>NC_044202.1:23558516-23910845 GCF_900880675.1 Sparus aurata | reverse complement strand
AACGGAAAGAAAAAGTGTAATCAAACAATGGCATCCAATGAAGTACGTATGACAATGGCTGCCTTTTTTTCAGAACAAAAAACAAAGACTGTGACATTTCACTGTTTCACCAACAACATTCTTCCTCTTTCGCTTTTGGCCTGTTAACATTTGTGCATGACAGAGTGCTCTGTGCTGTGGAGTTTGTCCAAGATCTGACATCGGTTGTCATCCACTGTGACATTCCACAAGGGATAAAAAAGATCAGTTCTGTTTCCATTCCTAATGCCCCACGGCTATCATCAGGCTGACATTATTTTGTCTGGACCCAGCATTAGTGAGCCCCTTCGTAACACTTAGCATCACCCTTTTTTTAATTCAATTGTAGTTGATGAAGGGAGTATGTTTTCTATGCACCGATCCATCTAAATCAAAGCAGTAATCCCTTTTACAGACAACTTTTCAAACGGTATACAGCTCCAGTGAAAAAAAAACTGCGTATGCCATCATTCAGTTATGATCACTGCGCTCTCTGCTTGGATGTACCTCTTCTTCTCACCCTGAATATCTTTTACATTTCAGCTCTGACCCAGTTCTACTCCCAAACTATCCTAGTATCACCAAATCATTCTCTGCAAGTAATTTCCCAAAATAATCCAGGGAGGCCTTTTCAACACAACCTTGAAGTGCATTCCAAAGCTGGCTTCTTGGCAGCAGAAAGTGAGTCACGCTGCAGAAGTGGTTCAAGGAGTACCGAATGTTTTGATGCTTCTCTGCTGCTGTGAAACTTGTCACAATTGAAATCTTTTGTAAGTACAATGAATCCAAACTTGAAGTCTACAGGGGTTACAAAGATGACAGACTTCCGTTGAAGTATCACTTAAAGTGTGTGGTTATGAATTTGTATTACAAAAGACATTCCGAGATGAAACCACAGCCGACAGAGAATTCCAACTTGTGAGATCTGTCCTCTGTGTTTTCTCTGTTGTCTTCGCTTTGATCATGAGAAAGTTTGGGGTGTGTGACAAGTTAGCGTCGATGCACAGTCCACTTCTCTACTTGTGAATACACCAGCGGACGTAGGCAGAGTGGACAGGGTGAGGGCACAGGGGAAGGAGTGAGACGCTCTACAACACCTGAAAGGCTTGTGGAGGCAAATCAATAAAATACCACAGTTTTCACTTTGATTCAGCTGCTGACAGGATGCCGGGGAGGAGAGGGTGGGCCTTCTCGTAACCTCAGCCAGCAGTGACACATTCTGTTTTGCTCTTTGTGCCATCAAACGGCTCCAGGGATGATCGAGGCACAGAGTTCCCTATTGGTATTATTGCAAGAAAAGGATTGCTTTTTGTCAGAACAGTTACCCAAAGTTGTGGCAGATATCTTGTTTCTAATGCAACGATATCTAATATTAGCACGTTGGTCTGTGAGTATGCACATTTTGCCCTTGAGCTTAATCCTATGTGTCCCATTGCAAGTGTGGGTGGGTTGAGAGAGAGAGAGAGTTGGGGAGAGAGAGAGAGGGTGACTCACTCATTTTAAATGTCACAGAGTTCACCGAGGTTAATGCATTGTCACATTTAATTCAAATTATTTATAAAATTATGGTATCCCTGCCCTTAAGACCAGTCGCAGCCCAGCGCCTGAAAATCATCACATCCACACAAAACGCTTATGTTTCTCTTAAATGTCAGAGGAGGTCACAGTGTTTCATTCAACTCAGGCCTTCTGCTTAAATAGCAATTACCTAAAACAAATCAGAACACAGGATTGCATGCTGACAGTTGTCCTCTCCTGTTGCCTTACATTAAATGTTTCATGAACCCCACGGGGGAAATGTCAGACGTACACATTCAATCAAAGACTAAACTTGTCAGAAGTTTATCATCCACTCCAAGCCAGGCTGAAAAAAGATTGAGGGACGAGGTGTCTAAGTGTATTAGCAACGACTGGATGGACTGTCGGGTCAAGTTTGTACAGGAATCTTGATCCCCAGTGGATAAATTTGATTGACTTTAGATGCCTTGACTTTCCCTCTAGCACGTCCAGCACTGATAACTATTGGATGGATTGCCATAAAACTGGATAGAGATATTGTTGGTACACAGTGAATGAACCCCTAACAACAAAGCCCCAGCAGGAGGTAAAAGTGTTGGTAACACTACATTTTACAGATCTGCAAATTCCATGATAAGTAGGTAGGTGATAAAAACCAAGTGTCATATTTGAAATGTTTTTTTTTTTTACAATAATTACCTCAACATTTGTTCAAATCTACTCCAATATGATTCAATAATAATATTCTGCTATTTTCCAATGTGCAGTTAATAAACAGCTGCTCATTTATTGTATACATTTCATGGACATGTTAAACTACTTCTACTTGTTATATACACTGCTTCGCTATAAATATGCCATCACCATACAATTTTGTCTCCCACCAGGCATGTGGTCACTGGACGTGGAATAAACGATTTCAGTACATTCTGTGGACATTATTGTGGTAATTTATGGCCAATTAAAAAGAAAAGTGTTTGATTATCTTGTGAAATATTTCATCACGACACAAAATGTAGTAATGTCTTTAATGGTGATCTGACTCCTCTAGCACCACCATAAGATTCACACTTTGGGTAAAATCTCTCAACGACTATTGGAAGGATTGCCACACTGTTTAGTGCAGATATTCATGTTCCCCTCAGGAGGAATTGTAACCAGTTTGGCAAATGTCTTTCACGGGTCAACCTCTGAATTTGTCTGATACTTTGGTTTGTGAACAAATATATGCAATATTTAAGACATTTCCATCATCTTCAGCTGATGTAGAAGTATAGTGGAGTTCATGTGATTTTATTCAGACATGTGGATAGAATACAGTTTGAAGTTAGGTTTGACCTTTATCGAAATGTGTGGTAGCCTGCAGGAAGCCTTGACAATCAGCAAGTGTTGAATGTTGAATGCTGTGGAATCAGGCCAAAATGTTGTCCCATCTTTTCTTTTTTGTTACGGGTTATGTAATCTGTCTATTCTTCTGATTGGCCAGGTCTCCCATGTTTAATACAAAATGAGACTGTCTCTGTTAAATAAAGCCTTACATGGAATAAAAGAGAGGTGAGCACAATAACATAAACATAAAGGCGATGAATGACTAAGAGAGGGGGATATGTATGCTATGTGTATGTATGTGTGCCTCCCACATATTTCACAAGCAGCAATATTAAGTCACGCATTAAAATGATAATGCCTCATTTTATTCCTCTAGAGACTTCTTAATGACCCGCCTCTGTCTCTCTCTCCCGTCGTCTCTCTCCGCTTTAATCCCTTTCTGTCTCCTCCTTTATTGCCCACTCATTCTCCCTCATTTAGTTCTGATTAAAATGTGTTCACTGATCCTCCTCTACTCATTCTTACCTGCCCTTTCTCTTTTTTTCTGCTCTCTTGAACCTTTACTACTCTCTCTCTTTCCATCCCTGCTCCCTCCCCCTTACATTTTTGCTTCAAGGTCTACATGTGGCCGTTATATAGCCACATTAAAACCTCGATTGATACTGAAATTTTTAAAAACATCAACAATGCATGTTAAAAGAGAGCTGAGTAGCAGCGCAAATGTCCTTCTTCACCCTGAAATAGCCATCTACATAAAGGCTTTTTAAACTTAGCCTTAGATTTTTCTATTAGTAGTATTTTCAATTAGTTCAACATAGATGACTCTATATAACAGACACATGTAGACCTTGATGCAAAAATGTAAAGGGGGGGAGCAGGGATGTAAAGAGAGAAGAGAGTAAAGTGTTCCCATCAGAAAGCATCTTCATCACATTTTGTGTGAACCTCCTGAGCAATTTAGACTTTATCTTTCTGAGGATACTCTGTATGATCAAAAACCCACTCTAATAGTAGCAGTCACCTTTTCAAACGGGGGGTTAACACTTTCAGTACTTTATGAGTAGGATGTACATCTTGGTTAAACTAGGGACTATACGATTAGTGCGAGACTAAAAGCACAGTCTCTGTGAAAAAGACATAATGAGCTGAATCATCATAAAGTCCAAATAAAAAAAATAATGCATTATTTTGGACTTGACCTAATAGATTCAAATGTTAAATATTTACAGCGGAAGTTATCCTATTCACACGGGGGCCATTTTCCGGTTTAGAATCTGAACGGCTATCGTGCAGTAACAACCTGGAGGGAATTTTGGCCATATTTTGAGGTATTATTACATATTTAATAATCCATTTGCTAACATTAGCATTCAACCACTTCGTAGGCATGTTTGGTTGAATTAAATGAGTCTCACTTCCATGCTTAAATTCATTTGTGTATATGGGTTGATGTTTTGGAACTAATTCATGCCTTTCCCATCATGAAGTGAAATTATCACACAGTAATGTTAGGAAGTGGTTGAATGCTAACATTAGCTGTTGTCTACCAGAAGCTAATAGGTAATTAAATACGCTGTTTAACCATGAGAACTGAAAAATTCCTCCAAGATTTACAACGTCCATTGTCTTTGCAGTTGCTGATCCATCTGGAAGATGTGAGATTATAACATTTTGTCAGATTCTCTATGCAGCAGCGCCGTCAAGTTTGCTACCTTGAACCTGATGTCAGAGGGATATGGCGGCTGTGTGAATGGCCAAGGTCCATTGAGCTGCAACAACTGTGCTTGTCGATTTTCACCACTTCCTCTTTTCTGTGAACAGTATCAAGTCAACTCTGTAAAAAACGCATTTATGTTGTTAGGCCTTAGAATCATAAATTGCTGGTATTTAAAGTAAAACAGCAAAAGAATCAGGGAAGTGTGTTGATCAACAAAAGAGTTTGACTAACTTACATCCTCAGTATGTAATTCATAATGAAGCGAGTGAGTCAGTTTCAAGTTTGAGGTCTAATCACTTTAACAATATTAATTAGTTCAGTTTGTAACTAGATTAGCCGGCTCAGCTGGCTTAAATCTGGCGTGTAATGGACCCCAACAATCTTTTTTTTTTGGGTTCATGTGTCACTAGGCAGTGCGTGAAAAGATAAGTGTGTTCACTTCCATTCAATGCGAGTGAAAGGGCAAATTAAACGTTTGCTTCTGGAGTTCAACTTTGGTTAACTTTGACCAGCAGAGTGGCAGCAAAGGCGTGTGTGTTGTTGACCCTTCAAATGGACTACAAACTAGCAAACTGAGTTCCTTCTGAATCTGTGCATATGTGTCCTATTAGCTCTTATTACCATGGCTCACATCCGCTCATGGCTACATCACACATTATGCAAATCTTCTAGTAAAACATTCACAAGCTATCATAAGTCCTCTGTATTTCCTATTGTGTCTAGCTGCATTACTCTCCATTTTCCTCAGCGGCTGAAGCTCGTGTTTTGGGATTTTTTAAACTTCATAAGCTTGTTATTTGTCATTTCAAACAGTCCATTTTCATTTGCTTTCGCTTCATTTTTCACTCCTTTACATCGGCGTCTGTTAAGCTGCTGTCATTGTTGTCATATTTGTTTACTGGTCATGCCATTTACAGCTTGAGTCAGTTGGGTTTTTTTTCCTCGTGTTCCGTTCTGTTGTTGTTGTTTTGGTCGTGCGCCAAACCGGCGTTGACCTTTGTAAAGGGATAATCCACTAAATCGCTCAGCCGGCCATAAAGAGCTTTTTATTTACCGCACACTGTCTCCTGGCATTTTAAACCCTCTCTCTGTCTCCAACTCTCCCATGATCCTCCCACTCATCTCTCTCTCTCTCTCTCTCTTTCTCTCTCTCTCTCCACTTTCTCTCCATGTGTCTCTATCCTGTTTTATGTCACTCACTTAAACTTACCACTGCCACCTGACAATCGGCTTTTATTGCTCCTTCTCTCCACATATTTCTTTCATATCCTAACTGTCTTTTTTATCCTCTATTCTTTTCTCCACAGAACTGCTTCTTTTTTCTCCCCTCCTGCGTTCACTGTTTATTTCTCCGTGCTCACCCTCTCACTTTCTCAGATCTCTCTAACCAGGTTTGATGTGTTCGTCTGTGCCATTGTTATTTCCAGGAGATTTAATTATCAATCCTCTCGATGAGGGAGTTGGCACATACAGCCAAATTATCACTGACTTCATAAATGAACACAGTGTAGAAGGATCAGACACAGACAGGCTGCTGCACGCACACATGTGCATGCACACACACACACACACACACACACACACACACAAGCATGTGACCAGTATGTCACAACAAGTCAGACATAGGCACACGTAACAACACACACCCACACAGTCTGAGACATCGGCACACATACAGAGTGTGCCACAAGCAGTTAGATGAAGAAGAACAGAAAAGTGAGGGCGCACACACCCGAACACAGTCTGAAAACCCCCACATATACCGGGTTAATACACACAGAAGTGCATCACAGTGCATCTAAGAAAAACAGGCACAAGGGTATTCGAGGTGTGTGTGTGTGTGTGTGTGTCGCAGACAGAGCTGATAAATTGGATATAGGCTACAGACTGCCTACACTCACTGCAGGATAAATTGAAGTAAAATAAATTTATTCAATTGCAAGACTAATTCTGCATATGACATACACTTTAATGCATTGTGCTTATATTTCCCATGCTGCTGTTCTGTTTGTTTGCAGAGGGTAATACATTGTATGTTACAATGTGTAAACCTCAACAAAACTAATTCAGACGGCCCACTCACATCAAACGGATTCACACAGCATGTAAATACTGAGGATATACAGAGCATGTATGGTTTTTACTTGGCTTTAAGTGTAAGCTAGAATCAGAGCAGAAATATGCAAGCTGGGATGGAGGTTTGGCAAATGAATTTTACAAGGGCTCTGCACTGATTTAGCATTCTATAACACTGTCAGAGTTAAAGTGAAGCTCTCGCCAAAATGCAACCTAGGGTCTTTTTGTGAATGTACCCAAGTCAAATGTTTGTTTAAAAGGATAATTACGATGAAAGCACCACTTTTAAAGAAGTGTCGATCTCTGAATGTGGCGTAACAGGGAGGAGGGTTAATGTGGAACACTCCTAAAGTTTAGTTCCATATAAATGCATGGATAATTCATTGTTTTGTCGTTAGTGAAAAACAATATTGACCTTGAAGTTGAAAAAGGAGCCTCATATAAGAAACAATACTAAAATCAAAAGCCGGAAAAGTCACGTGAGATCTCGCGTGGATAGTTGTTGCTGGAAGACAGTAGAGTTCCACCTTCACTCCATGTTATGTCGCATAAGGAGGTCGACAATTCTCGACTGGCAGGATGGCAGCTAGCGAAACAAGCTACTGCTAATGTGAGTTGTTCAAACACTTTCTTTTTAGTAAACTGTGTGTACACAAACAATGTTCTCAATGCTCGTGTTCATGTGTAGAGATCCTGGTGATACTACGAGCAAAGTTTCATGTTGTGTCGAGCCTTCTTAGTGTTAGTGTTAGTGTAAAATAGCGATTTTGATGCTAGCACTCCATGGAAAATGATTTTGACCCAAAAACGAAAAAACGGTCAATCTTAACATTCACAAAAAGACCCTAAGTTGCATTTTGGCTAGGGTTTCACTTTAGAATGAGTAAAAAGATAAAAATAAAAATGCAGCAGAAACAGTGCATCTTTATCTTTGCACACATACGTGTTCCTTGTCAAAACTGGGCACTCTTATTACCCACAATGCAACTTGACTGCAAACAGTATGGTCAGAGATTTAGGGTGTGCTATATTAGTGGCTATTGTATAGCATAGATGAAGAGAGGACTTTAGACATCTAGTAAAATATATACTTCTTTACTAACTTGAGGATATTTGTCAGGCAATACACAGCTCCCTTTAGATTCACAAAGGGTTTGTATGACTTTTTGGATGGTTATGAATGAATGTTTTGCACAGACATTCGAAATATAAAAAAAAAAAAAAAAAAATATTATCATGAAATTATTCATGTCAAAAACATTCAATATGATTCCTCACTTTGGTGCACATAGAAACAATTTGCCGTAGCATACAAGCGACAGCCAGAGCTAACCTATGGGGGCAGTTTGGTAAGGTTTAGGCAACAAAACTCCTTGGTTAAGTTTAGGAAAGCATCGTATTTTGGGATAAAATAACTTTAATACTTATGTAACTTCAGTTACAATTGTACCTATGCTACGTTCGTAACAGCAGTTACGTTATGTCCTTTTTGCATTCACTGCCACACTGTTTATAATTATATGTTAATTTTGTACAATATCATGTTTATATTTACATATGAATCTATTCTATTTCTAAACTTTTAAATCATATTGGTTATTTTTTACTATTGTTATTGTTTTTGGTAATATTATGTCCTTTGGCTGCTGTGGCAAACACATTTCCCCTTTTGTGGGACAATGGAAGAAATACTAATTCTGATTCTGATTCTGACTGATTCTGATTGTCATGTTCAATACTGTAGCAAGTTACAATAATTCACCATTGACTTTTGGTTTCACACTGGACACAAACAGCTTTCTCTTGTGTAAAAAGTCGTATCCAACACTAGTGACTGTAATGACAGAATTGGCAGTGCATCCTTGGAAAAAAAACAAAATTGTGGAATTGTCATCATTGATGTTACAGGGTTTGTGTTATTGCATTTGACATACACAGTCACACAGCAGGACACACAGGGGAAGACATAGCTGCAGGTGGTGCTTGTTAGGAAGAGCAAAACAAAACCCAGTTCACCGTGGAGTCACAGACACATACACAGAAACCTCTGCGTTCATCTACAAAGTCACCTTGACATACACACTCCCCCACACACACAGAGAGAAAAAAACACATATGTGCTGACAGGGAACTACCAAGAGCTGTAGAACGCATGCCTAAGCACACATTTACAGAGACACTTAGAAACACCAACCACTGCTTCAGCAGAACAGCATCTTAAATGAACATTGAAACAATGAAACACTTAAAAACCGACAACATAACACAAAATAAAATATTTGAAATTATACCTCTAGTACATTCTAGCAGGACTCGGTACAGTACGTTATTTAAAATAATTAGAATAAGTTAAAATAGAGCAATAACATATACAATACATAAAGGACTATGAAATTAAATATAATATAAACTAAACTGTGGTAGATTGGTGTACAGTAATGATAAAATTAATCATCTGTAATGTAGACAGGTTGTGCTGTAATGTACTACATTCTTATTTAATAAATATTGGGATAGGATGTTGAAAGTACTGAATTAACCTTGATCAAAAATCTTGAATTCTAAGGCAACCTCTTCACTTTCAAGTTGAAGTAGCTGTTTCATCCATAACAAACTTTAACAATCTGACTGGCCATTTCAGAGAATCTTCACACATTTTTTATCTGACAATCTTGACACAGGTCTCTCCCCAAAACACCTTCACCAAAGGCAAATGTTTGATTAAATGTGTAGTAATTCTGCATAGATGTAATATGGTGCTTCTATGGGCTAACTTAAAATGCCATGTCTACAGGTTAGGGAGTGTTTCAGCTTGTGCCCCTTTTACAGATCCTGTAGAGTTAGTTTGGACCTGCAGTAAAACAAGTCATCCCTGCACAAACTTGCAAATGAGCCCCTGTCAGACTGATGGAAATGATAAGAGTAAAAAAAGAAAAACCTGCCAGTGTTTGAGTGTTCCTTCAGAGATAAGTTAATTGAAGGCAAGCCTGGTGCAAAGGTCATAGAGTTGTGTGATTTATTTCACAGAAAGCTCATTTTCATATGATGAACAAATCTCTCTGTGTCAGTTTGAAAGGATTCAAATTACACCATGATCAAGCCTGGATACAACCTGGATGAAAATGTTGTGACACAAATATTTGAATATCTGTCGCTCAATGTCTGGTCACAGATAAAACTAATATCGTGTAGCACAGGGCAGAAGTACTGGTTAAGATCAGTCCAATGTATTAAATGAGACGGTGAAAAAGCGGTGGAAGGAATATGTTTAGTTCAGAGGCAAACAGCAGCTTGTCATCTGTATATAAACATAACTAGCTAACTTATTCTGAACTCAGGGAAGTCGTGTTCAATCTTATGAATGGGAGCAGGCACCTGTCTGATGCCCAAAGCAGGCTGTAACTGAAAGTAAAGAAATAGTTAATATAAACCCTATGGGATCAGCTTTCAGCATATTAATTAATATAATTCAATAATCAAATGTCAAAAAGCAAAAAAAAAATCAAGAACAAGTACTTACTCTCCGCTTGTTTAAAGGTTTCATGGCTTCAAAGCTAAAGCAGACAAGACTGGCTTGATTGCTGGCAGTTCTTCTCTGGGAAACTCCACCATTTTAAATATAGACTGTCACTTGATTGAGACTAATGTTTCTCATTCTAAAAACTATTGTATTATTATATAATATAAATAAAGCTCTATCTCTGTATCTCTGTTCCATAAAGTTGTCAGACACCAAAGATCCTTTAAAAAATAACCTAAATAACCCTCACCCTAACCCTGGCTGACAAAATCAACCTCAGCCCGTCAGAAGCAAAATCTTTGAAGCAAATAACTTTGACGGTCACTGTTGGCCCAAAGGATTACGTTGCATCCACTATGGCTGTATCACGGCTGCTAGCTGAGGCAATCAGCTGGACCGATTCCAAAACTCCTGGTTTTGTCCAGCTGACAAAGGTGTGCTTCAAATGGATTCAATAGCATAGTCAGAGACAATTGTCTTCTCTAAAGAGCAGGAGACTGCAGATGGCTTAAAGAAAAAACTGTCGGTTCTAGAAAATGTGTTGGTGAGGAAGGAGCGGAAGGTGTTAATTGTGGCAGATGGGTTCAGAGGGTGCTGATATCCACTAAATCATCAGAATGATGAGAGACTATACTGTGATCATAATTTAAACTAGGTCTGCTCCCATTATGAGCATACCTTTGAGTTGGCACAAGCTCATTTATGACTTTGGATATTTGCCAGCCAAAAAATAACCCAGCCAGTGGTCATTGCAATGTAATTTTAGTGGTCTGCTTTGTTGCAGAAACATGTTTTATGGATGTTCTGGTGCATTTGACTGTGTTTTAATGAGCCTGGGTCTCTGTATGCAAGAATGAAAAAAAAAAAAACTCACCCTGAATCATGGTGAGAAATATAATGCGCATCATAGTGGATTTTTATGACACATTCAATTTGTCTTTATTAAAAAAATATAGTTTGCTTTGGGATCGCCTCGAGGTCCAATATTTTACTGTGCTTCCTTTTCCCGGTGACATTCATCACAGAGTGGTTGAGAAGCAGGTACATGAATCATTGAGATTCAAAGACAATTTTGATTAAAGATGTCACCTTATTAATGCAGTTACTTATAGCTTACCGCACTGCAAAACATTATACTGATTATGGGATCTATCTCTCTATCTATCTCTCTATCTATCTCTCTATCTATCTATCTTCACATTCTCACAAAGCATCTGAAACAGCTGTGGTATGGGCAAGATGTCACATGCATGTACTGAAAGTTTGTGTTATTGCATGTGTGAGTCACAAAGTAAAAAAAAAAAAAAGAATCCACACACAACACGTGTGTCTTCGCTGTGTTTGTGTGTGTGTATATGTGTGTGTATTTATAAGCCTTTGTCTTGGAGGCATGAGCCGGCTATTTTTAAAATGCCTGGAATTCTCCTGACAGACCCTTAGTGCTCTCTCTCTCTCACACACACGCGCACACACACACACACACACTTAGCGGCCCTCACAGCTATCTGTACACGCTGTCTAAAAGGCTCTGATTCCGTACGGGCCTGCTCAGATGCCTCTTTCCAATGCCTCAACTCTCTGTCCTCCACACAGACACGCTCAAACACACACACGCACGGCGAAAAGCTGCAACTGCTCCAACAACATTCAGCCACTTTTACTCGTGGGGTTTCTCATTGTGACAAAGGTTGGGAGGCAAGCAGGAAAGGAAAGAGAAGGGAAAGAGAGTGAGGTGCTAAATCCACACTGAGCTGGATAAATGTGAAAATGAATCTTTTTCTCTGCACACAGGACATCCATCCACCCTAAGCTGGCATTTATTTCCACCTCGGACTACTTTTTAAAAATGCTCTTCAGAGTGGATGAATGTGAAAAAAGACAATCTCACATGTTGTTGTGGAAATATGGGACTTTTGGAAAAGATTGAGACAACAACACTGTTCTCGATCTCTAAACCAACTTGACTTTCTATACAGTGGCACCTCATGCACAACATATGGTCACACGTGCATGAGATGCAGAGGTGACAGACAGCTAGAGGAGCTTCAGAGGGGGTTCCTGTGCTGGTTAGGTTAGGCGCATGTTGACATGTACGAGTGCATTTTAAGCTGAAGTGAACTGTAGGGCCTGAGAGAGAGTAAACACTGTCCCCTTAAAAAATTTACGTGGGATCGATCAAAATATCTCAGGTCTCTGACAGTTTGAAGGACCCAGCAACAAAACTGTATAGCTAGCAGAGGTCTAGTGCAGGGAGAGGAGAAAGGGAGTAATGTGGTCCCTCTTGCTTTACCTTGTTCAAATTCCGGCAGCAGCATTTTGAGGTTGTCGGAGATGGAGTAAGGCAACTGAGTGATGTAAAGACTTTACAAAAGAATATGACTCCTAGATCAATGTGTCAACATGGTCAGTCACACAATCCTGTTGTTGCCATTTACCAGTATTTACTTTAATTTAGTCAGTCAACAACTCAACCATTAAATCATTGTTTTCTTCACCTCAGCAGTAGAGAGTGCCTGCATTAGGTATGACTACGGATTATAGCATGCCAAAGGATTCAAATCCTCAAACCCATGAATAAGTTCACATTCTTGCACTTCTGGTTCCCTCGTCTCAAAGTTTATTTTATTTATATATTTTTTTTTTGGGTGAATGTTGATTTTCACAATATGTGAAGTAAGTTGTTCTGTGACACAAAATACATCTGTAATTACACCACGTGTGTGACTCATATAGTTTTTGTGTGTCTTTAAAGAACACGGTTGCTAACAAGTGGCTAAATCACTGCCATCACTTCAAACATGATCACTTGATCATCTTCAAAGGTGGGTTACAGTTGCAAACTGTTCTAAATTTAACTTTATAACTTGAAGATTGATCAGTTTATGGTACAGTGTGTATAGTCTGGTGTAATAAGATGCTTAATGGTGGTGCTGTTGAAGTCATGCTACATGCAAATTTATAGCACAGTGTTAGCCTTTTTTGTTTAAAAAAATGACAAGAAATTTAGTGGACATGAAAGACGCCATCCAGCTGCTTCCTTATTGATGAGGTGGACATCAGGGTGAGCTCTATGAAAACAGTCCGAAACAGTGTGGATGCTTATCATGTTCACATCTAAAGAACATTTTTAGATTTAGCTGGCTTTGTGTGAAAGTATGATAAAAGGTAAGGTGAGGCAAGAGAAAGGACACAGGCAGAAGGACAGAGCATAATAGTGAAGGTTAAGCACGGAGGAAGGGGATTATCTTAAGAATGAGGATGTATTTGAAAGCAAGGCTGAGTGAGGTAAAGAAAGACGATGAAACAGAAGAGAGGAACAAGAGCAGAAAAAGAAAGTATGTGACGGAGCGAGAGCATAGACTGCAGAGAGAGAAAAAGGATGAGATTTGGTGAAAAAAGCAGGCTTGAAAGCAATTCAAAGCACAAGTTAGAGATCCAGAGAAAGAGAGGGAGAGCCAGAGGAAGGTAGACAAAGGAAAAGAGGGAGGGAGAGCGAGCCTTCCATCCTGTTAACCACTGTAGAGTGGGAAATGGGATTTTGTGTCACATTGCTCTGGCAAATTGCCGCATGGTGCTGGGTTACAGAGGATAGCCACTGCCTCTTCTTGACATATAGCGCTTTTCAGAGACCAGCATGGGACCCAAAGGTGCTCTGCTGCGAAGTTAAAATGGGTGTCTGAATCATTCAGGATAAATTGGTTCCTGAGGTCATCGTCCGTTGATGCTCGCAAAGCCTTGACTGGCTCCCGTGGCTTGAGATGGCCTGAATAAAACATAATTAAGGAAAAAAAGAAAAAAGGACCATGCTTTCACTTCATATGTGTTACACATACGGTTGCCAATATTGCCTCAGTTAGATGCTGGTGACAGAATTTGTTGTGGTTGTCTAGGTAATATAGTGTTAGTAAAAATCATATTAATCAGGATATTTCCCAATAATATGTAGTATAAGCAGTTAGCTTAGCTCGCTATTCCATCTCCAACAGTGTTGCAAACCGCAGAAAAATAAACTCTTCTTTTAAGTCATTACAATGAGGTTGTTCACTCAAAATAGATGTAATGTACCATTACACACAGACTCAGACAAATGTTTTGTAATATAATGTGAATGAGCACGTTAGATAATTAAATCTACAACATTTTCAGTTTTTCGCACTGTTAATTATGCACCAAGTTCTTTATAGTCATTTTCGGTTTTGCACAGACTTTTTTTGCTTCGCTTCCTGTGCTGATTTGACTCTGTTAGCATGCTCTGGTGGGACCAAATAGGTTACTGGGCTTTGTACGAGCGATGTTTCTCTATTGTCTCTAAATCACCTCTTTCTGCTGGTGTCTCATTTGATGCCCTCTGTCTCAGTTGGTCTGGTGAATGTTCATAATTCATACCACTGAATGACAATGCTACGTCTTCGCAGCAACAATGCGCAAACACATACAAACACGCAACGCAATGTTAACTTGACTGGCTGCGAAAAATAGCATCAGTTATGTTTTTTCAACTTACATTTTCCCCTAAACTGTTGTTGTAAAGGATTTAATACTCTGGGCTGTATGACCTCACTCTATTGCAAGTTATTTGTGACAAAACAAAAAAAGAAGCAGTGTGATTACACTGCAGTATCATGTCCAACTTCATTGAAGTGCATAGTGAGGATATGCATGCATGTTTTGATTCTAATTCTCAACTTGTCAGATAATGGGTTTGAGACTCAAATATCAACTGGTTACAAACAGCACCTCAGTGCTGCCTACTGGGAGTTGAACTAAAGGGTTTTTAGCTTTCAGTCTTGCATGTGTGTGCATGCATGTGTGTGTAGTGTGTGTTTAAAGATGAGAAAGACCATTGTTTGGCTTTTTACCAAGCACATAATTATTTTGTCATTTGTCAGTTTGAATACAGAGAATACAGAGTCTGGCCTACTACCAAAAAAGTGTGTGTGTGTGTGTGCGTGTGTGTGTGTGTGTGTGTGTGTGTGTGTGTTTACAGCTTGTCCATTATTTAGCCCTTTATTGAAGGAATAATGTGCATTTGGGTATGCATGTGTTTACAGATAAGGGAATACAGGGCCCTCTACCCTAGACACACCCATTGTGTTGCTTGGTGTTTTTGTAGTGTGCTTTTGTGTTCTAGACTGTTTTGCTGGCATTAGCATAAGCGCCATATTTTATTTACAGCACTTTGTGACACACAGCGACGCCTCAGACACACACAGTGACAGAGGCGGGAGAACAAATATGACTATGGGTTTGTTAAAGATTGTTTTGTTTTTTCTTTGCAGCAGCTCAACAATAAAATGGGGGTTAAGTGCTTTGCTCAAGGGCACAAAATAAAAATAATCATTCAGTCAGTAGGTATCTCTTCTACACAGGATAGAATAAATGCAGTGTCTGATCAATTAGCATGATTGAATAATTAACATCATGATCACAGTTGCAGTGGGTCAGAGCTAAACTGACATTCATCTGTCGATAAATTGATTAACCATAACTCGCTGGGAAATGAAATGGAAAATCAAGTCAAGCTTTCCTGTGATCGTGCCAGTCCTTCGACATTTTGAACAAGCAACAAACAAGTACTGCAAACATGTTACTGACTTACAAAGCAACCTGACCCTGAATCACTGGCAGCATACAGTCTGTGGAACTTGGAATTTCATTGGCTATGTGTTTTTCTAAAGTTGAAGGATTTGCCTGGACAGAATATGTGAATAGTATTCAACATTTTTCAAGCAACCAGAACAACTGACTTCTGCTCTTCCATTGGTAACTTGTTCATGTTCGAAGTAGAGAGGCTTATTAAGATTTTGCAGTCATTGCAAGTCACCCTGAAAAAGACAATAGTTAGAGGTCCACTGCCGCATGAAGCCGTGAAACCATCAAATTAAACAACATGGTGCCCAGGAGTCAATCACAGATTCAATATCCAGCAGACATTCAATGCACATTTCGAGGTTCATACTGTTAATTTGGGTGTATACAAAAACAGGTTTTCATGCTATGACGTTAAATAAACACATTGGTTTTAAGGCCCCTCTCCTGACAAGCCCATTCTGTTCTGATTGGTCAGGTCACACATGCCTGAGACCACACCACTCACAGGGTCTCCGATCAGCTCTGCTGGTGTTTTTAGATTCCAGTTAACTGCACATCCACCATAAATAACACCACAACAACGGTTTCTCAACCAATAATTCACCACTGCAGACATCAGAGAGGGAATATGACCAGCTTTCTCCCATTTTTGTATTGTGTAATCAAGCTCACTGCTGGTGCTATCAATGTTTGACACAGATGCCAAGCAATTAAATTCCTGGGGTTTGACCTATCAAATGGAGCTTGGTGTGACAACTAAGCAAATGCTAACTGAGTGATTGCTATACTATTAATTTAAACACAAAAAGCAACACAAAGGGACACACAAACCTACTACTTTTGTTGGCTTCCAAAGAGTCGTAACGTTCTCACAGTTTCTCTTAATTGTTCCTCAGTTTAAGAACATTTAGTCAAACATAGCCACAGACTTTGACTGAGCAACATGCTATCACCTGATTCAACAGGCTAACCGACAAAATAATCAGTGAAAAAACAAAAAGAAATGGCAAAACTGGCTTTTAAGTTTGAAGTCAGTTCACAGACAGCCAGTAAGGATCCATTCATGAGGTTCTAATGTTACTAGCTCTAGTTGATAATGCAGTGTGTAGTAAAGTCCACACATCCTTGAGCTTGTTAAATCACCCGAGCAGGGTACACACAATTCAGTAGTTTCACAGTCAGTTAATCCGCAAGGTCTGTGCCGCCAACAGCAGAGAAGCTGTACTTACCCTTCTTCGACATGATGCTAGCACTAGCAAGACTTAAAAAAATGAAATAAAGAAGAAATAAATGGGTATTTCTCAACTTGTGGGTGGAGATACTCAGGTCGGGGCAGTGTTGTTCAAATGCGCCTCCACATAACACGGAGACCTTTTGTGACCAGTCAGTAATAAGGAGCTTGGGGCTGAGAGTGGCAGATCTTTTTGTTATGTCGGTCAATGTCACCTTTTATTCGCTGCGCAAACATTACAAGTAACACTGAATCGCAAGTCCATTCCTCAGATCCCCCGTCATTACTGCACTAAAACATATGTTAACTTACATGTTATTATTAAACAATATAGCAAAAATATGATTGTACCTTGAATTGCATTTATTAAGTGAATATGCAGCACACTTTCTGCCAGACGCTTTAACAACAATTGCCATTTTCTGGAGAGCAGTTTGCAGCTCACCTTTCCTTTACCAAACTTCCTTCCTGACCTTAAAGATAACAAACACGAGCAACTGTCCCTGTCTTCCAGGCCACGGAGGAGCCTGTGAAGACAATACAGCTCAGCAATGCCGAGGGTTAATTAGACACTCAAACTTTATCAGCTGTTCTTTGCAAATGAATAGGTAATGTGGTTAAAAAACAGTCACCAATTTTAGTGCAGAGAATGAATATAAAGACTTTAATTTGTTATGTTCTTTTTGTTTCCATTTCCCTTTTTTTTGGGGGGGGGGGGGGGGGTTCTATCTTATCTCAATGTGTTTTTCAATATCCAATGCTTAATTCAGTACCAATTTGGGGCTCAAGGCAGCAAGGGTAACAGCAGATTGTACATTCAGCGAATGTGTCTGAGTGTTCAAGTTTCTTGTGGTAATTCATTGTGTCTCAAGTGGTGGTTTAAACTCAGATAAAAATGAAAGTGTTCTTTATAAGAGCTCTGCAATCATTAGAACAGGACACTTCAGATATAATGGCACCAAGTAAATCGCCTGACGGCTTTGCTTTGACCCGCATATTTATATATCTCAATATATTTTAACCAAGCATTAAGGGTTGGTTTAAGTTTACATGAGCATGCGTGTTGTTTGTTTCAAGGGGACTTGCTTTCTTCTGTTTAAAAGAGTGGGGTGTGGTTATGAGCAATAAACAACAATTTTCTTTGTTCTTTTCATCATCCTTTTTCATTCATCACATGCTGAGTAACAGCAGGGTGGCGAACACTCTGAAATGAACATTACCCTTTTTGTGCATATGCTTGATAATTAGCTGATTCATAAATAACAAGGTTTCCATTTCTACAAGTCATGTTACATTTGCCAGCTAGTTATGAAGGTAGTCAGTGCAAGCTAACGAAACACTCACTAGCCCCAGTTCACCTCCCTGTCACAGCATAACAACAGTCCACAAGGATAGCTTCTCACTCCCAATACAAATCAAGTGTAGACATGAATCTTTGATCATTTTATAAGTTGGGACTCACAAGATTGTGTGTTAATTCATTGAAGTCAAACAACACATCATTGGTGGAAAACAAGACAATGTCTCGGCTTGTTATAACACAGAATTTGTGTAACAACACATTCTTTTAACGTGTGAAATATGGTGAACATGTTATAAAAATTAGACCTGTAAAGACATGTACGTTTACTCGCCTCTAGCTGTCTCTAGCTGTGGAAATGCAAATGTTAGGCTAGCTTTTGTTTTGCTTCTATTTCTGTATGTCACTTCTTTTTTTGCTGCCAAACATGGTTCCATGCCATGGCGTCAAAACTATTATTGCTTCAAAGTTCAAAGTCTCGTGATATGAGAATATTAATTTTTTGTTTAATTGTCTAAAAGTAAAACTATGACATATACTGTAGCTCCTTTAACATTAGCATGTTAGAATTATAATTACATGCATGTTAGCATGCTGTGACCATAGCATTTAGGCCAAGCAGAGTGGAATCTGGATGAAGACTCCAAGTCTCGTTTGAGAGTAAAAACAAAGAAATCCTTTCATTCACACCAGTGGCAGTAACATATTAACAGTATCAGCTGTACAAAATGTTTACTTTGTGGTTAATGAAGAAGGAGTAGACTATAATGCTACAGTGTGTTCCTCCACTGTAACTCAAACTTCAGGAAACTGCCTCCAAACTGCATGCAAGGAAAACCTGACAGGTGCTGTTTAAACAACCCAGCACTTAAAAACGAATGTGTCCTTAGTGGGTCCAATAAGATCAAGTCTAACTTGATGAATTTGTAATGAAAACATTCGGGGCCTGTTGTTTTGTACAGCTAATATTTATTCCAGTGCCAGAGTTGGTCATCTGAAGTGCAGTAGTTATGTTTTCAGGCTCTCGTGCTGCAGTGTTTGTTCTAATGATTCTTCCAAACACTGAGCAGAAATCACTTGAATGGCTCTGCTGCTGGTTGATTAGCTGTCCGCAAATATTTCTTCTCCAGACTTGAATTATTTTCACGTCGAGTAAATCACTCCGTCTCAGAAATTGATTTATGACTCAGAGGAAAGCGTTTTGTGTTCCTCTGTCCCTCACTGATGCCATTAGCTGTGACTGAGGCGACAAATAATGGGTGATGATATCTTGTTGAGATATTTCAGGCCTCGCCCATCAGCCTGCGATCATTTCTACATGAAGAGAAAGATAAAGAGGAGCCACGCTGAGAATCCCCTTTAAAGTGACGAAGCAAGTGGCTTCAGAAACACTCCCTCAGAGCAACACATATCTCGAGGCAGCTGGTTATTTTGGCAGTAAACTCTACATCTCGCGGTTGCCTTTTTTTCTGTGGTGTCAGACCAGACTGACCTCAGCCCAGCAGGCTGTTATAATACAGGGCGGACGCAATCTGTTACAAGTGTACTGAAGAAGTGGTGTCCTGTCCACTCCTCACATGCTGCAGTAGCACTGTGGATGTAGTAAACAATGCATGACACATTCTAACAGACACGTTCATTTTTTAGCAAAATGCTGCATTCACATGATATTAGATCCTGAGCAACTTAGAGAGAAAACCTTTTCTTGTTAGCCAGCTGAGTTTAAGGTGGATGTGTGAGAGTTTGCACGCTCGCCAGCTGGCACCGTCCCAGTCCAAACCTCCTGAACAACAACACTGCTCTGGTCCCTGTGCTCCCATGCTGGACCGCAAGCTACACAGCTAACTGAGATAACGAGCTGACAGTAGCTACAGTTAGCAGCAGTGAGTGGCTGCTCTGGTGACATGCTATATGTTTTGAGTCTGATTTTGACAGGTCTTCCCCAGGTTACATTGCAGAAATGCTGATCACATATGAGCCTTGTTTGGGACCCTACTGGTTGTTCCAAAATCAAGAATCACAACTAAGGGTGACGGCGCTTTTAACGTCAGGGCCCCTCTACTCAGAGATGAGGAGAAGGGGCTCCTAGAATCAGTGACTTTTTTTAAATCACTTCTTCAAACTCACTTTTATAGACTTGCTTTTATGTTGAGTCATCCTTTTTTGACTTAATTTTCATCCTTCCATCTTTCATACCCTTTACTGCTCTTGAGCTCTGTTTTAATTCCTCCCTTGTGATTTATCTCCTTATTACTGTTCCCACTGCTTTTACTTGTTACCTTTAATCTATTTATTGTCCTTCATTCCCTTTTTCTGCTCATTATCCTTTTTATATGTTCTTAATTCTTCTGATGTGATGTCATCTTCTAACCGTCCTTCATTGTTTGTGTTATTTGTTTCTGGTATTATTTTTCTCATCATTAATTTACATTGATTTTTTTTTCTTCTCTTTCTATGTGTTTGTGGTTTTTGCCTATTTTGTCAATTGTATCACTTTAATTGTAATGACTTTATGTGATTTTAAAATGTCTGTTCTGCCTCTTGTTTTAACTCACCTTATACTAAACCTCTGTGTGTTTGGCCTGACTGTATTTATTCTGAAATATTGTCCTCCTGAGTTTCCTGCTTTTGCAAACTCTGTTTTTAAAGGTGCTCTGCAAAGTATTGTTATTATTATTGTTATTATTATTATTATTATTATTAGTAGTAGTAGTAGTAGTAGTATTCACTAGCAGTTAGACATAACATCCAATACCAGCACTTATACAATTAATAACTAAAATTGAGCTTTACAAATCTTTTGTCTCAATTCGTTTCTCAACAAATTCTTACAAATACCAAAAAGAAAGAGGCAATGATAAAAATGAATGTCCAATTTAAAAGAGCATTGCAAGAAAATTGAAGAATTAAAGCAGAATGCAAAACAGGAAGAGCAAAATAAAACGCACTTGCAGGCAGCTGCAAAAGCGACAGAATGGGGAAATTAACGAAATATGCCTAGTGTTATTGGTGTGTAGTGAATCAATTAATGGGCCAGGCAGAGCAGAGAGGGTAGAAGAGAGTAGTTTGTATTTCTGCCAGCAGTAGTTTTAGTAATAAACTCTCCTTCATTCCCTTTAATTTAATCCATGTTTTAGTCCAATTTCTCTAGGCAAACACGCACATTTACATGGGTAATTAGGCAACACACACGGCCATAAAAACTGACAAAGCACACGAAGCTGTTTTTTTTGTATGGAGTGGGTGGTGTAACAAACAGACTGTCATAAAGACTGAAATGCAACAACAAAGGTATTTAGTCACGCTTGTGTGTTGGAGTCTGTATCGCACTTATTCATTAAATCTGACATACGCATTTGCCTTTCCTCTTTTTTTGAATGGGTGTCTCTCCTGTCCAGTTGTGTGTGTGTTTATATTTATATGTATGTGTGGATAATTTGTTTGAAAAGTGGCTATTCCTGCCTTATAATTCCCTTATTGTGTTTCTTAAAGAGGCTTATGTCTTCTCATTGTTTGATCCTTCTGAGGATGAGTCTGAGGATGATGTCAGCAGAGCAGATTATGAAAATGTTGGTGTTAAAAAAAATGTTAATGGGTAAGCAGACGTAAACAAGACGCAGACTAGCATGGTGCAACAACTTGCTGTAGTAATGCAACGCAGTGACAAAAAACAAAAGCAGAAGGTTAAAAGATTTTAAGTTTCTGTTAGCCGTGTTATGCCTCTCTATGCCAGGCAACACTGTGCTCCGGGATCCCTCTCTTAATGGTTGTTGTGCCCTTGGCTCATTGATGTAATCATCCAGATTTTAACTCGTTAATATCAAACATACGTTTGATATTTTCACAAATGTCACAGTGTCAGCAGTAACATAAGACCGATCCAATCAGCACCTTTTCAACAGTATGTTTTTAATGGACGCTGCACTCATAATCTTTAAAAACAACCCTTAACTCATTTTTTGTGGACGCCAACTATGTTGTGGAATAACTTTTTACCAATAATTAGATAAAAATATAGAGAGAAGTCTTCTCGTCCTTGAATCTTTACTTAACAAAATAAGATGCACAACAGTCTGCAGAGTATGGAACCTACGGAGCCCCGACATGAGGGGAAAAACCTTTGCGAGATCTCGCAAAAAGACATTTTTTTTTTTGTTGTTATTTTTTTCTAAAAACAAAGTAATGTATCAACACTATCTTTGGAGCGAACACAAGGGACACACTACAGAATTGTATTTCACTCAGCAACAGTAATTTCAATAAACGTCGGATAAGCAGGGGCAGGTAATATGAGTTTTTCTTCCTCCTGCTCCTGTTTTGTTCATGGAATGTTTAAAATTATTATTTAAGTCGCCCAATATTTTTTTTGTACGATTGTAATGGAAATCATGCAATGAAATCAGCACAAATAAACCGCATATGAATGAATGAAATTATGTTGGGACACTATACAAAATGTGAGACAATGGAAAGTTGGTATTTGTTTGTGTCATGTTTGAGTTTGCTAAAATGTTGGTCGCTGTTCATTGTCTCTGTAGTGAAGCTGGAGCTGCAGTGGGCGTTTAACTCGATGTATTCACTCTGTTACTGTGTCTTTCCCTTCCATTGTCACCTCCATCAAGTGCACAAAGTTTGAGCAATATTTCAAGGTTTTCTTTTTCTTTATTTTGTTGCAATTTTGGTGTTTTTACTCAGGTTATTTCCATCCACAAATTGAAAATATTCCAAAAAAACGAGTTGGATAGGGTCTGTTATGAAAAAAAGGACAATTGAGCTTTGTTAAGTGGTTGCTGTTAGATTTAGTCATGCGGGGAAACTACTAGCATAGGTATGGGTAAAACCTATTTCATATATGCTGTATATTCTAGAAAGATGACAGCTGGAAATATTTCATACATATGGCCTTTAAAATCCGGTTAAAGAACAAAGCCACTATCATCTTAAGTTTAATAATCCACTGCAAAAAGTAATCCCCAATTAACACACAGCTTTACCATGATCGAGCACTATTGCCTAAACCTGCAGTGTCCAGCTGTTTTTGGAAATAAACAAGTAATTAATAAAAGAATAATAAGATTAAAATTATACAGTTACAGAAAAATGGGCTTGGGGCTAAACACCACAGAGGAGGAAGGCTGGAAATTATGAAACAACAGCGTATCATAATGTTGGTGTGAGTCTTTTGAATGGGATTTGTTGACAGGACAATAATGAAACAACTTGATTCCTTTGAAGGCAACACAACCAATGTCACCGCCTCATAAAATGACACCAACAATGTACAATGTTCTTATTTTCAGTATTCTGAAGCATGTCTCATTGTGACATACGGGTGGACTCAAACGCACCCTGTAGGCTTTATTTTAAAAATGACGGTGCTTGTGGAATTGCAGCAGTTCGTGAGTTATTCCCAGTTTTTTTTTTTTTTCTACACTCATCAGGGAGCCTAAAAAAACCTAGCTTATAGTACCAGTGAATTTAAGAGAAACACTCTGTTACCCAATATTTTGTTCCTTTGGCTTTTTCTGCAGCGTTTCATCACTCCTTTCCTCTGCAGTACACTAGAGTACAGTATCTCTCTCCCTCTCTCTCCCCCCTGGGTTCTGTTAATGACAATCGAGTCGGACACTTGGCAGCAATCCAGCAAACTCACTGTCTTGCTCTCATGAAAAAACCTGCATGTGTGGGTTTGTGCGTGAGTGTGCGTGTGTAGGTGTGTGTGCCGGTGTGTGCAGGCTTGTGTATGTGTGTAGTAATAGGGGAGGATGAAGAAGAAGAAGAAGACTAGGAAGTGAGCAGTGTCCTTTTCATCAGTGATTGGGTAAGTCATGGACACCTCACGCAGTAACAGTCAAAGGTTTAAAGCTAATCGATACACACACACACACACACACACACACACACACCACAGGCTGTTTTGCAGGCAGCTGTAATCAGTCAGCGGCTGTGGCAGCCTGCGATGGCAGATTGATTCTCTTTCCTCCCTCTTACTTGGTTTTCAGACTCTCTGTTTACCCTTTTTCTTCTCCTGTCTGACTGGCTGACTTGCTCTTTGTCTCTGCCTTTCCATTAATTTCTGTTTCTCTCCCGCTGCTCTCTTCTTTTTCTTTCCTATTGTAACTTGTGCCTGTCACAGCCTCCTCCCTCAGCGAGCACTTGCTGCTTACCCTTCATCACATCCCATTCCCTCAGGACTCTCTGCTACATCCCACGTCGTACTCTGTTATTTTATGTGTCGTGTTTGTCTGTTTACCCAAATAGAAATAGTTTCTTTCGGCACAATATAATCAAATGTTTGTTCCGAGTGTTCTACGGACTCTGTGTTCTTGATGCTTGAGATGTGCTGTAGTAGCCTCTTGACATATTGGCCTCATTCAATCCAAGTACTAATTTGGACCCGACTCAGACACATAGAAAGATTTAAGAAGTGGCAAAATAATAGCAAATAAATTTCAAACGTCTTTTAAAACACGACATATTGATATTCACACATTTTTTGGCCTAACTTGGTGCTTGTGCCTCTAACTGTTTGTGCTAGCTAAGGCTGAATGGCCAGTCAACAAGTCAGTCGAAGAGCACTTGCTCTGCTCATACACTTTGAAATGAAAGCCTTATAACTCACTCACCAAAAATGAAGTCTGTAAGTCTGTAAGAACTTTGGTAGAACACATGTAAAGCCTAAAATTATGAACAGGAAGTGAAGGCCTAATAATTCAAACATTATGACATCTATGTATTGTGTTGCAAAGCATGTCTCACATGCTAACCAGGCAGCCCCGGCCCACCCTGATCCAAATATCCGCTGCTAGCAATGTAAACACCAACAGTTCTTGGGTGCTTTAAGATCCCAGTCCAAATTGCTAGCGACACGACTAACTAAGCTAACTAGCTAACGGGGGGCTGCAGTTAGTGGTTACTTTGATATGCTCCTCCCTAATTGTTTGAATATAAAGTCAGCGAGTGGCCAGTTCTTACATATTGCACCTTTTGAAAATGCAATTGTCACAATGTGATCAGGCTAATCTGCAGCACATAGTGACATATGATTATAAAATAATTATCTGTGCATCTAGTGATTGGTTAGTAATATTAAGAGTACATGAAGTTACCTTGGACATTTTTCTTGAAAATATAGTTCTGTTTGAATTCAGTACTACTCACCACAACTCATTTCTTTCCACATAAAACATTTACAAAATCTGTATTTGAAATGGTTCATTATTTACATCCATGTTTGCTACCTCCCAGTCTTCTTTGCATTCGACTCTCTGCACCTCAGCCTTACTAACTGTCTGTCAGTAGAATAGTGTGAAACTGGTGGTATTTGTTTGGTACAGTTGGACATGTAAAAGTGTTATTCCATAATTGTAGGTTTATCACAACACACGAATTTTAAACTTCAATACAAGACCTGTATACAAAATGCTTGTCAACACCTCTTTTGATACTTTAGAAAAGCTAGATGACAGTCCTATGGGCAGACAGATTTGGAAATACTGTAAACATTTGGTGTCATTTAAAGTCTTCCAGGCCCTCCCAATTCCTGTCATTTATATTTATATTATTTAATAAGTCTTTGTATGTGTATTCATCCCCTCAGTAACTGCTTTTCTCCACTGGCACTGGTTGAAATTTGTACTGAACATCCTTGATATCTTAAGGATACTTTGCAACATGTGTTCATTCTGATAGTTGCTGTAGAATGGAATCCAATTTAAAATAAATATTTTTAGATAATGTAATTTAAAAAAACAAAAAAAATATTCAACATAAGAAGTCACTGAACCCATAACAACAGCTTAGCTGCCCATGTATCCACACCTAACAGTAATGTCAGAGTGTACTGACACACCCTGCAGTACACAGTACACTTCATCGTGGCAAGGTGAGAAGTAAACTAAAATCAGCTTCAGTTAATTTGCTCTTTAAACAGCAGTTTTTGACGCTACCTAGTTATTTTCCCTTCTTAGGCACACAGAAATTACAAAAGTTCACTGTGATGGCCTTTGATTCTACTCATGCTGTAACTCAAAACTTAATTCATATGTTTCCAATTTATGAGTTAGTCTGCAAATGGAAATTGATATTCTATGTTCTGATCCTTTGCAGTATCCCATTACTATATGATGTCATGTGACCCAGTTATCACTCAAGGATCATTAAAACTTTTACTCTATTTATTCACCTCAGTTGAATTCTGATATATTATTTTTGCCCCAAGCAAGTAACTGAGTCAAGTCTGGCTGCCTGCTGCATCTACACCAGTGAAATACCAGCCATCCATCACAGAGACATCTGTCATACACATCCATCATATTTCACCACTGCAGAGTCACACGAACCAAACACACCCAAACAAACTAATACGAGTGCACACACATAGAGTTACACACAGAAGTCACTTAGATGGAAATGTATCCTTCATCTTCAGCGTGGTACAGTCACAAACTGAGAAAAAATACACAGTACACATAAAGTGACGCGTACGCACACATGGGAGTCATTCAGTGGGACAGCTGTATCCATCATTCAGCTGAGAACAGTCATCGTAGAAGTCACGTTCAGCTGCATAAATTTTGCATTAGCATAGACAGTGAATACCTATTCTTGGGCTTTTTGTGGACAGGTAAGACTAGTGTATGTGGACAGCTGTCTCCATTAATATTTTATTTGACTTTTGGTGACTGTCATGCACACATTTTTGCCTTCATGCTGTCCAGCACATTATGTTTAAAGGCCTTGGATCAAATTGATAGGCATATTGTAAGATCTATATATAGTACAATACCTTGACGACATCTAGTATCTTTTATCTTTTCTCTGGCTAGTATTATATGGCCATTAACCCTATGCTAAATAAAATATTTAAAAAAATATAGAACATAACAAAAAGGAAGATGGGCTGGCGAAGGTAGGCAGCCAATGGCATCAACATTTCCCCAAAGTAATAATGAAAAGTATCATGCTGTTATGGCTGAGCTAAGTATGACTGGATGTTCCTCGTTAGCTGGTCGCTAAGCAGTCGGAAAACATGAATGAACAGGTGATTTTAATCAGTGAATGCGGTGCTTTGCCTTCACTTGCACTTTGATTCATATGTCAGCTGGTCAAAGATCTGACAACCTAAGGCTTAAATCCCTCAAGACATGACTAACCTAAAAGAACTTCACAATTATAACATGAATGATTATGAACTTTATTTATATAACAGTTGAGAAAAACAATGTGCTTTACAGCAGGTCAGATGAAAGCAAGACACAAACTTTGTTCTGCTTGGCAGCCGCCTTATCACCAACCTTAAAACTTTGCTGTCATAACACTACAGTCACTACTGCTTGTGTTCACATTTGAAAATCAGTACTTCTACCCCCACATCCACCTGCAGGCTCTGTCTCTGTTCCCCTAGGGCAGCATGTTATTATTGTCACTTCCTGCTGTGCTGTGCTTGATGAGTTCATTTTTTCCAAGCAGGGGTGACAAGGTGAACATCAACACTGTACATAATGATTTATTCTACATGAGTTAACAGACCCAGCAAAAAATTTTAATAATCACCAAACATTTACATTTACATTTACATTTAGGGCATTTAGCAGATGCTTTTGTCCAAAGCAACTTACAATAAGTAAATTTGTCACAAGAAAGAAACCACAGAGCTCTTGTAAAATGGTGGGCTTAAGTTGCTGTAATTTGTAAGAAATTGACAGAATCAAAGGTAGCACCAAAACTAAGGAGGGCAGCATAACTGCCAGTTAATGCTCAGTATACTGAACTTGCATCTGTTTACTGTAGCTATCTCTGCTTGTTGCAGCCATCTGCCATGAGCATGTTGCTCATCCAGCCATGGAGCTAAGTGGCCCTATTAGCTGACTGGAGTCTGCCTGCACCACAACCTTGGATGAAGTCAACAGGTTTACGATTACAATAATTGTTTTCTGTTTTTCTGAAATTAGCTGAAAAGCAAAGGGTCCGCCAACTTTTGGCCTGAGTCTCCATGTTGCATTAATTAGAATAAAACATCTGAGAATCTCATGGAAAGAGGGGGAACATAAGGCCCTGCACGCCTTTAAAATAATTCAGTATGATTTGGAATCAGTTCCTGAAAACAGAGGGTAGTGAGTGTCAAAATGCCGGGGGAAGTGAAATGTGCTCTTTTTTCTTCGTTCCAGTAGTAACTCTAGCACTTGAATTTTTAATCAGCTGTTAACAGGATTTTTGCAGTTGTATCATGGGACTTTCAATAGTCCAATCAACAAATAAGAAGGTCATGGATAACAAATGTCATATTTGTTTTAATAAATGTGTCTGCCTTTCTTAAAATTGACTGTCTTCAACTGTGGGCCAGTGAAACATGGTTGAATAGTACTTGAATAGTAAACTTTATTTGTAACACAGATCACTGTTTAGATAATCAACATCAGATGACTTGGAAGCCACCCAGCTGTCTCACATGATTTGTACAGGGTCACATACACACAGAGAAATCAGTAATATAGTAGACAGTTCCGTATATCCATCACAGCTGGGTGAGGTGTAGTCTATGGTTTGAAGGATATTTGGTCCAAGTTCAGGACAGAGCAGGGGGGAGGTGAAACATCTAGGATTCACAGCAGCACATCAAGACTTTCATCGCTCAAGGCCCGTTTGAGTCTTGCAAGGATTGAATTGTCCAAATCCTCCTCCTCACTAAGTGCATACCTCTGTATTGAGTCATAGACTACAAATTGATAAAAAAAAACATGTTTGGGACACTACATTACCACGCAAAGCTAGTGTGATGCTTGTGGCAGAAACTAGAACTTCTTTTAAAAAGAGATACAGGTTTGAGCTGAAGTTCAGGAGCAGAACAAAACCTCAATCACTCACCTTCCTGTCATTTGCTTATATAAGCCTCACTGCACTTCATGCCCACCTTTCTCATGCATGGAACATCGAACCCTAGAAAAACGAAATCGCAGCCTCAAGTCATTAAAAAACTTGGTCTCACCCATTGCACCAACTTGGCCAGCCACCACCAGAGGAGCGAAAAACAAGGCAAGTCCTCCTGCTGCACCTCCGACGAGGCAGGTGTCCTACCTGGGACATAGACGCAATCTCAACGCTGCACTTAGGGCAGCCCGTCCAAGGCTTCTGTCCAAGCGAATGGTGGGGGGCTCGAGAGAGCATCAAAAGACAGATCGTCCATCACTGCTCTGGTAGCAATGTAAACCTCCTCAAACTCTGTACACACTCTTCCACCCTCAGTTAGATGCTGCAGGAGTGTGCTCATGTGTGACATCAGCACTTCTCAGGTTGCCAGCTCTGCTCCATACTACCCCCCATTCTTTCCAAAAACATATTCAGAGTCACACCACATCTAATGTGATCAATGGCACAGGGTTGCCAGGTTCACAAAACACATTTCATCCTTCAGAGACCCTCTCCCTACCTCTACTGGCACCGGGTTGCTACTTCTTCTCCCTACTACCGTTTTTTTGTGGTAATAACCTTCACAGGTGTGTTGCAAATCGCATACTTGTATTTCTACTCTAGTATGTACTGCAGCCGCCCTTACAGAGTATATACTGTTGCATGTGGTATGCATACAATTGGACAAAGGGTGTTTTTCAAATCACATACTTTTTGATAATAAGGGTGAGATTCACACCCCAACTGGAAACACCTTCTCGCAAGCTGGAACGGCTTCACCTTTTTCTGCCCCTTCTGCCACTTTCAGTTCCTACAGCCGATGGTGATTTTAAGACACACGTGCACCCGACTTCCCAAGTAATTTCCTAACCTCTTCAACCATCCTTGTCAATGTTTCAAAATCGCCCCCCATTGTAATTGCTGATCCCCTGTGGGGACACGAATGGTCAAGAAAATCCATTCCCATTCACTCCAATAATGCAGAGTCCCAATCTTTCGCCATGTCGCTTCAGTACCCTACTTCCTAGCCTCCTACGTTGCCATCTAGCCCATGCTTCGTATTTGACATTCCCACCTGCCAGAGTTTACCAAACCATCCATGTCTGACCTTCAGCATATCTCAGAAGATTGCATTGTACACACTCTCTAACTACAAAAAACAGCCAAATTGGCAAACCAATTCCCCAAAGGTACTTCAAACTAGACACACACCTAAGCCTATAGGAGGCACTCATACATCATATACAATGCAGAAAATCTCAAAATGCTTATTTTTCCAACCCCTCTGTCATCCTATCTGGTGAAGTGGCTACCCAATTTCCCAATTTAGGCAGGTTCTAACTTTGTTTGGGAGCAGCTTTGAAGTCCTCCAGCCGAATGGTCGCAGAGCAAATGATAAGAGCCTACCAAGGCTACATCCATTTCTATTTCAAGGATCTGAACAATGCCCAGTCTTATCTCTGTCTTTGAGGGAGCTTTTTAGGGGACTGCCAGCCCAGGAGTTTGATCCATAAAGAAGCTTTCCCCCACACCGCAGCTGCTAAACACTTCATTAACATTGTATTCATACTCAGTCACCTTTTTCAACATCCTATTCATATTCTACCACAATAAACAATCGTGTACATCTCATTGATGGTGTTGTCCTTGCCAGTGAGGTGTCTTACATTGTACCAACACAACTAATCAATTACAGCCTAGCCTGAAAATGCCAATGGTTGGCTGCATCATAGTGTCTGGATTTCAGCACTCTTTCAGATATGCAGGCACATTTTTGGGACATCTGCAATTGCTGAGGGCCATCTAAACCCACGATTCATTCAGTCCACAAGGTGCCACAAGGATACTGTCTGCAGACTTCCCTGTACTTGACTGAAGTAATTGTCCACATTTCATTCCAAGACAGATGTGACCTAATACTGTAGTTTTTCCAATCGCAGACTAATAAATCACGCTCATATTTGCATTAGCATTAGCACAGAAAAGGCTCTTCCAGTGCCAGTTCTCGTCAGCTTTTACAGAGGAGCAAAAGAAAGCATTCTGACGGAAAACTTCACAAACTGGAAGGGTTTGTGCACAGCCCAGGACAGAAAGGCTCTGCAATGGGTGAATTAAACCGCCGGAACATCATTGGTACCTGTATGCCTAGCATTCGTGATATTGGTGAATTTTAGTTTCTGCAGGGAGCCTAAAGGATACTTTAAGAATTCAGCTACCCCAGCCATCTTAACTGGAAAAGTAGAGATGGATCATGTTTGTTTCTGCTTCTATTCTTTAAGTTCATTCATGTATTTATTTATTGTTTGTTCAATCATCTGGGTTGTTTTCATTGCTGTAGACAACAAAAGTTGGGAAAAAAATTATCTCTGGTTGCTAAGTTGTTACTGGTGGAAGGGTGGTCTTTAGGCCAGCATTATAATTACACCAGTGGTCAACTGTTGAGAGCACTGCATTCTGTATGCTGCTGTGGTGACAAACTATATGCAGTGAAAGCCCAGGAGTGTGCAGGGTTTCATTCAAACCCAGTGGCATGTGACAGGCTGAAAATGAAAGGGTACAAATCTCTTCCAGGGTGACCTTGGGGCTTAGCTACTGTCATACTCTGGGGTTGAATTCAGCCTAAATCCCTCGTTGCATGACATGCTGACATCTTGTCCGTCTTGTTTCACTGTGAGGTGTCTAATATTCCAGAAATGTGATTCAAGTAATCTTTTATGAAGAGCATTGCTCTGCAATTCAGGCGTGAGCTGTTATTTTAATTTAACAAGGAAAAATGTCAGCAGAGATAAGAGAGAGAACCTTACGGATGACTTAAAATGCCAAAATAATAATTAAAAAAATATAAATAAATAAATGGTTAAATAAATACATATTAATATTTTGCTTTCATTTGCCTATAATTTATAATTTAACAGTTCTTTAAATTAAGACTATTATGGGGCATGTAAGGCACATTAATTAGTATGTTGAGATAAATTATTTAGTTCTCAGTTTAGTTTTTATTTTGGTCCTTTCAGTCTCCCCTACATCTACCCAGCTGTAATTCAAATGATTAAAGTGTGACTATTCTCAAATCTACACATAAGGGCACATGTATTTTTGGACTATAATGACCTTTAGGCATTACAGCAGGTTATAGCATTTTTACAGCGTTTTTCTCTGAAACTGAAGATCCTTGCTCTTACTTTGTCTATCTCAATGCCTAGATATTTTGAAAACGTGTGGCCCATATTCACACCAACATTGCCACAGAGAACTGCAGTAGATGACAGCCAGATGACTGCCTTTTGAATGCAGATTGTTACATGTTTTGCCAATTTCCTTTAAACAGTAGAGAGAGACTTTTTATCTATACACATTTGGATTTTGTAGAGAGGAATAAATGCATTAATTTAGTCCTAAATTGCTCACTGCTGACTAATGTAAGCTTTTGAACAATGGTAACACAGCTGTTATCCTCAGTAACTTCAGTGTTACCCTTTTTAATCAGGCTGTGTTGCCAGTTCTGCTGGTCGCCAGTGTTTGGTATTATACAGTTAAAAACAATGTGGTTTTCCCAGATGTGTATATGTATTATTTAGCATTTAATGTGTGATTCCCTTTGATGTGGGGATATCAACATAATAGAATCCAAGGTAGTTGGGAGTGGTTGGAAGAAGCCATTGTAAGGGACAAGAACAAATTAATTTCGTTGTCATCACTGTGGTACCATCCTGCTTTAGCAAAAATAGACAATTGTATTATCAGCCTGTCATGTGATATTATTAAAAAGGTTCATAAAAAATTGGGAATAACAAAGATTGCCTTAGCATCATGTCCACTATGGCACAATGCAGCATTTAAAGCAGCAGGGAATCCATTGTCAGACCCTGTATGGCAGCATCACAACATTAATGTTATCTCACAAATTGTAGAAAATGGGTTGATTTTGACTTTTGAGGAGCTCAGACAGAGGTATAGTTTAAATGCCAATGCTTTCTTAAAATATGCACAATTAGCATCAATACTGTCAAAATTCCCAAGAGAATATTTGGAGTACAATGTTGAAATAGATATTAAATTGAGAGGTTTAGCATCACACAGAGGCACAGTCTCGGGTCTATATAAATTGTTAATATGCTCCTCCTCAAATCCTAATACCCACACTCAGTTAAAGTGGGAACAGGATTTAGGGGTCTCATTAAATTCAACAGAGTGGGAAAGAATATGGAGGGACCCTGCAGCAATGTCCAAATCGGTCAGATTTAGAGTCATACAAATGAAAATCCATCATAGAGCATATATCACACCAGCAAGAATGAAAAAAATAGACCCCAGCTCCTCTGACCTCTGTTGGCATGGGTGTGGTCAAGTAGGAACTCTGATCCACATGCTGTGGCACTGTCCTGCAGTTAAATCCTTCTGGGAGGATGTGGTCCACTCAGTGTCACTTATGCTGAAGATAGAACTTTCTCCTTGTCCTCTCATTTGTTTGTTGGGATATAGGGCTGCACAACTCAGGTCAAAAAGAGATAGGAAAATAGCAGGCCTAGGCTTTTTGGTTGCTAAAAGAATGATATTGATGAATTGGAAGACACGTAAGACAAATTGTTTTTCAAGAGAAACATGGTTACTTGAATTTTTTGATCTTCCTGGTATGGAGCGAATGGCCGATATGATGAACGATTCCGCGTATAATTTTGGAATAAATTGGGACCAAGTTCTGGGAAGTATTCTAGTTCCAAATTTGAGATGATGGAGGACTCTTGCTGTGCAGCCCTGTAAGTCACATTGTTACCCTGTTTCCATGTAAATTAACTTGAAAATGATTAAGAAATTAACATGATTATGAAATGAACAATCGAATTGCAATGGTACAGTACTGCCCCCCCCCCCATCTGTGTTTTTAATTTGACTTTGTGTATATGTATGTGCTTGTATATGTAGCATGTCTTTGTCATATCTTTTTGTTTGATTTATTTTATTGTGGTTGTTTGTGGTTGTATTGTTTATTTTGTGCTAAAAAAAAAAATAAATATAAAAAAAAAAAAAAAACAATGTGGTTTTGCATTTTATACATAAGAAAACTCTTACATGATAAACATACAGAAAAAGTCATCAGATGCCTGTTTAAGCTTGTGATAAGCAAGTGATGCTCCCTCAGAAATTCCATCGCTGAACTGCCAGGAGATTGGATCCCGCCATGAGGTGAACACCTCAAGAGACACTAGAGAAGTTTCCAGCAGTGTCCAATCACATCATGCAAACACAGCCCCTGGGTGTGCTCTGCTCTGGGAGGATGATGACATCAGTAGGTATCAAAGAGAGACAGGCTTTCAGAACAGCATCGCTATCTGTGCAAAGAGAAATGCAGGCTGACACCCCAACAACCGTTTACCACATGAAGTAGCTACAGCACTGCCTTTATTTCAGGCTTTCATTTCTGAGCAACCAGTCTGGGTTTTTGTATCATGGCACCTCTCTGTTGGACATCTAGCCAGACTCTGCCCTGCAGGTCTCTGTGATGTCGCTGCTGCCTGACTTATTTCACTCACCCTGAAGCAGCACACTGTAGTTTGAGAGCAGCTTTTTCAGGCATGCTTCACAACTCACATACAAAGTATTCCTTCCATCGGTCATGACCCACAAACACTCAGCTCTCTTAGATCATTTTTTACATTAAAACTGGCACAGTTGGTCTGTCCTGACCCATTGCTGTGTCCATGGGGACAGTGGTGGTGCAGAGGTCAACATGATACAGTTTGTAGAATGAATTTTGAATTGCAGCATTCCACTTTTAAGTCATCATGGTGAGTCAAAGTCAACATTTGCATGTGTTTCTTACGAAAGCCGAAATGGACCTCGTCACTCATGCAAACATACAAATCAAATTCACTCGTGGTTCAGACAAGGGATTAGAAAAAAAAAAAACTGTCTCATGCTCAAAGTTAGATAAGGCTACGAACAGAGCCTTCTGTCCATACTCGGCGTTCATTTCGTCTGCGAAAAAGGTGTTTAAACCTTATTTTGGGGAAAAGTGACCAAACGTTTTAAGTGTTTCTGTGTTTCTGTGCGTAATGTGTTTCTTATCTCATTTGACATACAATTATATACATCTTGGTGACCAGTTTGGCTGTCTCCTCCATTCATTTAGATGGCCGTAAATAACTGCCTGGGGGTGTTGCCAAGATGGCTGACAAGTGGCAAGACTTGCCTATAAGGACTTTGGCATTACATACATATTTACTTCAAAGATAAAAGTTTTCGAGACACAACATTGTTATGATGTAACAAGCATTGTTTGTAGTTCATGCCTACATTATGTCTGATACATTGTTACAGACCTGGGATTTGTGTTTAAACAGTGGTGTTGCACACAGAACACCGTGTGTTCTGTGGGGCCCGCCAAATCGCACAAAATGGCAATTTCTACATAATGTTGCTTGAATCTACTCTGAAGCAAGTCAAAGTATAGATATACTGTAAAATCTAAATATGTACTTAGAGTATGAAAACTAGTAGAAGTCATTGGCCCCAATGTTCACTTCAGAGGGTTATAATATCACCACTATGTGTTTGATTATTATCAAGATGCATTAACACTTTTGGACTACTTAATAAACTGTTAAGTAGTGCCTACACACACACAGACATACATTAAGGTGTTCATCATATTACAATAGCACAGGCATATAATAGCCAGTCAGTCTTGCAGCCTGTGTGGGTCAGCTGCAAAACTGTGATTGTGCAATAGTGTTGGTTGACTTTTGGCTAGCAGTTTGCAAGCACAGTGCAACACTAGTTGTAAGATCACCCAAAGATAACCGCAGATACTCAGGAGTCACACAATGCATTTATGTTGATGATAAACGCTTGTTCCATTTGACTGTGATCTCTGCGTTTTGACTTTCTGCACGGCCACATTAAGTCCAGTGAAGTGTGAGTTCTCATTTGCATGAGATAAGGAGATTATATCACGGCACAAATGTGAAGATCTAAAGTTACATTTTCAGAATGATTCATTTATTTCCTCTTACTCCTTGGTAAAAACAAAATATTATAATGTGCACTGGGATAAAGACGGAAGTGTTAGTTGTCAAACTGCGTAAGAAATATAAATCTCACTTATCAAGAAGAGGCAGTAATGAATTCAAACCTGCTCGGCTCAGCTTCTTTCCACATTCCCCCCAGTGTATCTAATATTTGGAAGCTTAAAAGCAACATGGGAGACGGGTATATGACTGTGGCCCTGGGTTAGTTCCTGCTGAGTATTTGCTCATACTCGCAAGCGACTTGGCCGCCTTTAAAAGTCTTTTTTTGATGAACTGGCAGTGAGAGAGACGGTAAACGCACTGAAACACACACTCAGACACCCAGATCAGAGGAATAAAACTGGGTTACAGTGTGCAGGGTGTTTGGGTGTGTCTGTTGGGAAGTCCTTTTTAAAGCAGTTCTTCCTTAAAGCAAAGTAAGCTGAGCGCTGGTTCAATTATTCATTGTCTGAACTGATTCCGGTTTCTTTTTCCTCTCAATTGTGCGTCTTTGCTCGTTTCCCTCTGTCTCCATTTTTCTAATGCCATCAGTACATCATGTCCTCTCTGTCTGTCAGCCACGTCTCTCTCTCTTTCCTTCTCTCTCTCTCTCTCTCTCTCTGCCTCTCCATCATGTTCTGATTGACAAGTGTGATGGTGTTTGCCTCTCCTTTCCCTGACCTTCAACTCTCAGGAATGCGCACATAAACGCACGCACACAGCATACAGCCAGGCTGCTAATGGCTTCTACCTTTGCAGACTCCGTCAATAGGGAATTACAGTCCTTATACAGGAGAAAGGATACCCACAGAGACAGAACATTCAATATTGATGCCAATAAAGCAAAGTGAGAAATGGTCCTGGCGCAGACAGGAAGGTGGGCAGAGAAATCTTACTTATTATGAAGAAATTGCCATTATCACTGCAATAATTTTAAATGGACTTTGGAGCTTTGTCAGAATGGAATTGTATGACAGTAATGGAAAGGTGTGAAACATTTATTTAAGGATAAATGACTCACTGAAAAAGGGCAGTTTCATCAGGAAAGCAGCAGGACCTAAAAGTCGAGGTCTGCGGGAAAATTTGCCATCACATTATCTAAGGATATTCATGCTCCCTAGAAAGGAGAAGTTAAACTGGTCCCTGGAAGTCTTTTACTTGTTGAATAATGTCCAAATTCTAGCAATGACTCAGAGGTAGCAAACACAAATTTACACTTTTACCTTCGTTTTAAGCTGATTTACTTTTTTTTCTTCAGAAAAGTGGGATGAATACTGCCATGATTTGCTGTTTTATTTTGTAGTTTGCAGTCTTCCTTTTCCATGCGTCTCCTGTGCCTGTGTCCTGGTCCTTATGTGTTCCTGATTTTTTTCTCTCAGTTTCTTAGTTTTTCGTATTACTTTGGTATTTTCCTTTGCATATTTGTTGCCAGTTTTTTCGTTTCCTGCTCTCTTGTTAGTTGGATTTTGGACTTTGGTTATTAGCATTAAATCTCGCTTTTTGTATCTTACCTGCCTGCCTCTGTGTGTGTCTTGCGCTTGGGGCCATTTTTGCATAAATGTGACTAATACAGTTTATTGATGTCATTATTGAAGGCATTGATTTAACTCACCTGATCATTATGTTTTTAATGTTTCCCTAAAATCACTGTCTCCTGATGAACAAAATTGTATTGAGTATGTTGGTCAAAGTAACTTGAATGCACATATTAAGGTCGACACCTTTTTCATTATTCACCCCTGAATCCCATTCGCGGTGCCCTCAGCTGAGGACAGGCGTGTTTCATCTTATTTTTATTTTCTTTTTTGTTGCTACTATGCTGGGCTTGTAACTGCAAAAACAGAAGATTTACTATTGGACCCTGCTGGGCTTGTAACTGCAAAAACAGAAGATTTGAGTCCGTCTAGAAGCCATACAAGAAGTAGCTGAACCTCTGTCTTCCGGGGCCTATGCTAGGGACCGCGGGAAGATCCATCCAAAGTGAGGCATTTTTGATAAATCCAAAATATGAACACAAAATCAACTTTTACTGAAGGAGTAACTGATGTAAGTGGGGCGGCTGAGACTTTGAGTGGGTTTCCCATTAATTGGAGCATTTGTGGTTCAATCCCCAGCTCCAGCTACATGTTAACATGTCCCTGTGCAAGATACTGAATGGCACTTCCATCATTGTGTAAGAACACAGAACTAAGGTATGATTTCCTATAGACACCTCTAAGATAAAAAAAAACTAACAAATCAATTTGTGGTGTTATGTAGCACTATGTATGAGTTTGTTTATAGACTTCCTGTAGTCTTTGCTAAATTGCCTGCATTCCAACTTTATGAAAAATGTAATAATTCTTTTGTGTATATACTTAATAGTCCAGCATATAACCCCATTAATCTAAAACATCCTGTCATCCAATTTCTAGTCTTAATGTTAAGCTAAGTTAACCAACAACTGGTTGTATAGCCTGAATTTTAGTTAAGTTGTTCCCTGTTTTATTTTGAAGGTTATATCATCAATGTGTCGTGTTGTGATTCACACTTCCCTTCTCTGTGTTTTTTTCCCTCCTTTTTGTTTGCCCGAATCTTTTTGTCCATTGGTATGCATTCTTCACATGTGTTCCCAAGCCATGTCTTTGCTCCTCATGTTTCACATTTGATTGCTGCTTGTGTTCCTCATGTCTTTTTAGTTTCATGCTCTTGGATTCTTGCTTTCAGCTAGCTGCCTTTTCATTCTCAGCCTTTTATGGGTTTTTTTTTTTGGATTCCGCTTTGTTAGTAAAACTCACGCATTTGGGTCTGTTTTTGCAAACCATCCCAGATATTTGATGTATATACATTGGAGTGATGTCTATCTTCTCATCTAGCTCCCAGCATGAAAGCAATGAAATGTCTTTCCCCAGGATAAGAACTATTCATTTAATGAAAAAAACACAAGATAAAGCGAACAGAAGCACATTTGCTCCCGGCGTGAACTGAGACAAAGACATGTCGGCTGAAAATGTTTAATCTGTAATGAAAAATGTGTGCTCATACTGAGAAATTTGACGGTTGCAGCAACAGTTGCTAACATTTCCGCAAGTTTTACATAACTGATCTATTTGGAAAGAAAACAAGGCAGTCAGTGTGAACAGTGAGAGCCAGCACGACTGAACACATGAAGAAAGTGGTGCCACTTAAAGACATAGCAACAGGCCATGTAAGAAGTCCTTGCAGGACTGGAGATGTGACAGTTCTGACCTTATTGTAAATTATATCAGAAACACCAAATATGATTGATAGAAATCTTGAAAGTTTAACGATGAGGTTAGTGAGGTGCCAGAATTATGCTGAGCCAAGAACCTCAGCGATCTCTCAAAGTAAGGACGCACACAGCCGCCATAAAATAAATGTAGGGGTTATCCTTGGGTTGAAGACGGGCCAATCTCACCAGCCAACGTCAGAATCCTTTCCTCTCTCCCACTCCTCTGCTCTCTTTTCATCCTCCTCTCCTTTTCCCTCTCTATCCTGCTATGTTCTTTCATTCTCAAATGTCTTTTGTTGTTGCGATACACAAAGGTGCTTACTAACAAACCAAAATATTCTTGCAGGGGCAAAAATCCAACACTTCCAGGCAATGCAGACATCAGTGGATTTAGCTAAAACCCAAATGATAAAGAAAAAAAAAAAGATTCTTTCTCCCACTAAGACTTCCATGAATGCCTTCTTTTGATTCCACTCTCCCTCTCTCTGCTTTATCCCTCCCTCCCGTCCCACTTTCTGTCCACATCTCCTGCTCTTTCCCTGCCGCTCCCTCTCTTTAATGACAGTATTATCCTCACTTAGCCATCTGAGTCTCTCTGCCTAAGACCCCACTCCCTCAGAGCTGCATAAAGGAGAGGGAGGGGGGTGAGAATGACACTGAAGAGAGGTCTGGGTCTGAGCTCTTTTGGGCTACGGGCTCAACAGAATACTGTAATTATTCAGCGCTCTCAGATTATTCCAATACCTTTAATCACGAAGAACCTGAAACTGATCTTTGCGCTGACACCGGAATTACTTCGAAGTCTGCAAGTTTTTATATTGCCATCCATACATTCCATCCAGTGACCACTTCTGGGACATTCTGTAACAATTCCATCACCTTGTTTCATGCTATAATAGTGTTAGTTTTGTCATGACCACACTAGTAATGAAATTGCTAGATGGCTGACTAAGAGTGTTGGATGAGGTTGTATCAGAGGGCCACAGTTCACAGGTCAACAGAGGTCATCATGTAGTTAATAACCCTCACATGTGTCCGGGCTGCCATGATGGGACGGTGAGTCCGATGTTGCCCCCTGGCCACTGGCAGCGAAGAGGTAATCTGCCAATTTGGACTCAGATGTTATAGCCAAATGGTGAAAATATTTTTCATTTCACTTGATTCCAAAAATGAATGCTTTCACAGTACAATGAATTTTTCCTAGAAATTCTGTAGTGTGTTGGTCCGACTCCCAGCTTAAGATTCCCACCAGCTCTATTTTGAACGTTTGGCAGCAGATATCATCTCCATGCCACAGTAGTTAAAAGACAATTCGAACCAATGAAACAACATCTTCAAAAACACAACCTGCAGGGTCTATAAGATAGCATTGCCATAACAGCATGTGCACAGCTTGTGCACACCTAGACTCCCTCATAAATTGTGTGATTTTAAGAGTTGTTGCATAAGGAGAGCATTGACGAACTTAGTGAAAAGGCTACAGCACATTCTAAATCCTTCAGACATTCTTGTAAATTCTGCATTAAATGCAATATATGAAGTTTCTTTCCTTGTAAAATGTGTCTTGGCACCACTGTACCAGTCTGACTGCTTCTGTGTCTAAGGTGTGTCTTACCTCCCAACAGCTGTTTGAAAACGCTGTTCTATCAAATTCATATAATTTACACTGAAGTTATGAGTAAAGACATCGCTGGGAGTTGTTGAATCAGGATAAACTTTATAAACTCTGTGAAACACTGTCTCTGACAGTTCTTCACTATTTTGGCTTGATTCTGCAAATGTTATACACAATAAATGTGTTTGTTCCAGTGGTGTGAGTGTTTATTTGCATATGAGGCTGGAAAGTGAGGTCCGATCAGAAGCCATCGCTCATTAGACACATGTTAATGCCAGGTATTATCAGATCATTCAGGATGGAAGAAGAAGGATATGTGAGTCATATTCAGGCTCAGTGAACAAATCTCAGTCTGCCTAGAGTCAGGCAAACCAATAGGTGGCCAATGGTCCAGCCGGTGTTGTGCATTTTACTCTGATACACACAACAAGTGCCATCATTCCCTCTCTTGGCTTAAAAAATCTCACTCAGCGAGGCTGAAATCACAAAAGAGAGTGAAGACGAAGGTGGGAGGAAGCAGAGACAGAGAGAGACAGAAGAGACTGAATGGAAACTTAGAAAGCAAAAGAAATCAGTGAGTCCTGCTGTTATACACATTTAAATAAGCTCCTTTAGAGCAAGACTCCTCCATGATGAGAGGAGAGTGGATGGAAAGAAAAACAGCAAATAAAAAAAAATCCTTCTGTTGGAGCTGAATTTAAATCAGCATGTCTACAGCAAAACCCACTCCACAGCAGCAAGACAGCGAAATTTTTTTTTACCTAATGTCCTTCCTGCATTTAAACCAGAAACTCCCAAAACAAACTCTGAAGCTCGGGGGAAAGAGCATCAGAAAGAAAACAGGAGATGTAAAGAAGAGCACTGATTCTGTCCCGGTCGTATAGTATTACCCTTCTCACAAACACAGTTTCTGCAGGTTTTACAACATAAGTAGAACCGTTAGAAACATAAAACACATTCAGGTGAATTCATTAAATACAAGGACACACTGAGAAGCTAAAAGAAGAAGAACTTATTAAAATGAATTAGTGTTTCATTACACTAAGTCCACCTTGTGTCATAAAATGACAAAAATATAATCATGCACACAGAACACACATTACTTATTCCAGCATTATTAAAGCAGTAGGCAGTCGTCTTTATAATAATGTACTTTTAATTGTCCAAAATTACAAAAGGGAGATCTTCCCTCCGTCCCCAGTAATATTAATAATTACAATAATCAACAGCGAAATTGGGCCGGGCCACATAAGGTCCCATATGTCATTAGGAGGAGCAGAGTTCAATTATGCATATATATATATATATATATATTAAATATGAAATGTTCTATCAAAGTATAGAAATACCACAATTTAAAAATAATACAGGTTATACAGTGCTGTATAAGTCATATTACATGTATTCGTTCGGAATCCTCCTTAAAGGATAAATTCACTGAAAATGATGTCATTTTCTCACCCTCATGCCAATGGAAAGTCAGGTAAGGTAACATTTCTGGAGCTTCACAGCAAAACCACATTGCATCATCCTCCTGAACAACTGAAGGAGTTGGGGACTTGTTTTAAAATGTAAAAAAAAATAATTTAAAATCAAATCAACTTTATTTATAGAGCACCTTAAGTGTTTCGCAGAGCAAGATAAAAACAACTGGGGCAAAAAGTCAAGACAAGAAACGACAGTAGTAACAAGAAATGTACAAGTTTAAAGTAGAAATTACATAATGAAGCAATAAAGCAATAAAAAACTAACACATCAATAAACACATTAGAGATTAAAATTAGACACGAGCCATGAAAGAAATTAAACACAAGGGATACAAATATTATGAAAAGGACTTACAAACTAAGGCAATGAATCACGGGGCACCTTATCTAAAAGCCAGGCTGAAAAACCTCCTAAGTTGTCTTTTAGGAAGGACCACAGAGGTTGAGTCTCGGAGATCCTCAGGTACACTGGTCCAGAGACCAGGGCCACAGTGCTAAAAGCGGACTCCCAGTGTGTTTTTGTTAGAATCCTTGGGAAGACCAGCTGCAGAGGGGCCTGCTGGGTATATATCTAAGATGTCTGAGAGAAAGGCTGGAGCCAGGCCATTCATGGATTTGAAAACTAGAAAAAGATTGATAGACAAACAATGTAATGACTTCTAGGTGTTCCTCTCTGTCTGTCTCTCTCTCTCTGTCTGGTCTTCGTAAGTACTCGAGCTGCTGAGTTCTTGATAAGTTGTAGACGGCCAACAGCTTTTTAAGGTAGACCACACAATGGAGCATTGCAATGGTCAAACCTAGAGGTTATAAACACATGCATGCTTTTTTTAGTTGTTAAGTACATTTCAAAACAAGTCTCCATCTACTCCTGTTGTTCAGGGGAGTGCTGCAACACTGTTCGGCTGTGAAGCTAAAGGAATGTTCCGTGGCCTCCAAAACTTCACCCAACGTTCCATCTGCAAGTAGATCATGACTGAAGTTTCATCTGAGGTGAACTTGTCCTTCAAGTGAAGGATGCAGAGGTGTTATGTATTCAGGGCTTGCTCTGGTGAAAAGTGAGGGACCTGGCTGGCCGAAAAACCAGACCATGTTTTTCGGTGAAAAGTCTCAGGCACACCTGCACATGATGCAAGAGTCTGTTTCATTAAACGTCTGTGATGCAAACTGAAGCAAGCCTCTTTGTATTCAGTCGTGACTTGAAATATTGCCATTTAACTGAGCTTCACCAATGTCCTCTAGTCTTAAACTAGGTAAATGCTGCCTGGCCAATCGACAGCAGCGAGCAAAAATGGTTGCGTCATGGAGCAGAAGTTCACCCTGACGAACTTTGAACTGAACTCCTCCTTGTGTTTCTGTTTGTTGTGTCTGATTTGGGCTGCAGTTGCTGTTAAATGATGCAGGAGCACCAGATGCAGACAGTCAGAACTGGCTGCCTCACATCCTCACTTGCAGCAGAGAGGAGGACAAGAAGGCACACTGCTGATCAGCGCGGACGAACGTGAGAAACTTGGCACAGGTCAAGATACAAAAAGGATTCTGCGGGCTGCGAGAGCCCGGGGTGACATCTTTAGATTAACAGTTTCTTGGTGTCCGTCTCTGGAAACAGTCCCGTCTTTCATCCCACTGCAGACCTTTATATGAATCCAAATTCCTTACCTTGATTTTCCTGTTTCAGCATGTGACACGACTTTGAGTGAAAACCCCGTGAAAAATGTGTACAATGCGTAACATACACAGGTAACAGTGAAGATACATAAAGAAGAGAAAGGGAGCTGTGTATATTGACAAATATCAAATCTTCAAACCATCAGTAAATGTGAATATATTTTCCCGGTTGTTCGTGCTTCAAACCATTTAACTGATGAATTCCTCAAACAGCCTCTCCGGTTATATCAAGCATCCCAGATCTTTATTTTGAATAATGAAAGATGGTGTGAGCAGGAGGGAGGAGGAACCTGAATATTTACAGACTTCTCATGGTCAAATACATTCCGGATGGTGTCTTTGATATCGTTACAGAGAGAGCAGATTCAGAATGATTTTCCAGCAACTCTACATCAAACAGGGACTACAAACAACAGAGGAGACACAGAGAGGAGCTTAGATATGCATAACCACATGTGATTGAGTCGGTGAGGGAATGAGCGAGCCTGCCTGTGTCCTCCAGTATATGTAACTTTGAGAGAGGCACTGAAGTCGATTGCACTCCACTCTGCATAATTCAATTGGCAGACGGCACCTGGGGGTTGCATAAGACATGCCGCGTGAGACTTGATATGGTGTGCGAGTGTGTGTTTAACATGGTAAAAAGGTACATTTTAACGAGGCTGATGTCACAGCGAGAGGCCCAGCGGGAGTCCTGCGGAGCTTTGGAGGAACACTCTAATCTTTTCTCTACCTCTTCACCCATCTCTCTTATCACTTGTCCTGTTATGTTTCCCTCTGTGATGCTTCTCTCCAACTGTGGCCGTCTCTTAGACACATTCAGACCTGGCAATTTAAGTCCAGTTCTGGTAATGTTGTGTCTGATTCCGATCACATCCCCCAGGCATCAACGTGCACCTGAAACTTACTCTATCGTAAGGGGAATCTGGCTGGATCTCGTGTCTTTACTTGATATGGGAATAAACATGTACATCCCTCCTGGATTGAATGCAGCTGGTCGAACGTTTCTTTTACAGGCAGAGCTCAGAGAACCATCCACAGCTACGCTACGTTAGATGAAGGTGATCTTCCTGCCTCAAAGGTTTTTGTTCAGCTCCAGTGGTATGAGCACAAAGCCGCCAGAAGCAGAGGTACAGAAATATGTGTGAAGTGGTGCATGTCTCCACTTGTCTTTGTGTCAGTGTCACACAAAGAAAGGAGAGTTTTTACTCTCGAGGTGAAAATGTGCCTCGATTCCATAAAGTTGGGGAAGTCACAGGGAACGGATTAAACAAGGTTAAAGGTTGACGACACCATGTTATGATATCGTGTTGGAAGTATACCATCAACAGCTCTGATTAATGTGTGCTGATTCTGCTGATGTTTGTCATTCGATTTAAGGAGATTTCTGCATTAAAATGTCGTGTACCTGAATTATTCCAGATGTTTCCAACAATCTTCAACATTTCCAACAATCCACAACTTTCCACAACCTCACCAGCCGATCGCTGCTGCAGTCAGTTTGATGAACAGGAGTGAAGATAATATACCTTTTTTCATCTTAAAAGTTCAAAAGTCATCTCTTAGCTATACAAAGCTCCGGCTCAGAGCAGAATCTGATGTGACTTTGGTGTTTATTCCTCCAGACGTTCTGGCTCTACACAGCAGCGTTACCCCCAATGCTGTCTCCGAACATTTCAGTACTTTGGGTGTTTAGCGGTGCTCATGAGGAGATTGATCCTTTCATCATAATCTGTTATAACAGATATACATTCTACTTAATCAAACCTTTGGTCTGGGTCCTGTCAGCCTCATGATATAGAATGTCAATTTGTGATTAGAAATGCTGTGAACTCTGTGGTTTTATTTATATTCAGGACTTGAGGTGAGAGGAACCTTGTTGTATACATTTATGTATGGTTCCATCATTATCAGGTGTCTGCTGATCTGTGCAGTGAATTGATGCTCCAAGACAGTCTTTGTCATTTCTGTACTCAGATGGAGAATATGATCACTAATAACTTTGCATCCTGACCACATATGATCATATACTCATCATTTATTTCTATTTCATTTCTTTTTCTGTCCTGTTTTATAACCTAAGCTGCGCAACTAAAGTTTGCATTGAAATTAGTAAACGATTAAGACATGATTTGCAGCTAAATCGCTCTGCATTGGGAACATGCAACTTGCTCTTTTCCTACAGTATTCTGCAAATAACCCTATATTCATTTCTACATCTTCATAGCCACAGAGAGAGGATCAGTGTGAATCTGTTGTTGCACAAAAGTCTTGGCTGGCTTTCAACAGACACTTGTCAACCTCTGCATCAACAAAATACTGCTTTCAAAAGGGCATCAACAGCACTTTACCTCCAAAATGTCTATAATGACACAGCTAGTGTTTTGCTCACACCGTTCACTGCTGCTGGCAGCTGAATTTAATCGACTGCCACTTTTATTTATTTTGTAGCTTTGCGCAGGCATGGCACCAGGATTTACATTTTGGATGGCCCAGTGTACTTTTGGCTGGTCGTTGTAATCACAGAAGTTAATAACACAAGGTTGCCGTCCTTTTTCTGTCTTGCTAAAACAGAAATGACTTACATAGTTCTGTGGACTATGACACTTATCTAGAATCTTATTCTAAAACATTTTGAATGCCAAGATACCTCAGGCCTAGCATTCACAACCTTCGACAAATTTTTACAGGTTGTGTTTTAAAAGCTCCCACCTGGCAGAGGTTCAATCTACCCATAACAGATTCAGACTGTCCCTTGTTCCATCTGCTATTACCGTCTAAGACAAACTATGACACTGCTCTATGGTAACATTGTAAGTGATATGGACCTTGTGCTGTGTTTCACTACTGTCTTTTGTTCAACAACTGTCTCTAAAGCAAACTGCCACACAGGGACATTTAAGTCTAAACCTACCATTGTATTTATTTAAGACAAGTGGCACATGCTGGTATAGTGGTTCATAGAAAATGCATGTATCATGTTTATTTTTGTTGTAGATTATGTAGACACCCACTCATGCTTTATTTAGGGAAATCAGCCGTTGAGTGCACAGTAAACACGTAGTAATTCAACAATATAATGCAGGCCCTGGATGTCCATGCTAGAGTACTGCTCCCTCTACATCCATTTGTCCAAGACCCTAACAGACATATCTGCGATCGTCTAATCTCTCCTGCTGTGGATTAAGGCTGCTGTATCTTTGACTTGAAACCTCTCAGGGAAATTATCAGTAGCTACAAGCACTTTCTCTTCTTGATAACCCGCCAGCTAAAGTATCTCTGTTTAATTGAGCTGGTCTGCTGTGTGTGAGGTCACGCTCTACATGCATGAGACAAATGTAGAGCAGCTCAACTGTCATTTTATAAGTCTTCCGAGGGGACGTGCGGTCCCATTATGGTCTAAAAGAAGCCCATGGGACAACCCCAGTGGTTAAAGTGGAGTCAAGTTATAAACCAGGCTGTTTGAAGTTCTTAAAGCTGATACTTTGGGGATAAAAAACGGCTTCTCAACGCTTGTAACCAAAGTCATTAGATTCCTACATGAGCTTTTTTCCACATCTTTTAAAGCAAATTGCACAGTAAAGAGTTGCATCTTGATGTATGTGACGGAGGAGCAGGAAATGACAGAGAGAGAGCAGATGGAGGGAGATGTAGTTATGATTTGGATTCTGCTTCCCTCTTCCTTGTCTCCTCTGATAACAGTCACTGTGGCTGCCTGTGTATTGGCTTTATCCTACCATCTGATGTGTCTGTAAAGTTTGTGTATATCTGTATATGTGTGTGTGGGTGGCTGCCTCCCTGGAGGTAATGTGTTGTACAGTAATTTGATAGTGTGACACAGTTAGAATGAATTGGCTGCCACAGAATAGAGCAACACACATCACTGCTGCGGACAGATAATCTGGTTAGGCTGAGGATGCACTACAGCACTGAACAGACTGAGGAGAGATTGAAGATTGCGCCCCAGATGACTGATATCATCTCATTGTGTCCGCGTCGCTCTGTGGAGCACACGCGCTTGATTGTCAGCTTGATTTCGGAAACACACATCGGACTTAGAGAGGAAACTCAATCACATACACTGGATTAAAAGTCAGGTTATAGGAGACACATACATTTCAAGGACATGCATACCTCCCTTCTGCTGTCGACGTGTGTAAATGTATTTGTGTGTATTGCCAATCACACAATGCGCACTGGGATAGGCTCCAACTACCCCTGACCCTGCAAAGATGAATATAGAGAACAGAGGGACAGATGGATATGTCAATATAGATTTCATGACATTTAATTTTTAAGGCTGGGGAATAAAATGCCAATTCCATGTGTGCACGGGTGATAAAGCACCCGAGGGGAAGGTAAGCACCCACATGGAAATCAAACTATGAGATGACAATATCAGGATAAGCCCGTTTTCATTACAATTTTAAAGAGTACTCCACCAATTTAACATCCCACTCCTGTGACACTGTCAGACTCAGAATGGACAGTCTCAGAGTATTTCCTCATATCATTCTTCCCTGTCAAAACCTTACCTACGTTACCCAAAATGCAATGTGACCGCCAACAGTTAAGGTCTGGTAAACTCATTTATTTCACATTTCACACTCCTATTTTTTTTTTTTTTTATCTGCCAAACTTGTAGTCTTCGGCCCAATCTGTTGCTGAATGAAGTGACATTCCTTGAAGACATTTTTCAGGCTTCACACGGCTCCCTCTGGGAACACAACAGTACTTTGAGCTAGCTGTGAAGTGCTGCCATCTCACCTAATTCACTGTAAGATGAAATACCAGTAACTTAGCTCGTGAAACCAGTAGACTATAGTCCCCATTCAGACAAGATCAGGTGTTGTGCATTATTTATTGTTGTGTCTGACTCACATGTCATAAAATGCAGCCACTATAGCCTCTGATACCGTAAACATATTTAACATTAAATACAAGGTAGAAATCCTCTCTTGCACCAAAAACATCCAGGATGGCCACTGTATAACATGTATCTAATCAGTTAATCAGTTTAACTCAAGAGAGAAAACAACCACAGGTACTCTCTATCATTGCAAGATTTGTTTCTGTCAAGTTATAACCTTCATCTTAATATCACCTGCAATATATATGTTTTGTTCATAGATGGTTTGGTATGATATTTTGCAGCGACCCATACTAGTTTGTATTGATCGGTTGTGGCAGGAATGTCTCTCCAGCATGCTCTACCATGTCAGCACCCCTTGAAAATCAAATTTGAGGAGCTGACTTTCTTTTATTCAAAAAATGAGATGAAACCTGGCCTGCGTAACCTCACTTTGTTCAGTAAAGGAAAAACTAATAGAGAATTCAACCTTAACTCTATACCCAAATCCCTAAAGCTTAACTGACCCTGTGAGGAAATATAAATGTTTGGCATACAAGAACGCTAAGACATCCGTGGCCAGTGCGCAGAAACACACACCCTCTCACACACGCAGCGATCAATGTAAACGGTGAGTGGATGCAGAATGGCTTTGTGGAGAGGCAGACCTGGTGTGACGGAAAATCGGGAGAAGAGCAAGCAGGATGAAGAAAAAAAAGAGGAGGCAGCAGAGAGAGAATGGGAAAACAGAAGAGATAGCAACTGAGAGCGGAAGAGAGTGTTGTTTATATAGCATATTAAATGTGCCTCTCCATGCTGGGTCGAACACAGTAACTGAGTAACACACACGCACACACTCTCCCTCTGAATAAAAACCAAATGGAGAGAGACAGAGTGAATTAAGGCCATGAGTTTGGAAAGAAGCTGTTTGTGTTTGTCTGCATGCACGGCTACAGAGATGGCATCTCTTTGCTGTACAAACAGTGGGCGAGGACTCAGTTTTGGCTCATACATTCATTCAGTGCAGATGGGAGTGAGAACGTGTTTTATGAGACAGGAGTTAATAAAATGTTAACATATCATCCACTTAACGACTGATCTACCTGTGTGCCCTGTGAGCGGTCCCCTTTATCACCAAAGGATCGAGCACCATATATGTGAAGATGTGTGGATGAATTTTATAGTAGCACTCCTTGTTGTGACCATGACTGACGCTACAGTACACATTGCAGTGATATTTTAGACCACAGTGAGCTTGACACTTTTTGGCAAATATTTGATAAAGTCCTCTCAATGTATCAACATGACAGTCCACTCATGCAAACACCGGGCTGTGCAGCCCGACGTCAACGGCACAAAAGATAAAGACATGTCAGCATGGAAGAGAGGTTTCACTGTAAGATGAGAGAGGAAACATAACAGAGACACGAGGACACCAGGCCGAGTCAGAGAGAGGGTGTGACAGAGACAGAGAGGACGCCAGACGAACTATTAAAAGTAATCTGTCGGCATGACCGTGTTTCAGCATGAAAGATGGATGGAATCCATTTCTCACCTGCCCAATGGAGAGGAACCCTTCGTTTAATATGACTTTAATATGACTGTTTTTCAGTGAAATGGCCCTTTAATCTCCGAACAGGCTCTGTCCCTCTTGAATTAAAAAACCCTTTTTCTATAGAACAATCTATCTCTGTAGAAGATGGATTGGCTGATGGGTGTGTGTGTGGGTGGAGGGATTGAAAGTTCTACACAGGACAGCAGATGCAATTTATGAGGCAAAAATGTTGATAAGTTTTGTTTTGATGCTTCTGGCAGTTTGCTTTTCAACTGCAACGGCTATAAAGCAGATCCAATAGAATGAAATTGATGTGTTGACGACAGAGATTCAACGAGGGATTGGGAAGGGGGTTAGGAAACAAAGAGATTATCTAATCTTCACATCGTCTGAAGAATGGATGCCTTCATTGATGTTTTCATCCATACATACAAATTCATCATCCTCCTCTTCTGTCTGTGTGACCCTCTATCGTCCTCCCTCCCCCTCCCACTGGCTCTGTTTTTTTTATCACAAAATGAATTGCATTCCAAATGAAGGTCAACAGATTAGCATTACTGTACAGGAGCAGTCACACAAAAAACACAGGTACAAGGAAGTGATAAGAGATTGCAGAGGATCTGTACATCCATTAGCTGCACTTGTTCACAAGTTCAACTCTGGGGATAGATGATGGATTTATAAATAGATGTATGAATGGATTGATGTATAGATGATGACAGGGATGATGCAAAACAGGATTGTCATTGGTTTTTTGCTGGGTGGATGAATGGCTGGATGATTGATGTCTATGGATGGATGAGGGGTAATATATGGATAGATGGTTGGATGAATTCTTTATGGCTAGATAAATAGTATCGATGGATAGAATTATGGATGGATGGAAGGATGGATTATAGATGGATGGGTGACTAAATGGTGGCTATATGGCTTGATAGATGGATGAACGGCTTGACAGATGACATATGAATGGAATGATACATGGTTGGATAGATTATGGGCTGGATGAATGAAGTTAGGCTTGTTGATGATACATGGTTAGACGACTGGACGGATGGCTGCAAAGATGGATTAATTGATAAATGATATGTGGCTGGATAGATGGATGGATGGCTGGCTGGATGGATGACTATGAATAGATAGATGAATGAACAGGTGATATATGGATGATACATGTATGGATGAATGGCTGCGTAGATTAATGAATGGATAGATGATGTATGTCTGGATAGATGAATGGATGAATGGGTTATATATGATATATTGCTGGCTGGTTGATTTAATATGGCTAAGTTAGCTTGGACTTAAATTAAAGGGACAGTTGGATGGATTATTGAATGGATAAACACATTTCTTAGAAGACCACAATCAAAAGTAATAGAGCATACTGTATAAAGGTCAGACGGATTTGAAACTTGTCCTACTGTTCTGTTATGGTAAGTATACTGGATATTGTAGCAATGAGCTTTAGCTCACAGAGCAGCTCAGCAGTTCCTGTGCTGTGACATCTCCTTATCAATATATTCCAGCTCTCTATTTGAGGGTAATTGGCCAAATGAATACAATTCATTGTAAAAATTAAATGGTATTCTTACACAGGCACTGCTCTTTCTTGATATGAAATAGCACCCACTAATACCCCATTTAATTGGATGGGCATTGGAGCCCATCCAGCCAAGACTAAGATACAGGCAATTGAATCCGACTGGTGACAAGCCTAACGCAGGAGCCAACGGACACCCATAGCCATTTTTACACTGTACTCTACCAGTGTGGATGTTAGTGAATGGAAGTGAGTGTAAGCACGCAGTGTGGTGAGATGCACAGATTTCTATGCATCCTGGAAGATTGACCCTGTGAATATAGAGCAGTCCTCTTAATCTGCATTGTGCTCAGCTTGGGACCCTTGACTCATCACCTTATGCATTGCCATGTGGAGCTCAACCTGCATCTCAGGGTTTATAGAGCATTCATGGAGCAAAACAGTTACAATTTAGGAGTTCTGGCATTACGGGTTCATTTATGTCCAGATGATTCCCTGCAATTCCCAAACACTTTCACACCATGGTGTTGACAGGCTTATGAGAATGTATGAGAAAGGCCAGGCCACTGTTTAAAGTGGACCTCAAGAACCATCAAAATAAAAAATGTTGAAATGTAACTTTTTCGTTGAATTTGGGTGACAGTGCTGGAATTATAGAATTAATGCATTTATACTAGGGCTGTCAAAGTTAACACAACATCCTCTTAACGCCGTTAATTTTTTAAATGCGTGATTAACGCTTGGTATTTAAAAAAAAAGAAACGCGCATTGTTTGATTTACGGCTGTCAATGGCACCTGTAGTCTTGATCAAGAGGGTGGCAGAAGACATAAAGAAAGGGAATCAGAAGAAGAAGAAGCAGGGTTGGCGTTCGGGAAAAAAAAAACGGTGGAATGAAAAGCGAAAGTGTAAGGAAATGGAGAAAGGTCTTATGAACGGCAAATTCACTTTCAAAACACTGCCAGATGGTTCGGTCGATGGGACAAAAGTTATCTGCATGTACTGTCAACATGAAATTAGTATATCATTTGCAAGCCAAACACATGGCAGATGCAGAGAGCCCACCCCTTGCCAAAAGCAGACATCACCATGTTTTGATCCCATTTAGGGTGAGGGGATATTTTTTTAGCCTTTTATTTTCCTGCATGAGTGTTGAATAAACATTTTCGTAAAGCAAGCATATTTGTCTAACCCTAACCCTTTCTTATGTCGTTAAAAGGATTAAGAACATGAAAAAAATACATTAAGGTACATTTAGAACAGAAAAAAATGTGCCAAAAAAATTGAGATTAATTTGCAATTAATCGCAAGTTAACTATGGACTAAATGCGATAGGCAACGATTAGTCGCAATTAAAAAAATTAATCGTTTGACAGCCCTAATTTATACTTTAGCACTGATAATTATATAAGTGACAAGTTTGTTTGCCAATGTTACAGACCACATAGAGTTCAGTGCTGTACTTTGAACTCTATACTTTTCTAGAGCTGTCATTTGTTATTATGTGAACAAACAAGTAGAGTTGTCACGATACCAAAATGAGTAACCACGATACTATACCAGACAAAGTATCACGGTTCCGGGTATTATCGCGATACTGCAGCCTTTTTTTATTATCATTATTTTTATGAACTGCAATGTATTTGTACAAGTTATACATACTTATCAATTACTTATAATGTTGTTTGGTGCATGATAAACATAATACTAGTGAAGCATGAATTAGACTGAAACAAATATTTTTATGAATAACATTTATTAAAAAGTTAAAATTAAAAAAAAAAAAAAAAAGGTATGGTCTTGGCCATGGGTTGCTTCCCTTTTGGGTTGGATGGCTCTCTCTAAAATAAGGAGTGGGAAATACATAACAAATTAGCCTAATGGTCCTTATGGTTTTAGTTCATAACTGGGTCAATAAGAGTACATGAACAAAAGCATACGAGCAATAAAAAACAAATAAATGAAGTTAGAATTTATATGGTTGAAATCATATAATCATTTAGTTTCCTTTGCACATTATTTATATTTAACTAATATAAATAATCAACTTAGGATAACAAATCCTCTGTCTTTTAAAAATATCTATTTGACAATAATATAACATAATAAACCATAGAGGACACAATACAATAAACAGGAACTGATTCCCTGTGAAAACTATATTTTTATGCATTTTCTAGGTGCTTTATACTTTGACATCCTTTAACTCTTCATTCCTCAGCCTGTACACGGAGCATATAGACTAATATTAGCCAATGAGAAAATAAACAGGGCATACTAACCTGGTATTCGACATATAAATCTGGGTGACGACCCTGCAGGTGTTTATGAGGTTGGATGTGTTCCCTCCTTTGGCTCCTATAGCTTGGTGGCAGCGCCTGCACAGTGGACGGCCATCGTCTACTGCTTTAGCATCTGTGCCTTGTTTAAAGCTAAAATAGTTCCAAATGTGACTTTTGGAGTTTGGTTTTTTGAGCAAAATTAGTGGTGCCACTGAGACGCCGCCGCGGCAGACTCGCTGCTCGGGCCTGGTGCTTCTGCCATGGTGAGTGTGTTGTCTCGTGTTAGTGACTGTAAGCGCGCATCTGGGTGAGACAGAACTTTAGCTTGTTGTTTGTTTTGAAGCGAATTTCTATCGAAGCGGAGCTGTCTTCACGGAGTTCGTTCTTGCCGGCAGAAACACACGAACAGCCAATCAGCTAACAGACGGGCGGACCCAGCGTGCGGAAACAGCCTATCATATCCCCGGACATCACCAGTAACAGGCAAACAGCCAATCATTCAGCAGCTGTGTAGTTTGGTTGCAGTAGTTAGCATGTGGGTTTGTTTACAAGGGAGTAGCATGCAATGAGAAGCCGGGAGGAGAGTAGAGGCGGCCGCTATGTAGCGGAAACTGGCACCAGTAGTATAGTAATCCACGGTAGTACCGTCGTGTAGAATTTCTAGTATAGTAGGAACCGTTAGGATTTGGCACCGCGGGGTACCGTGGGTACCGCGGGTATCGTGCAACTCTACAAACAAGACGATATTGCGAGAAGACTTAGAAAGAAGAGCCTAAGACGTGTGTGTGTGTGATTCCAACAACGGGTAAGCAGTTGAAATAAGCCAAGGGCAAACATAACTCGAGTCGAATAATTTATTCACAAATTGCCCAGCAAATATTATGAAGCACAATGCAGCCACCCACCCATCCATATCTGTAACCACTTATCATGTGCGTGTTCACAAGAGGCTAGAGCCAATCCTAGCCGACATTGGGCGTGTGATGGAGTAATTTGGACATGTTGCCAGTTCATCACAGGGCTGACATACAGAGACAGTAAAACACCTGTTCTATGCAGGTGTGCTCCAGTTTGCTGATGGGTGTGGCCAAATCCATATATTTGGCCACAACGCAAACTTTTGACGCACAGAGAGAACACTCACTTTTGATGCCCCAGTGATGGTTAACGTAAACTCCCATGCTATAAACAACTGCACCACAACATGGACATATCAATGCATAACCCCAATGCATAAAACACATTGATAAATCATCAGAGCCAGCCGCTCCATAATAAAAAACATGTCTTGCTGTCATTCGTTATCCATGCCTACCTCTTCATCCTCCTCTTGCTCGTTTTGTTCTTCCCCTCGCTCATATTCCTTACTGTCCTGTCTTTCTACCTGGTGTGCTGGCTCAGCTGTGTCACTAACATTAGTGCTAGCAGTATTAGCACTAGTGCTAGCTGAAGCTGTACTTGATTTTAAAAACAAATCAGTCAGTTTGCAGCATTTTTCACTGTCAGCCAACGGTGCTCTCTCACCCCTTTGTGTTGCTTGATGCCTCGATTCACTTTTTTTTTTTGTTTTGCTAGCTTAACCTCAGTCAACTTCCAACTTCCAATCTCCAACTTCCAACAACTTCCACGCAGACCTGTCTACTCGGTTCAGGCTTGAAATTCCCAGAAGGCATTGCTTCATTTTAACTTTTGCAAACAAATATTGTACAAATAATAATTAGTTTTATTTCAAGCCATGCATGTTTTTGAACATCTGAATAAGACATTTTGCTACAAAACAATGCAGACTGATATAAAAGTTTGTGACTGTAGACTGTAGAGGGTTACCATGGCCGTGATAGAGAGACTCGTTCGTGCTATACAAATACTGATCAGATTATCATGTTGTTAAATATGAAGGACTTGGAGAAATGTTTCTATCATTCAGATGAAGATCATTATTGATGCTTGAAAAGGGACCATGAGAAATTATCTTGGGGGTGTATGGTTGGGACAATCATGCTGCTCTGCTCTCTACCCTGGAGGGCCTGCATCCCCTCTGGCATCTGCCCAAATTCCAGATTACCAGCCCATCACTGGGTTGTACCACTTTGTTTTATACATAAATAAATCTTTATTTGTATAGGCAATTCACAACAGACGCTTTCCAAATTGAGCAAGTCTAAACCATACCATCCTTGATTAATTTGCACTTGGCGACAGTGGCGAGAGAAAAACTGCCTTTTAACAGCAGAACCAGACTCAATGGTGGGCGGCCATCTGCCTTGGCCAGGTGGGTTGAGAGAGAGAGAGAGATTACCACATATATTTAAATGTTACAGTTGAGGCTCCAAATGACAGAAGTTTGCTGATTTCACATATCTCAACAATGCAGCAGCCAGTTTTCTACCTGGACGTAACTGTTGTTAGTGTGACATCACAGTCTATAAAGATATATCCAGAACAAAAGTAGCAAACACAAGAAAAAAAATGCAACAACTCAAGTAACAAGTAACTGCAAAAACAAAACAATTAAAGAGAAAAACAGGCCAGAGCCTCACATGTCTGCACTATGGAACTGTTAGCAGCAATTACAGCCCTGGTGAGAATAGAAAGGAACAAGACAAATCATTTGTTAATTTGTTGTGACTGCTCCTCAGCACTGACTAGTATTTAGTGTGGCACATCTTTATGAAGGCAGACTCTTCTGCTTGGGTATTTCTTAACCCTGCAGCAATTAAACCACTGGAATATGCATTTGTTTCCTTTGCATATCCGTCCTGTTGGAAGAGAGGGAAATGCAAATATTGGTATTTTGGCTAAATGGACAGAGGGTATAGAAGGTATACTGACATGTTAGCCTGAAACAAACCAAAGCCAAGGTCTATGGTATATAAGATACTGTAGAAAAAAAATTTGGCTTAAGGACGTTAATGTGATTCTATGAAAACTGATTAACAATAAATAATAAAATGGGAGAAAATGTCTTAACTATGCATTACAATCACAGATAATCGCTGTAAGCTGACATTGCAGAGTGAGATTTAATAAACTGTGTCATTCAGCAAAAATTGAACAGCTGGCTATTACTCGGAAATGTGCCTTACAAGCTGATATCTGCACATTCAGTTGCTTTGTAAAAGAAATGCATTCTGGACATTTTGAGATTTTAACAAGAATTTTATCTTTTAACTCATCAAAAAAGACAAAAAAGTGTGATGAGTATGTTGAAAATCATCACATTTCAGCACATTACATCAATATCCTTATAATTTCCATGAAGATTGGAAATTTTAAAATCAATTCTGCAACTCACAGGTAGCCAGTTTAGGGAAGCAAGGGTGGGTGTAATGAGGTTGTGTTAAACAAAAAAAAAAAAAGAAAATCAGTTGTCTAAAACCATTCTTCTCCAAAGTCCTCAGGAGTATATGTATATCAGAGTATATGCGGTCAAAATCTCATTTTTTTATGGGCGTATGAGCATATGTGGTGCCATCTCAGGTTATCTTATATATTTATTTATTTTCCTAAAATAATCACCATGCCCATGTGTGTTTTGTCAATTGCGTTACCGACACCAAATTGTATTGAATAAGTATTTGAAGTATTAATTATAATATAATACTATTATTTATATAATATAATGATATTAATAATGATGTATTGTATAATTAATTCTGGTTTTGGACACTATAAATGTTGGGACATGGTAGGGAAAGGGTTAATAGTAACAGGTTTGACAGTAACAGGTTTGACAAAATTTGTTTTTGGCAGCCATTACTAGCCATGTGGTTCACACCATGACACCACATGGTGTGCATTCTAGAGAGGCTAAAATGCTTGTTTATATGTACATTTTAATTTCAAATTGTTAACCTTTTAATACATGATATTATGGTAACGCGGGTTGACACTCTATGATCGTCCCCTTCAGTCAAACTAAACACAACTCAATGAAAATTCATTAAAAGAGAGGAGCACGGACTTGTCTGTTTGGCAGCTTCCTGATAAAAGGCAGATGATGTTACCTCCTGAAAATTATTCACTTCTGGGATGCTCATTGTCCCTGAGGGGGCGTGTTTATCCAAAGTAACGCATTTGACGTAAAACATAGGGACAGTACTAAAATGTTATTTTTTTCTATATTCCCAAATGGTCAAGAATAAAACACATGCGTCATAGGTTAACTAACAATTGAGGCTTTTCATAAATTAAAGTTTTTTTTCACATCATTTGGTTATATCCTCTTTAAAAGCCTGTTGTAATAGAAAAATGTTACTGAGGGACAAGCCATTTTTACCATGTTTAAAAGATATACGATACAAAAATCTTTAAAATAAAAAAGAAATATATCAATGTATGAATTTTTTGAAATGAAGATGGTTTGTTTACCATATCATACCAACTACATTTGTAAATATGTTGATGTTAATACAGCTAAATGGGGTAGATTTTGTGTCAGGGACTCAAAATGGCACGTTTTCATAGAATGACCCAATTGGTAACGAACAAGGTTAAAGAAACATTTTACATTAGAGGAAACAGTCAAAAAAACTACTACATTTAAAGGGACAGAGACTGTTAACTGAAACATTTCAGAGGACATATCCAACATTTTTTTTCCACATTTATTTGGGTTTTGTCAGTCCTTGTGGTTCTTTGTTCTGATTTATTCTTTACAAACACTAGGTACTGCCGCTACAAGGCTAAGTTACAATGACCAAGCTTTATGCCAGAAAGCTAACTTCTCCTGCAATTAGTGTCATATAGACAGGAGTGTCATATTCTCTGCCATATAGTCTACACTTTGGTGTATCACAAAACTTAAAGTCTTTATAGAGGCTTAACTTAACTTTAACATCCATGTCGCGGCCCAAGACATTTCTTTGCTGCCTCGTAACAGTGACGACTCAAGGAGACATTATTAAACTGGAGCACAGGATTGAGGAACGTTTCTACATCAGTGACAAATGTGTGCCCATCATTCATGAAGGAGCATAAGTCACATGCAACTTTAGACCTTTGATTTTACTTTATAGAAGGAGTAAGCTTTCAGTATATGCACATAGTGCTTATTATGTCACAAGGTCACTTTGCTTCACCTTCATCAATAAAGAAGATAAATGGGACTTCACACTGGTTTGTGAAAGGGCTCATGTTGGAGATATTTAATAGTTACATCAGACCATGAAAGACGTCGCTCTTACAGCAGCATATCAGACTTGAGAAGAAGAAAAACGTGGCAAATCTTCCTGAGTGTAGCTGTTCTATCAGTATTTTTGCCTTGCCTTGCTTTTTCTGCCTTTCTCTCCTCTCTACAGTCTTTTGTCCCCCTCCATCTCCTTATCGCTTCCCTCGGCAGCTCAGATACCTGTTAAACACACACACAGGGTAAGACATCAGCAATGGTGATTGAAGCCCACATAGTGGCCGTCTCGCTGCCTGTTCGCTTTTGTTTGAGACCGCTGCTTATTAGCGCTTCAGGGGTTCTGATGTCAGCACAGATTCAGATGATTTATCTCCAGCTCTCCTGAAAATATGCTCCAAACACACCTGAGGTTATGCAAGATATTTCTACACACAGACATGTTCCCCCACGTGCACAGAAACACATGCACAAACCAAAGATGAACGCATTTACAACCCACACAAGGCACGACAATCATTGTGTTATTATCCCACATTAGGAAAAAAACGCCTGAACTCTTTAAAGCGCACAACTGCTCTTACAGCTACCAAAGCTTAATCCACATTTTGTATCCATACTTTGTTTTCAGTTGAAGGCTGGTAATTATTTCATATTTGTACAAAGAGGAATGATGACATATGAGATAGAAATAAGTACAAATCTGGCCAAATGACTATGACATCTATGCTTTTTTAAACTGGGAGATGAACACTTTTAGTGTGATAAACAAAAACTCACAAATTATCAAGACAGGAAATACTCTTTTTCCTTAACAAATCCAAAAGTTTAACCATACCATACTATTGCCAATTTCTCACCTTCTCATAAATGTCCACATTAACTCTTGAAAAAGAACACACAGTGTCATGATGTGTACTGTCACGCCTGTTTTGGATCCACAGCACCAGAGTGCTTTCTGAATTGCCATACTGGTCCAGCTTTATGTAGTGTTGTGTCTGTCGCGAACGTGTTGTTCAAACGAACACATCTTTTAAGTGAACGAAGTGAACGAAATCACTTCATGAACTGATTTGTTCCTTTCTCAGTTCAGTTGAGCTCAGCCGCGAGCATGCCGGCCGGGAGTGGAACTGCTGCGACTCACACAGAACTGTGAGGACGTAATTCACGTTCGCACTGTGATTCGTTCATGATTTGCGAACCTACTGCACACAGAGAACTGTCGCTGAGGACGTGATTCTTATTAATGTACTGTGCTGAAAGTGGCGCTGTGTCACTCACCCACTCACTCAGGGCAGAGGAGTTGATTCACGTTCAGTAACCGTACTGCTAAGATTAGCGCTGTGTTGCAAACATCTGTGTAGCATCATGTTAAGTGATTTTACTGCACAGTAAAAGTCCCTCACGTTCGCGAATGTGATTCTCAGCAGGTAACATAATTCACGTCCTCAGCAGGTCGTCGTGAATCACGTTCGCGCCGTCACTCACGTTCGCGAACGTGATTCACGTTCACGCTGATTCACGTTCACGCTGATTCAAGTGACAGCACGAACGTGATCCACGTCCTCAACAGGTCGTTCGCGAATGAGGGGCGCCAGGACGTGAATCACGTTCGCGCTGTCACTCACTCATGATTCGCGTCGCTGAGGACGTGATTCTCGTTCATGTACTGTGCCGAAAGTGGCGCTGTGTCAGTCAGTCACTCACTCAGGGCAGAGGAGTTGATTCACGTTCAGTAACCGTACTGCCAAAACTAGCCCTGTGTTGCTAACATTCGTGTAGCATAATGTTAATTGATTTTACTAGGCACAGAGGACACTTTCACTGCGTAATAATTTTAGTGCATGCATATCACTCAAAGCAGCGCTGCGTCTTCCGCAAATGATTGTGTACTATAGTCCGTGAATGCACCGTCCCTCAGTAAGTGAACGTGAACCTCAGGGCTGATTAATGAACTGAATGACGGATCGTTTGGCTGCTTATCAGTTCAGGGAGTTGGAGAGCACTGGACGATTCGGTGAACACATCTTTTGAACAAATCTTTTTAATAAACGGATTCTAGAGATTCAGTACAGCAAAAAGAACTGCCGTTTCCATCACTAGCTTTATGCCCGAGCTCCCTGGTTCAGTGTGAACAAACAAAGGATGAGAAATGGCGAGCCTTCGCTTCACCGATAATGCAGTGTCTCTGTGTGAAAAGGGGTAGTGTCAATCGCCTCCATACTGTATCCCCTGTCTTCAAACTTGGAGGATGTGTTCAAGTCCCTGTTTGGTGTCCCTCTGCAAAATCAGGTTGAACTGTGAACCGTTGCCCATGTTGACTTCCCCTATGACTGGAGGTAGAGACAAACTCCATGAGCTAACTAGCTAAAGGTAGCTAGCTACAACGAAGGACAACTAGCAAAGAACAGCAGTTTTCAGCAGCAGACCAAAACATCAGCTCTTTATGGCACAATGAAGGGACTGCAACTCAAATTAATTCATGAAGCCTCTTTTTTCACACTGTTTTTGTTCATTTTAGATTTAGTTTTTTGTTGCACCCTCCTTTTCTTTGATGGCTTGATGGCATCCATCTGGAGACTTATTCCTAACGGTTTATCTTGATGTATCTAACTCCTTTTATTTATGGGACAGTACAGCACATTCATTCCTTTCTTTAGTCAGTGTCACCAGTGGTTGAAGTCCTTTCTCCTCCCAAAAATCAACCATGAAGATAATCTTTCTTCATCTATACATTATAAAATATTGTCATCTAAAATTCACCCTATTTCAGCTGCTGACCACCGAATGCTCACAAGTGAAATGAGCACTTCTTCTACACGACAGAATAGTTTTAAGGGCCTCCCAAACTGGTAAAAACAGATCCTTAAGTTTTGGCAGCCACTGACAAAGAATTGAGTCCCCTAGATATAACAAGATGCTGTCTATTACACACACATCAATGCTCTATCCCAGGTTCTATGAAGAAAACTCTGTCTAAAATGCAGGACAGTGAGTTGAAGAACAGCACTCAGTAGCACTTAGGGGTTATATTCACCACTCCACCACACCCATTAAGTATTTTTGGAGCATTTTCTCACTTTGGTCTTTGTGAGGTAGAAAAACACAAATTGCTTACTTTATACCGAATATGAAAGAAGAACAGCGAAGACACAAAAGAAAGGAGCTGGAAATGAGATGAAAGGACTATAATTGATGCACACTAAGAGACTTTCACTTTGATACACATCTGTTTTTGTACTTCAAAAACAAAGGGAACTCTGGGAAATTAAGCTGCAAATTACAACAATGAGCTCGAGGTTGAAACGGCAGTTTTCTGCCTTGCATTGTGTAAGCCATCCAATGTTTCATCGATAATGATTTGGTAGATGGCTGCTGAGATTTTCACTTCCTGCCTATCGCAGTTTTGAACCCAATCTTCAGACTGCTGTTCTGTTTCCTGTTCTATGTTCAATGATGTTTCTGTAGTTTTGGTCTGCCACGTATTAATGAATATAAAAGAAAACACTGTTTAGCTGACAACTGAAATAAATGACTTCCTTTGTGGCCCTTATGTGGAAGCTACCTAGACACGGAGACACATCAATATGTAATTAGTCGTCCGACAGTTGGATTCGATTTAATGCGGAAGGCGCTACTAAGTGCCAAGGCCAACTGAGACTTTCTGTATGGAAAATCATTTACTGCAAAACAATATTAGCCTCTGATATTTAGCCTGAGCTCACCACATTCTCCACTAGGCGTCCCTCATCGGGCTCAGATGGCTTAATAGCAAAAATATATAGCAGAGTGTTGAGTCCTTCAGTAGATAGATCAATAGATTTCTTATTTTATATAATTTTTAATGTATTATTAAGTATTTTTTATATTTATTTCATTTCATTTCATTTTTAAAATGTAAAAAAAAAAAAATAAATACTGAAAAAAAAGACATTCATGTTCCCCTCAGCTTCTTCCTGTATGTCATGAGTGCTGCCAAACATATCAAAATATAGATACATATCAATACTGAATTTGAAATGTTTTAAATACTCATTATTTGTAGTATCAAAACTTATTGTGTTATTTTGGTCTGATCTTTGACAGCGGGTCGATGCATGCACTGCTGTAGCTCCTACATAGCCCCTCCTCCTCCAGAGTTAAATAAATGTACACTGGCTTTATCATATTTATCTTTTAATAAAAAAATGTCATTTCACCCTCTTAATGCTGTGGCAATTTTTCCCTTTGGTACTGAATATGGTACTGAACATCAATATTTTTCAAGGTATTGTATTGAAGTTAGAAATCCCAGTGTCATGACAACACTGCCATGCATACTCTATTCTCCTACTGAATGGGAACAAAGTATTCCTGAGGCATCTGCCTTTAAATCATGCTCTTATGTCTTGACTTTTTTGATGGAACCCCAAGTGAGAGAACCACCCATCCATCTTACTGTGAAAGAATGTAACTCCTTGGTAAAAGTAAGAGCCAAAGGTAACAATACACCCCGTGGGTTTCAGCCACTGTGATGGTTTCACATAGATTGTTGAGTAAGTCCGACATCATCCATGTTGACTGTTTGGAGACAAGCTTTGTTGTTCAGACTGAATACAAATGAAGGATACGAGTGGTAAATTCCCAAGAGAGACTGCGTAGACGACAATATGGAAAAATATAGAAAATCACAAGAGCAGATGTTTTTTTCATTTGCATTTACTCCTGGGAGATAAACGACAGCTATCACTGTCAGCTCAATGTCTGCCTTAACACCTGACAATCAAAATATCATACACATGCAGGAAAAAAAAAAAGATGATGAGGCTTATGGTAATGACTTTATCAAGTGTTCCCATCTGAGTTACTGACGGAAAGGCAGAGGCAGAAATGCACAGTCGCTGGTGCACAGGGAGAAACCTAGACGTCTTGATAATCTGTAACCTGAGGGCATGGAGGTGTGTGCGAGGAGGCTCTCAGAGGAGGGAGAACACAGAGATAAAACCTGCAAAAGTCTAGACCCGATTTATGCTAATGTGTGTCCCACTTTTCAGAGGAGTCAAGTGCTCTCGTGCTGCAAACGGTTCAAATTATAATGGGCATGACAACCGAGGGAGAGGCATGCGAGGAAAGTGAGGAATGCTTAAGTGAAGTGCTGTCACAAATCTAGAATTGCGATTAATGTTGGTACACAGATGGGCTGCAACAGTCAGTTAGCAGCAGCCAGTTTTAGGTAGCCAATCAGCCATCTGCCAATTTTTAAGCAGCAATTAAGAATCAGCATGCAGGAAGGTATGAGTGCATGTGGCCAGTCCAGGCCAGCACACACACACATTGAGTCCACTTCATACGTGTGTGAATGTGAGTGTCACAGCTTCAAAACAAACAATCATAACAGTTTAATGTTGAGTCATGTGGCTCTAGCAAGCTAACATGACTCATTGAATTCCAGTGAGAAATGGCAGCAGCTGGAGGTAAGAGTGCTTCTTGGCACAGTGAGCTCTGGTTGCTATGAGAAATTAACTGACTGGGTTGTGGGCAGCAGTGCAAGTTAAGAGCACACAAGCCCCCCCACCACACACACACACAAGTAAGATTAGCATAAAAAGCAAATGAATAAAAAGTAACATCAGCCTGTAGGAAATCCTTGCCGAGTACAGAAGTGCACAGAAGCCCGTCAATCTGGAGTATTATAAAAAAGTCATGTTAGCTTCATAAACCTCCTGCTGTTTACCATCAGATCAGACTGCTTTCTTTCTCTTTCTACTTAAACGCACCTAAGCTACAGAGACATTTTGCTCAAAATGCTCATGGTAGCAAGCAGGGGGGCAATAACAAGAAGCTGGCTTGTTAAAGAGCCTCCCAACCTGAAACAATGGATAGATATTGTAAACAACAAACATTTCCACATTGTGGAAAAACTATGAAATGCAATACGATTACAGAGAGAAACAGGAGAAGTGTATTGGATTAAATGGGCAACAACCTCGCTAATGAAGAGTTTGACTACTGAAGCTATGGTAAATGTAATTGTTCTCAGGACTGAATGTAAATGAAAGTGTATATGTTCCAATGTAAGTATGCAACGTCATGTTTACTGCAACACATTCTCACTCCCAACTCATGAAATATGGCCGCTTCGTCTGTGGTCGTGAGCTTTAAAGTGTGACACTCTGCTTACTCCTCTAGTATCAGTTTTAAATCAGGTTACCTGACACAGAATTATGTAATGCGTGGTTGGTCTTTCAAAATAAAGCTTAATGACAAACAATTTATGAGTTTCCAATGTTATAAACATTGTCAAACAGTCAGGTTTGACTAGGCTGGAACTACTTGGTTAGGTTTAGGCACCAATAGTACTTGGTTTAGTTTGGGCACAAAAACTGCTTTGGAAGGGAAAGAGCATCCCTTTGGTTAAGATAACAATGATCAACTAGAAAATCATGTAAGGTAACGTAAGTTACTTGAGTGACGTGACTCAGCTCACATATCATAAAAGTCCATCACTCCCATAACATTAGTTATGTAATTTACTTTAACTTACTATACAACCTATAAACAAAATCACTGTTGATTCTTGGTCACAAATGAGATGCAAACTCTAGTCTTGGGAGGGAAAGTTCAGTGTATGAACCTGACCCATCAAACCATCACAACCACAATCACAATCACCCCCCGACTCAGACTCGCTCTTCATACTGCTGCCCTACAGGAGTGCTTCACGCTCCGATGCTAGAGGGGCATTTGCTGCATCTACAGTGTAGAAGTGTAAGGCCACTGACCAGGCTGCTGTATTTGACATGTTGGGAGTGAGAACAGGCTGTTCACTATGTTATAACATGTAAACGTAAAATATTCAAAACAAAGCAGACCACATTCTGCAACGCTTTTTCTATTCAAAGACACAGTTTGAACCTCTATCAACCGTCACCATGTCACACACTGAAACTCTGTCAAGCTGATCACCTAGGCGTGGTCCCTGATACACTTTTGCACCATTATCAAACAGCCATAAACAGCCAACATTCATTTTACCTTGTAACAGTTTTCCTCCAAACCAGTTTCTGTGTCATACTATCCACCGCCTTAATAAAATCTAGGGCTCTCTCTAGATCACCAGATGCTCAATTACACACTGAGCTAAACATAGGTTTCCACTGAGGGACACTGAACATTTTCCACCCATTACTTTTGCGATTTGTGCAGTTTAACACAGAAAACACACAGCTTTTCTGATTTGTTTCCTACTCACTGTGGTTGTGTGCATCTCGTAATTATATCACTCTGCAGCAGGCCTGTTTAGAGTAGAATATTTGAAAAAGCCTCCATCAGTGCCATGTTGAAGCCTGTCATATTGTCATATTGACACTTGTGTTTCATGAACATGTGAGTGGACACAAGTCTTTACACAATCGAATGACAATTCCAGACAACATGTAGTTGAAAGATTTAAATCAGTGGTTCTCAACTGGTGGGGCCCGCCCCCCTGGGGGGACATGGACACTCTCCCGGGGGGGGCGGGTTAAAAAATCACGAAAGTTCCCCCCATGTCGAAATGCAAGTGGTTGGACTATTATAACACACAGACAAATCATCCTTCTGGCGACTTTTTTTGTCAAAAGCGACTAGCGACAAATCTATAGCGACTTTTACTGGTGTTATTGGAGACTTTTGTGGTGTTTGGAGACTCTGACTTGAAAGCACGTATCACTCCGCAGTTACTGTGATCAACGAGCAGCGGGTGCTGCCGTGAGTCCCTCCCCCGTCCAAAAGCACTCACAGGTGGTCAGTCTCTCAGTAGCCTTGCGCAGCAGTCCAGCCTGCAGTCAGAGCAGAGAGGAGACACACACCTCTCCGCGTCCAGGCTGCAATGAACCAGTTTTGAGGGGGCCCAGCTTGCAAAAGGTTGAGAACCCCTGATTTAAATCAATTGTGTTCCTGTTCCTGCTGCAGAGGTTGTAAGTGCAAAAAAGCCCTGCAGTGACAGAGCAGTCTTAGCCCTCCTGAGTCATAATGTTGTCTAATCTATTTTTTTCGCTTTGTATTTGGACTTAATCTTCAGATTTTAATCTCAAAGCTGATTTGAATATCACCTCCAGTGTGTTTGTAGTAATGAATGTGTCAGGTTTTGCATTGTGGGAAGAGATGGCTGCAGGAACATGGTGACATTTAGGAATCACATCACACAGGTTGGAAGGCTATTAATAGGGCTATATAATGTACTCGACACAGTCTGCATGGACTAAAAAAACATGGTCATATCACAAAGGATTGCAACAGTAACACTGCCCGTAATAAACTGACCTAGTGAATGAGTAATTGTATTGCATTGATTTCTCTGTACCTCTCCTCACATCTAAACAGAGCAGGGCCAAAGGTTGGTGATTTGAGGGTTCAAGTTAACACATCTGACATATGGGCTTCGTAAAATGACGAAACATTAAGTGAACGTAATATTTTTCCGCTGTTATTGTTAATATTGGTTTGGACTCTTCTTATGATACACAAAAGTGCTTTTCTGTGTATGGGTGTAAAACATCACTGAAGATGTTGTTTGAATGCTCTGTGATCCTAAATTGTTGAGGGAGCTTGGCAGAAAAAAAAAATAAAAAATAAAAAAAATAAAGAATAGGTGAGTAGGAACATAAAAGTAAATGAATAGAAATTCATGGCTGTCAATACATTTTATGCATGTGCATTTACATACACATGTAACTTGGTTGACATAAATTTAAAAATTGAAAACCAAGTGTGTCACTGAAGCCTATTTTTTGAAGAGACTGCACAATGCCACTGCAATAAAGACCCTTTGGTGTCCTGCTGCCGCAGTCTGTGATTTTGGATTGCATGCCATTGGCACAAGCAAAGGTTTTGTGAAGTTTAACAGACACATCCAAGTCTAGTGGGACATTTTACATACCAGCCGTGCAGTGCTTTCTAAACAGTAACGATGGCGTGACACGGCAATTACAATCATTTACCGTCCCTGTTGCACGTATGGCGATTGAACTCATCCTCTTATCGAGGGCTGATGTGCTCCTGTCCGTGTAGTCTCCTCACTTTGTTGACATGACATTTTTGGTTTCTGGTCTTCTTCTTTGAATTAGCCGCTAACTGCTGCTTTAATGCTAAACAAAAGCATGAATTATTATTTATTTATAATTCTACTGCTCACATTCAAACACAGAACACAGCCTTTTATTGTAGATGGACAAATGCGATCAAGCCATCATAACAGATTGTCATGAGCGTGTTTTTGCCATATGGTTTATTTGCATTTCAGTGTATCAGGTTTTGATAATTGCACACACTCGTTTAAGGAATCTTCTCATTTTGCTTCTGAAGACACATTTTCAAGGTATATAAAGATAGACAGGCTGTACCAATTGTTATTTTCTGCAGCAATCACAGATCACGTCTAGACGACAATTTACTCAATTTGATCTCAGATTGCATTTGCAGAAACCAAAGTAGCATTTGTCTTAGAAACTGTAGTTCAGAAGCAAACTTCTAACCACTGCCCCGGCATACATGTTTGTGTTTGGTCAGTGGAAACCTGGCCAGGGACAGAGACAGAAGTGAGCAGGAGGGAGCGAAATATAGAGAAACCGTGTTACCATAGCAACTGAATGAGAAAGAGGGTATACTAGACGGGGCTGCACAAGCTGTGGTGTTCAGAAGTGGTGAAGTGGTGAAGCATGAGCAGAGTTTAACAATCACTACACAATAATGTCACACATCTCATGGTTGTGTTTGTGTCACCACGCGTTGATGAGTGCTCGTCTTAAAGTCTAACACCAGAGTTAACTGTAGCAGTTGATTTGACTTTGACTTTAATCTGGTGCAAATATGGACAATCTAAATATGGAAAAGAATCTGTCAGTCTGTGTTGGATTGGTTTTATAAGTGTAGATGATACAGATGTATATTATGGCAGCAAACAGGCTCTGATGCCTTAAAGCAAAAACATTCTAGGCTCTTCAATTTTCTCCATGTGTGTCTGTGCAATGATGGGGACAGTGAATGTATATACAGTATATGTCATCCCTCCGACTGGCTGCCTGCCAAAGATCTACTCTGCCTCTCGACCAATGAATGCTAGAATATGCTTCATCCCGCTGAACAGTATAAAAACTTTTAAGGATAGAGGAATAGATAGAGGATTTAACACAATATTCTGCCAAGGATCAAAGAAAGTTGGGTCGTTATCAGGCTTCAGCAGAGAGTGATGTCTATCTGATCATTTGAATCAGGTGTTTTTTGGGGCAGAGAAACATCTGCAGCATGCTGGACAGGGGCCCCTGAGGACCAGGACTGAAAACCACTGCTTTAAGTTCAGGAAATGTGACAAATTATCCTCCCACCATCTGTAGAGGCAATGGATAGCGTAAATCCCGAGCAGCATGGCGCCATATTGCAAGGTAAATCATGTTTGATAACCTACTAGCTTCCATTTCAACAGCTAAGGTTAGCATCCAACACTTCCCAGTCGACACAACTGCTTGGTAATGTTAAATCAATATCTAAAAAATTACGTTTGTTCTAAATGTCAACACACATCTTGGACACATTTATCTAAGCATGGAAGTGAAAAACACTGGATGTAATTCAACAGTAATGTTAGCCAAGAAGTGGTTGAATGTGAATGTTTGCTAATTGGTTATCAAATGTATTGAACCAGACCTCCGAAGAGTTTGTTTTTATCGCTGTTTTACAAGTCTATAGCTTACTGTTTAAAAGTGAATGACTGCAATAGTGAGGCATGTGTAGGAATCCAGAGAGGTCATGTCATCTATCTATCTATCTATCTATCTATCTATCTATCTATCTATCTATCTATCTATCTAGGCTTACTCAAAACAGAATCATTTGTTTGGTGTTATACTATACTAGGAAAGTAGGAAGGAGGGTGTCAGTTTTATTTAATAGATTGAAAATGGCTCTGAATTTGTGTCAAAGCAAAGTGACAAGAGAAAAGCTTCTTCCTCCCTGAGAGCACTATTGGTTTTGAGTATTTCAATAACATGTAGTTTAAAGCCTTTTTACAACATAATGTCAGCATTAGAGGAGAGCAGCAATGGTTATGTGTGGGGTGGTGCTGAAATCTCATTTTGAATATTGTGCTATTTGTTTATGAGCCGCCTCGGGCTAATGCGGGGTCCTTCTCTGTAACTGGCTTTACACATTGTAGATGTGGAATATAAGATGGCCTGACAAAACAATTAAATTGGAAATTGTTGTTTTTTTTTTTTTTTTTGCTTTAATGCCTTCATGAATAGAACACATGTCGCTGTTGCTGTTAAACGGGTCAGTCGTCCAGTTGATGAGTGGGAGTAACAACTCAGTTGGGTATGTCATAAACGTACTCACATACAGTCAATGTCTTGAAAATTAGACTTTGCTTCCATTCCTCTGGACTAACACATGGTCATACAACATGCACCTTTAAGCCTTGAGTCGCTCGCCCAAACACACATCCGCCGACACACACCAGATTGATGCGATAAACAGCTAAGAGCTGCAGCAGCAGCAGCTGGTGTGGGTTTGGTTCGAGCTGTGGGACCTCCCTCCAGGCACCTGACAGTCACTAATGCTGAACAAGCAGGGAGCGAGATGAAGGTGCGGTCATGCAGACACACATACACATATAAGAAAATGCACACGTGCACACACACTTTGCCTTACACCAATGCACACATGGACTGTTTCTTACTCTCCATTGTACACACACACCCACTGAAGTGCATCTACAGCCAGTTTTAAGCTTGATGAGACCCAACACTTGTGAGATGGAGAGAGGTTTTGCTTGGCTGACGAGGTGGGCTTGGTGTGTGTGTGTGTGTGCGTGTGTCCCTGTGTGTGTGCGGGCTCATTCTCACAAGGTAGAAAACCAGTTTCTTTGTTGTCACTTGCATTTAGCGCAACCAGCGGTGATCTCGTTAGCCGCCAGCTTACCGGCTGTGGTGCTGGCCAATAAAATCAATCTGAGGCCAAAGGGCAATTGGAGTTTTCAATGGGAGGACAAAAGCATCTGAGGGAAAGCAGGCAGAGCGAGGTAAAAGTGACACTATGAGGATTGAGGAGAGAGAGAAAGATTAGGAAAGGAGTAAAATAGGAAATAGGTGGCGGAGGGCACAGGATGGAGAGAATGAAAGGTCAAATGGTGCATTTCATGTTTTGTTTTTATTGATTTTTTTTTTTTTACAGAAAACCTTCTCACTGTTAAATGAAGACAAATAGAAAATTTGACAAACTTAATATGTAATACATGAATGACAATCCGATGCACAGTCTTTTTTACTTTAAAACTATGTTAACTATCATGTAGGGTGTTATATACATATGTATATATATATATATATATATATATATATATATATATATATATATATATGTATATATATATATATATACATACATATATATATATATATATATATAGATATACACATACTGGATATTTTCTGACTACATTTTGGAGAGATGTCCTCCTGTTGAATAGTAAACAGTGTAAAATGTATATTAATCCTGCAGTTATATGCTCCGTGGAGCATGCTTAGAGGTTGTTCATGAGTTTTATGTGCAAACAGCATTAATGCTACACAGAACAGTTGTTGTACAGTATTGCTGAGAGCAATAAAACACTGCATGAATGCACTATAAGTCAAAGCAATATTGTTTTCCCACCCACTGAATCTCAGGTTTTACATCTTTGTTTGATAATTATTTTTTGTTTTGTTTTGTTTTTTTGAGGCACGACACTGGTAAGAGCTACTTCAGGAATACTCATTTTACTTATTAAGGAAATGTATCATTCGTAACAAGAAGATATTCTTGAGGCCTTTGTGGAAAGTACAGTAACTCAGTGCTTAAAGATTCCTGTATAGATGTTGATCCCTAGTACTGCTGACCTATCACAAAATAAAATAATAAATGTCAAAGATTTAGCTCATTAGTTGGTCCGGGATGCATGAGTCAGGGTTTTCAGTGCCTGCACTCACCCGGCCCAGTATGAGAACTAATCCTAACTGTCAAACACGTTAAAAAAGGTCAAACCAACCAGACCTGCAAAACAACTTTTCCGATATATAAGCACAGTTGTTAAGGACTATGGATAAGGCAAAAAGCAAAGCTGTGTGCCGTTGCAGAGGACATCAGTACAGGGCACTCTGTCTCTTTTCTGTGTGTGAACAGATCTGAAGTTTGAACTTTGAGCACAGACTCTCTTTATCATTTTCTCACATACAAATGAACAACACTTTCTTTTCATTGCAACAGTGAACTGTGAAAAAATACAGATAAAGCCTCTTACAACATCCGGTTCTTCTGTGACAGGGCCCTAACCAGTCCGTGACGGGTTCGTGCTCAGACCTGGAATAACTGCAATAGAGAATGATGAGTAATATTTTCCACGGACACATTTAGGTATGCTGCTACATATCTGCAGACTTCATGTGAAGTAACTTCATAGTGTTGAAAATTCTGAAAGCTGTGGAAAAAAATATTGATGTAATAATTTAAAAAATCCACAACACGTAGTTTACCTAATGTTCAGTTTCACTGTGGCGACACAAAGTTTGCTCTCCACACTCACCTGACGGCGTGGTCCAACAGTCACATAACAGCAGGACAAATTACATTCATAACTACAATAACAAACATGACAACAAAAAAAAAATCATTAATTCCCCGCCTATGTTACTTTCACTTCCATGCAGCACTGTTGAAAAACAAAAAGCTGAAGCATAATATTGATGACCTCATGATACAGCAGATAATCTTTAAATAAGCTCGGTCCCTGATCATATTTGAATTTAAAGCATTTGGTTTGTATATTTTACTCCGTTTGGGTGCTTACAAGACACATGAACTATCCCGCTCAGGTGTCAGGTGTCACTGTGCTGTATGATATTTCTGATATTTCTTATCAGAAATTCCTCTCGCAGTGTCGGATGACAAAAGAGATGCGATCAGTTTATAAAAGTGTGTTCACAAACATCCTCTGCGTATCTTAGCAGGTGACAGAGGCCAAACACACCATTAGCATTACAGTGCACCTCTTTGTTCTTATTCAGTGGGCATCAACAGGTCTGCCAGCCCCCGCACTCATCTGCAGGCTGCAGGGCTGGTGAATCAACCAGAGAATTTTGTCTGGCATTTTGTCAGCGTGCGTCCACGGACACAAAGAGCGCTGAAAGATCTCGAGAGCGAGAGCCGCTGTGAACTCTCTAAACTGCAATCAAACTGTCTAAACCTGGCTGTGCTGATATAAAGCAAGGATGTTGCCACACTGCCTTTCCATCCATCCTAATATGAGGAACATTATTTCGTCTAGTGCTTGGCTAAAATAGGGAGAGCTCGTGAACCGGAAGCCAAGGAAGTCATTATGTTTATGTACTAAGAAAACAGAGGCTAAAAAAACATTTTTTACTTCACTTGGCAGAGCGGTTTGGGAGATGAAGGCAGGCAGAGTGATGACACGAAACAAGACACCACAGGTCAGCCATGAGCTGCTTGGTGAGAAATTTTCAGTCAGAAGAGAAAGATCTTCATTGACTGATTTCAAGTACTCAATAAATGACTGAATTTTCAAATTGTCCATTTCAGAATAAAATAAGTATAGTATATTCTCAAATTCTAACTATTGGTGTATTAATGTGTTTTTAACTTTAGGGCTGCAGCAGGTAAAGAATGAACTCATTCTAATAACTGCATATACTGCTGGGTGGCTTAACCTATATGAAAATATAATAGCTATAACTTTAGATTACTGATATAAAACAGAAATAAACTAAGTAAAGTAACCAGTAGTACACTAACTAAAGCGCTAAAATAAATGTAGTGGGATAAAGTGTGATATTTCCCACTGAGATGTAATATGTAAAAGAATATGGTTTAGGTTTAAAGGGTATATGTTCTGTATATGTTTTTGGTGAGGGAAGCGCCATCTCAAGGTGACAGCTGACTGCAGGGCATTGGGTGGAGGGGAAATTCGAGGTGGCTGTAGCTGTATTTGTATGTCGTCTACTCAGCAGCATTTTAGCCTAGTATTCGTCCACGGTTCCAGAATTTAATCTTTTTTCAGATTTTTTTTGAGCTGAAGGCATGTTCACTTGTTCCTGGAATGCACAGCACCGCTCAAGCCAGCCTGGAGGGGAGACAGTAGTGGTGATCACTCCAAAAGACAAGGACATCCTCCTGGCACCTGTCGACAGTAAAGTGACTCTGCAGGTAACACTGCTTTGTCAATCATTGCTCGCCTGCCCAAACCTGTGATATTTTGTTGTAAGCTGACCAAACCTGCCCAACCCAGGGGTCAGTCGGTGACTCCCGCAGGTTTTGCATCAACAGGCACATCACTAGGGTCCTCTAATGTGGTGTCAAAGCGTGAAAGGGTGTTCAGACTCAGAAATGAGACAGAGACTCGTGTTCTCCAGATATAGTGGGTCTACGCTAAATGCCCGTCTTTGAAACTTTAATGATCTCGTGATGGTAAGTTTGCAAGTTATTGAACTATTCACGTCAGAAAAATTGATAAAAGCTACATTTAAATGTTCGTAAATATCAACATTTGTGTGAACTTTCTGTATATATTAACTTAGGTTAACACTTTTTTTTTAAATGTATTGGCTCGGCTCTTTATATCAAGCTACACATTTGCAAGAGCTCTGCATACATTAATTGTCAAGGCTTTTAATTGCTGCTCATCTGGGAGCTGTCTCATTGTTGCATTCCTGTTCAGTCCCTCTGGAAAAGAGCACCATCTAAGTACCTTAAAATGCAAATAGAGAGGATAGAGTGATAGACACGTCAATTATAATATGGGATTTTACACCTGGACATAAACCTGTAAGTAGAGACAACGGGAGAGTGACAGAGGTTGAAGTGATTGCCTCAGATTTCCTGCAGGGTTTATGAGCTGAGATTAGAGACACTGTGATGTGATCATAAATCTCTGCTGCTGCTAAAGGTGATGGATGGATAGAGTAACGAATGGACCACTGGGGTAAATGTTTTTCGAGAGAGTAACCGATGCTATAAGTGATGCATGCGAGTGAATCCGTGGCATCTTGTTTTCTTGCGTTAGCTTACATCTGTGTCAAGTGTCAGCTGACAAGATAACGTTTTTGCAGCATGGTGTTAACGTGTATTTTTTTTTCCAACAAAAGAGCAGCTACTGCAGAAACAGGCTACACTAGCTGCAAACGTTAGCACAAAGCACACAGCTACAGCGGTCGGCAGTAGTGTCACGAGCCTTTTCGGACTGAGACATTTGTGGCGGCTAGTTTGCTTATGTTTCTATGATTGTGGCTTTGACAGTGGTTGCTTATTGTGTAATGTATTTATTAGGCTAAAAAAGCTAGGACAGCTTATAGAATGTAGCAAAGTAGCACGCTAACACACATTGTCAAGCTGGCCAGCGAGAGCTGTCGGGCAATAGGATCCAAGATTATATTATGTTTTACATTGCAGTGTTTCAAGATCAATTTGTAGCAAAAATAACAAATAGTTACATCCAGTAATTACACCCCTCGTAGGTTGTAATGTTGGTAATCTGGAGACATGAGCATCGGATAAATGTTTCAAATCTGAATGTAATGAACGTAAGAATATGAGTGGCCACTTCTCAGCTGTCTCCTCCTTTGTGTGTCAGGTGGGGAGATAAGAGAGCTCTAATTATGTTGTCATGTGATGAGTGCGTTTGTTTCAGAGGTTAGATGTACTGCTACACTTCTTGGATTGTTTGACACTTCCATAACAGTGGGTGGTTCGAGACTAAATTAATGACAAAACATTCTCATGTCTTGCAAAGACTATGTCAAAATATGCTGAACGGTTCAGGTTACTTTCATTCAAAGAGAGTGGATGAAAGGAAATATCTGATTTAAATGAATCTGTGAGAGACAGCAGAGTTGGTGGAAGAAAAAAGCTTCTAAAGAGTAACAAAATTGTGTCAGAGGCGTAGAAAACCCACTGATGGTGAGGAAGAAAAAGATGATGTGTCCGCCCCCGGTTCTGACAGAAGTGGTGCGCATGTATCTTAAAAAAAGTTGTGCTGTACTGTGTGGAAATGGATTCAGTCTCAGTATGAAGCCAGCTGAAATGCAACATATCCTCAAACACCCACAGACTTAAAAAGACCACAGAGCTTTGGACCTAAGTGGGCAATAATATGGCTGTGGTCAAAACTGCAGAGTAAGAGATTAGTGTTTCCAATAACAAATACATCATTTGATGCCCTGTAAAAAAGACACAACTTTACAATTTGTGCAGGTGATATGTCAATGCTTCTCCTTGTGAAATGATGAGGTACGTGACCAATATATATTATATATTTATGTCAGTTTACTAACGGATATAAGTGAAAACAAGTTTACATCGACTTTTGGTTTCACATGGTCCACAAGCATGGTCTTTCACATGGTCCCGCTCTGGTTCAGATGGCATTAAAGCCCATTTAGCTTTGGGTAATGGCCTTTATTGATAAAGCAGCTTCAGAAATGACAGGAAACAATGTTGATTTGTAAAAAAAAAAAAATAAAAAAGGAAAAAAAAAGCATCCTGTCCAGTCTGTACTGTGCAGAGATAAGAAGGATCTTTTTTTATTTTGTTGTTTTCATTCGGAGTCAGTACATATTGTGACGTACATACATCACATCTATAAGCATAGGTGTGTAAGACACACATAGAAATGTACACTGTAGATTAACCTTGCCCATTTTGTCATTTATCAGCTTTAGTAAATTGGCCCGCTTAGAGGCGGAGGTTCCAGGCAAGATGTGGCCTGCAGGCTGCCATTTGAGTAGGGCAAACATGTAACCCTTGAAACCTCAGTCTTATCTCAGTGTCTACAGATACACATGCTACTGGCTTAACTCCCCTATTTCACAGACAGTGTAGGCTCTGCTGAAGGACGTCTGCATGTATGCATGCTAAGTTGATATCAGAAATAAGGTGGGTGGCATGTGTCATTAATCTCGGCCCCATTATCGGCTGTCGTGGTAAAACAGATTAAAGGTGACAGTCATCAGCTATCTATCACGGCTTGTTACCGCTGTGTTGGTTTAATGATGGCTTTAGCTAGTTTATGTGATATTTTATGTCGAGGTGGGAGGATCAATACACATGATGCGGGTGGCATCCCGTGTAAAGGGAGAGTAAGGTAAATACAGAGGCCACACTCCCTCTAAGGAAATTGCTTCAGCAGGGTGTAGCATGTTTCTGTGACTGCATACGGAATCCATGCCGCTGAAATATGGAAATGCATCGGGGAGAGGTTTCCACTGTACGGCACACATGCACTGATACTGAGAAATGAAAATGAAGAATGTTAAATATTCGATGATCCTACGTGGAAAGGCTCAGACGATGCAACCTGAGCAAAGTGACTGCAGTGTTTCATATCATCTGGTAGTATTTTGAAAACTGTCTTGTGTGGACTCTCTCTCATTCTCACTCTCTCAGACACACACACACACACAAAAACACACACGCTGCTATAATACCTGCTAAGTCTCCACCGATAGCCAATGCATAATGTCATTCATTCAATTTTAAGAATGAGCAGTTATTTTTTTTTTATTTCTGTTACCATCCCAACTCATCAACTACTTGGTTAGGTTAAGGAAAAGATAATAAGTTATGCTCGCTGTGTTATTTAAACTCACTTACATGACATCAGTTAAAATCAGATCAATCTTAACTCATTTATAACACATGTGTAAGCCTAAATATATGAAAGCATATTAATCTTAATTTCAACTCAGTGTGCTTATGTATCTGACTTTGCTTACCATCAGTATGTATGACATTTTAAGTCACTTGGGTTAAAGGATTTCCAATCTCTGTAATCATTTATCACAGAGTACATATAAACTCTACCAAGGATCAGATTATTTATACAAGCAATGCAAACGTTTGTTAGCAATCCTAGTCAATAGGTTGGGCTGCTGGGATTCTGCATACTTCTATGACATGTGACAGATAACATGAATATTCATCACAAAGCCCTTGAAGCGCTTCAGAAAGATAACCATCAGACGAGACAGGTTTTGTGTCACTTTTAAATGAATCAGTAAATCACAGGGTGTGATTTGATCGCCGGTATGAACACACGCACCCTCATGTGTGAGATTAGTGTAAACAAGGCGTAATCATAATCACTGAGGGAATAATGCACAGATCTCACAGATAAAGACAGGCTTCGGGCTATTTCCCTTTTTCTCCATCTGCACCATTTACAGCTTCTCCTCACATTTGCTACATTTGTACACCTGAGGCGGTCTTAGTGACAGCTACGTTGGAGAAGATTGGCACCACAGAATATCAGAAACCATGCCCCCATGGGGATTCCTGTTGAAGGTGATCGACCTCAACGTTGGCTCCCTTTCAATCTGTGTTTTGATGTGCCGGTGCAGACAGCGGGTGGGTGTTTTGTTATGATTGTGGATGACATGCAAAATCCTGCTGATAAACATGTCTGTAGCAGGCTCCCGATTCATCTACTGTAATGTTTGCTCCACTAGAAACAAACCATCAATTTTGCTGCCATCGATTGCCATGCGGTGCATTTGTTTGCAGTTCATCTGATTACATGTTCTGTATGTTAACAGCATTTGGATAACGACTTGTGTTTGCTTGAAGCCTCACTTGTAATATCAGTCACCTGGTCCTTCCAGTGTACACAAGAAAGAATCATGTTGTTATCAGTGGCTGTTAACAATTCTGTATCTCCCGGCGGTCCAGCCTGCAATTGCAATACACATGTCAGGCACTGTGAGAAGAATGCTGATGTTGTTTGGATTATGACGTGGGGATTTTTTTTTCAGTCTTTTGGAAATCATGAGCTTGCGCTGAATGATCGCTTCATTGTGCCTGTTATTTCATATTTACTCTACTTGAACAGGGGTAAATGGGAACTTGGTGGGGACTGTTTTCAGCAGCAGATTAATACACATTTGGTTCTCTTGTAATGACTACAGGAGGATGGTGTACCTGGAACAGACCCACGTTAACTAATGAAGAAACATGTGGCAACGATTGGCTCACGTACAGTACATGTTTTTAATAGCTTTGGAACACCATGGAGATTTATCAAACCTTGGATTAATGATCAAAACGTATTAGATCAATTCATCGTTGGTTTTGTTTGTTTCTTGTGATACGCCGACTAAAAGAAAAGTTTAGAGTATTGCCAAATAAGCTGGTGAGAGGAATACTCTTTGATTTTGAGAAGCTTATCACTAGTAAAAGTCACATAAAGTAGCCTCCTGCAGCACGATTTTCTTCTCCTCTGACCGTTGCTGTGTATGTTATTAAATGTCAACAACATTTTTTCAAACTAACTTCAGTTTTGACAAACATTAATTCAGTGGTTCAATTCAGCTTTTACAATCTAGGATATTTTTACAGGATTGGCCCGTTTCCTTCTAGCTAAAGGATGTTATTCATGCCTTTATAACTAGGCGCTCAGACTTTTTTAATTCCCTGCTCTCTGACATCAGTCAAAGATCTCTTTCCTGCCTCCGGCTCATCCTAGACTCTGCTGCCAGAATTTTGACTTGGACCACAAAACATGACGACATTACACCAATTCTGGCTTCCTTACACAGGCTGCTTCCACAAATTGTTGATTTTAAGATTTTATTGATTACTTATGAAGCCCTGGTAGGCCTCACTCCAAGTTATTTAACAGAGCTTTTATTGGCCTATATCCCGTCCTGATCCATGGTATTCTCACTTGTTGTTCCAAGGTCTAGACAGAGGTGACTGAGCCTGCACTGAAAACCCACTTTTTAAAAATTGCTTTTTTCTCTTTCTCTTTGCCTCATGGCACTTCTTTTCACTCTGTTTTTGTTTTCTGTGTCTAGTTTATGTCTTTTGGATTGTTTTATCTGCTTTGTGTTTTACTGGATTCTGTAGAGCACTTTGTAGCTGTGTTTCAAAAGGTGCAATACAAATAACGGCTGCAGGCTGTGACTATTTTGGTCGCGCATGAGCCCAGAAATTGGTCAAGTGTGACTAGTTTTGATTTTGCGAAAAAAGTAGCCTTTAAGAATACTTCTGACCAGATTATCACAGTTCGTAGTCATTTTTTGTTGTGTGTGCTGTGATTTTAATGAAGAAACACAACTATTTGCAGCTTTATTCCAGTTTACAATTGCTTACATAATGTGTTAAGTAATTACATTGAAATCTATTATTCAGGGGATCTAAATGATGTGTTGGTGCACATCAAGTCCAGTTGCTATGATACAGCACCTGGATTTACCGTGACCTGGATGACTGAGAACCTCCATCAACATGTTGGTGCACCTAAATGAAAAGGTTAGCAAAACCGATGCAACCAATGAAGTTAGGCTGGAACATTTAATAAAGTTCATTATTTCTGAAGAGATTCTGCAGCTGTCAGTTCTGACGACCAACACTGACGATCCTTCTGGTAAGCCACTACCACTCCTAACAATAGCAGGTGGACATGCTTTCATAAAGAGGCTGTATATTGAGCGATGATTTACCAAAATCTCATATAAAAAAGACATCTTTAACCTAACAACTGTCTTCAACATTTGTTCAATGCTTTTCACCAGTGTTCAGATTTATGGTCTAAAAAGGAATACTTGACCCAGAACCAGAGACACTGGCTGTCCCAGTTCAGTGCTCCTCTAAATGTGAACTAGCACTTAAACCTGGACCTACCAGCAATCTCTACCTATAAGGACACCATACTGGTTCAGTGATTATATTGTTTTAAAATCTACCACATGCACAGTGTGAGTGTTACAGAACCTGTGGGGTATTCCACTCTGTTGATGACAATTAACTAACAGTGCAGCACTGTCCCAAAGCCCCAATTATTCCCAAAACAATATTTCACCCCGAGGCCGTAAATTGGAATTTCAAACACGCACACAGCCAGGGTAACACTTGTGCGTGTAATCGTGCGTGCATATGTGTCTTTGCAAGCTGGCCAGTCACAAAAAAAATGTTTGTGTAGAGCTTGGGTCATCAGTCTTCAAGGGGATTAAGGCTGCTGTCCCAGTTATAACCTGCTACCACACACATACACGCTGCAGGACACGCATACAGGCATGCGGGGCACATGCACAGAAACAGAGGCGCACACACAAGTGCAGAGATGGCCACTTCCACTGCAGTCTCTCACTCACGCTCACACAAACAATTTGCAAAATGGCCCACACTAGCTCACAAATCAAAGGCAGAGCTACTGTCACAGCACCACTGCATTAACACCTCTCTCTCTCTCCCACTCACTTGCTCAGTCTCTCTCTCGCGCACACACATCACACACACACACACACACACACACACACACACACACACACACACACACACACAGTGGTGACAACCTTAGTCCTGGTCAGCATCGCTTTCTCAGCCTGGGGCTCTGTGAAATTATCCAAGCCTGAAACACTGAAACATACACACACATTCTGAGATTTGTGTGTGTGTGTGTGTGTGTGTGTGTTGGATTCTAGGTGACATACACAGTTTGTTGGCAGAATTAATGCTCTATCTCCTTAGGCCACTATTGCTTTGCTCAGGCTGAATGGGTCCATTGTATTTGTATGTGTGCACATGACTGTGAATACGTCTGTTCAAGGACGTCCTAACCTAACCACATTTAGTTTAACGACAATTTTATATTTCAGACATAAAATAGATTCATTCGTTAATATCCTGTTGCCTGTTGAAGTGGGGTCATTTCTGGTCGTACAATACACTGCCCCTGATGACATTTACTAATTGAATTTGTTCTGAGAAAAACAACTGTACAGTTTGTGCACAGAGTGCACATATAAGCAAAAGAATGAGTAACACACTGAATGTTGATGGCTGTTTTAAGGCAAGAGCATCTGTGGCCTTGCACTTGCATTGTGCCCGGCACAAGGGAGGTTTCTTTGGGCAGTTTTGAACGTGGAATTGGCACCCACTGGTGACAGAACATTCCTCGGACTGGCTGTTCAAGTAAAACCAATCAAGTGCAAAACAGTGTTGCTAGGATCCTGATGAGAGTGCGCAAGTATGAACACATCACACCCATCCTCCATACACTTTATTGGCTTCCCATCTCCGCCAGGATTGACTACGAGGTCTCCCTCCTCACTTACCAGGAGGTTATGTGCAGGACTGTATCTTGGTGGGGTGTAGTGGCATTGTGGAGTGTTGCTGTTACTTTGAGATTGTTACAAACTACATAGAATCCAGGATGTCGCTGCACCCAGCAACTTCAAATTTTGCTAAGGATTAAATAAACAAGAGATTTTAATTAACGGGCTTTAGAGGTGTTGCATTAGATTTATATTTAGCAGACCGACATTAGAGTGGTTTCAGTCCTCCCATATAACTTGCGGGTACAAAGTGAGACTTACAAGAAGCCAAAACATCAAACTACAGTATTTGTTTAAGACAGCCATTTTTAAATGCATCACTGCCGACCCTATGCTCAACCCTATGTTACCCAGGGGTGGCACTGAAAGGTTGACAACTTGAATGGCATGTTAAACAAAAGGAACCTGACAAATTTGAGAAAATTAATGCTCATACTGTGGCCCACATGTCACTCATGTTCCAGAAGTCAAAGTAAGCCATCTTGTGAGTGGGCTGAAAGGTAACATGCGCTGCTTAGGACATTTCAAGCCAAGAATACTTCAGAAAGACTGCAAATTCTCTGCTTTGCTCCTTTAGATATGTAGTGACACAGTCCAACACTGAATTACAGACAGCTATTTCTAGGATTTCTATTGCATCAATCAGTTGCTCATGAGCTCCCTTACAGTCAAAGTGCCCCTTATGCTCTACAGTCTCTCTTTTAAGTATGATCTCTACATTCACAGTGTGTTAAAATGTTCACTGAACTCTGCTGCAGGCTGTGCACTGGTTAAACCAGAGGGTCTGTAGTTCACCACATGAAACTTTCTTGCCCTCGAGAATGTTCATGGATCTTACGGAGAAAAAAAAAAAAACGTTCACTGGCTATGATTCTAGGCAAGTGTGACTGTAAAGGTAAAATCGTTGTAGTCATTTCAAAAATGTGAATATGGTATCATTCAGTTAAGCTGAGGCTTAAATCCTGATGTAAGCATGCACCAGTTTTCATATAATGTCATGGAAAGGTACATTGTTTTCACTGACTTTCTCCTTTTTTGGCACAAAGTGTTCAGCTAACAGCCTGACTGTTTGATTGAAAACTGTCACAACATTTCTAACTGTACAAAGTGTTCAAATGTCAGTATCCATTCTTGCGGGGTGTAAAATGTTGTTAGTCACTAACATTACAGGATGGGAAAGGGGAGTACACATGGTATGATACAGTACCACTCCACTGGATCAATTCTTGGGGGTTACTTACCACGCCTTCCATAAAGTAGCCTGAAATCATTCCCATCCCAATAGGAGATCCAATTGTACGCAGCTACTTAGCATCTTTTTCCATAAAACTGATGCATTTGGGGGTAATTTATGCTGACTCATCACAGCCATGGGCCTTGTGTGGATGTGAAATATTCATGGTGCTTTGGAAACCTTTCCAGATCCGCTGGACGCCTGTGGCAATGATGAACCTGTCCAGATCCATGTAGTACATACAGGGTGCTGCTGTCTGTGTGTGACTTCAGTTTGTTAGTTTGCCTTCACGTGCAGAGAGATAGATCAAATGGTGGGGCATGATTTCTGTGAGAGACTGCATCCTCACAGAGTTGTGTGTCATCTTAGTTCAGATTTCTACTATATGAAAGGATTTTCTCCTTCAGGATGGACTGCAGGAAGTTCCATGTTGTTCGATCTTAACAAGAGAATCTGTGCTGTTGGTAGATAAAGATAGAAAAAGTCGTATAAAGATTGCTACAATGCTATAAGAGAACCAGTAGACAGCATTGGACGACACCATCTTCTTTGCTTTGTTATACACTGTTCTACACCTATTTCTGTTTACCCTTTATTCTGTCAGAGTATAAAATGCTCCACCAAAGAGGTACAGGTTGCAAACTGTGATCAGACAGGAGTCACAACCCTAATGCCTGGCAGATAGCAAGCAAGAGGGCCAAGAGAGCTCCTTTGTCTCCCTTTAATGGACAATGAAGAAAAATACAAAGGTGGAGAAAACAGCAGAGTGCAGAGAGCTCAAAAGCTTTTAAAACCATCGCTGGGTACCACACTCCAAGCTGGTGCCCTATTCATTTTTATGACATATGCTAACTAGGTGCTCATGCTGAAAAAAGTCTCAGCGGGCTTTCTCACACCTCTGTGTTTTTGGGTCTGGCATGCATGCCAAGAATCAAGAGTTCTCTGCTAAAGCCAGCTGAATTCCCGTTGGTTCTCACACACATGAATGGTAAAAAATAACCCTAAACCTCACCAGTGTCTTTGTTGTTTGTCTATCTTTTAAAACAGTTGTTGCATGTTGAGTATTCCCAACATCACCACTACCTAACTTGTGAGGATGAATTCTGATGTATCGCTCTCTGCTGTGAGCTGTCCACAAGGCCTAGGCAAAACACTACATGCAATTTCTAACAAAAACAACTAATTAATCAATCAATTAGTCGTTCAACAGCTATCAAGGTCCAAGTTGTAAGAATTTAAGATTAAAACAAAAAAAAGAATGTATTAGTGTTCTACATAATAAGACATAGCAGTTATGATCTCTGTATAATATGTTGCAGAGATATCCAATAGTTAGCTAATAGTCTAATATCTAATAGTAACGAGCTAAAGCTCATTTCAGTCTAATATTCCAAGCTCCAAGTCTGGACCACTAGATGTGCAGCTTCGAGGTCAGCTAGCCAACAGCAGCTGTAGTGAGCACCTAACTGTTACTCTTTCTTACATATTGCAGCTTTAACAATTGACCAAAATGTTGATTGCCAATGAATTGCCATTTATCAAGTAAAAAAAATCTAATTGATCGGATGAGGGTTGTGGACCAATGACCAAACACGGCTTTTTTTAAGTGTAACGTCTAAACCTAAATGTATTAATAATACCAAAAATAATGGTTACATCCATGAAATCATTACAAAATTGATTTGTCGTTAAAGAACGCCATTTAAAATGAAACCTCCCAGGCCTAAATTTGCACATCTAAGGCTTGTACAGGAATGGACAGTGTGTTATCGAGCACGCAGCGTGAATACCATCTTATCTCACAGCAAATTGTTCACACGTTCTCCTAATAAAGACTTCTGTTTCAAGACGCAAGCCGTCTTCACTGTGTTCAGAATTTCAATGACAGTAGTGAAGCTTTACATAGGAGTTAGAATACAAATGATCACCGGCTATTTTTAGCTCTCTGTATCTCACCGTGTGCTAAAACAACCAAACACATGCACATGACTTCACACACACACACACACACACACACACTAACACAGAGACACACGCATAGGCAGCGCAATCTGGCATGCCCTAGCAATGAGAAATGGCTACAAGGTCTGTGTGTGTGTGTGTGTGTGTGTGTGTGTGTGTGTGTGTGATGCAGAACAAGAAAAGGAGCAAAGACGGGCCTTAGAAGAGGACCGAGCAGAAAAGGAAGGACTGGAAGACCATGCAAGATGCAAAACATGTCGCTGGTAATTTGAATAGCAAAGGACAACATATATTGACTCTGTAATAGAAATGTCATCCATCGCTGTTTGCTGTTTCGATTAAATGTTGTTTTAACATGGACTGAACACCAAGCCATGTACAAACAAAGTCACACGTGTAACGTTTTCAATTTTGGTAGTGAATACCAAATAGCACAGTTACACACTGTGTAAATGTCATTTGTCGCTACCGATGGATCGAAGCACCAGTTAGTTTAACATGATGTCTGCAGGTATCACATTGATTCTTCTCCCACTCTGCTCTACAGGGAGGCAGATAGAAAATGGAAAAACTGCATGATTACTGAGATAATCATAAAAGAAACTGTGAATTGGGAAGAAATGGGACAAAATTGGATATATGGGCAATTGTCTCTCAGTGTAAACCATTCCAAGATGGTAATGTTAGAAACAACTGAAGGGGTGGTTTCATGGATGCTAAGTTAAAGTCAAAATCCATCACAGCTCACCTCTCTTCAACTACAACAGCAGCATTTCAGTGAAATCAGTTCATTTTAATAGAACTGACCCGATCCTCATATCACTCATGGAGGTAAATGTATATGCTTTTCCTTCCAATTTCCACTTTGTTTGGTATTTGACAAACAGACCTGTGACACAGACCTTTGCTGGAACAACAAGGGGCAAAAGGTCATTCCCTTGAATGAATGGGTAAGCCTATTTTGTAGTAAACAACCAAGCTAGCTTACTAACTAAGTTGTTAGTAGCAACTGGCTACAAATAAATTAACTTGGAGAGCCTTTGTGCATAGGAATGCATGTTCCCTGTTAGCTAGCATGTTTCAGTTCCAGCTACATAGGAATATACATATATAGACATGCACATCAGCTGTTGCTCGTTGCTCACCACCATATTGGGTCAAGAAAGCATGTCCTGTAATCAAATTCAAGTAAACAGAGGAACAGCCAATTTTACAAGTGAAAAGAGAAAAAACGCACCATAATGTATACACTTCTCAACCAATTTCAATCAGTGTTTATATTCAAGGGTGTATGATGTATGTGTAGTAAGAATAAAGTTTTGTCTTTAGTTACTTAAAATGTCAGTGTTTATCCTGCCTGATGCTGATTCACAATCGTCTCATGAGAATCGATAAGCCAAACTGTCAAGACTCTAAGAAACTGGAGACAAAACCTTTTTTTTTTCTGGTGGCTATATTGACATATGATCCAATGGCCAATAAGCCATGAACATTTCCATATCTATGACAAGCTTTAGTTACAACAGGTTGTCAGCCGTCCCATAAAATACAAAATGATCCCGTAACTGGAAAGTAAAAGAAGGTGTTCCATATCCAACTGATAAAGGATGCCGCTCTGTATTTTGGAGAATCAATTCAATTCAAATACACAGGAGAGAAATATTGCAGGATGCTAATGCTCTGACAGTGTTAAAGTAAATCATTTGACCTTAAAATAACTATGATAAACATGTTTCACTGCCTAACATTCAATGAGAGACACTGAGTCCAGGCCAAAGTCAACCTTTTAAACATGCTTTCAAAGAAGCTCTTTGTGTGCATGAACAGAATGAACATTCATGTACTTTGGAATTGCTGAGAGAAAGACTCCAGTATCTCATGTATTTTTCTCTGGCCTCCATTTATCTCATAGGGGAAGAATAGGAAATATACAGTTTCAGAATATATTCATGCTTCAGCGGGGATTAGCCGCACTGGCTGACACTCAAGCAATGCAGTCGTAAACGCATTTTTTAAATCAATGTAAGATGTCCAAAGGAGTCATCTCTTTGGCTCATTCAGTCACGCCTTTTCACAACGGATTTTGTGATCAAGAGTCAGAAACAGAAACTACAGTATTTCATGGCCCATATAAACAGATTTGGAGTATTTCAAGATGATTATATTCTCTCCAAACAGGCACAGTGGGAGATTATTGTAACTGAGAGTGGAAAATCACAGTGGAAACTGATACCATGATGCAATAATGTCACTGGAAATTATTTTTCATTAGTCACTTCCCTAAACCTCCACTGCATTGTGTGTGTGGCTTCTCTCATTTTCCTTCAGATCAGAAGGACCTGGTCTCACTGTGGGTCGTTTTACTGTGTTCATAAAACTGAACATTATCCTTCTATAGAATACTGTAGTCCTTCCTGTCGGCTTCTTAAAGCTACATTGCCTGTCTCCCCGAAACCATCTGTTAAATATTCCGATTTTCAAGCTTCACCAGCAGTACTTACAACAGTAAGTAAGGGGTCAGGACTTAGGAGCGGTCAGTCGGGTATGTATGTGCCTTGGTTAAAGGCTATGGGTTGATATGTTTTCAGTACAGCAGGAAAATAGGAAAGGCAGAAGAGTTTTGACATTTATTTAAACAAAAGGTAAAATGTAAATCGCTGTAGCGCTTAAAGTGACAAACTAAATGAAAAATTAGACTATAAAAACAATAATAATAATAATAATGATTCTATATAATTATAACAAAAGATGTAATTTCTCTAATATAAAATAGATAAAGTTGTCCATTAGGACAGGTCTTGCAGCCAGTGGTGTGAGAAGCTGCCTCTGCAGGGTATCATTGCTGGATGACTGAATATCTTAACCTAATGAATACATGTCTCACCCCCTAATACACACACACACACACACACACACAAACACACACACACACACACACAGGTGACCTGGGGCTGTGTGTGTGTGTAAGGCAAGAGAAACACATTTGCATATTGCACAAAGAGGATTTTGTCAGATTACATTTGCAGCAATGGTGCAAATGATTTAGATAACAATTCATGTTCGTCATAATGCTGCCTCATCTTTGCTAACAATGTAGTTCTGAATAGATTTGTGCAGATTGAAGTATGTTGCTTTTGTTGCTGGTGTCTACTGCTGGCTCCTCACCATGCAAACTGACAAAGAAATGTGCAGTTCCATACAAGTTCTTTACTTGAAGGCTATTGTGGATGGCCATACTGGACCTACGATGATCTTTGTTCTGTGACAAAGGCAGCTTTGTCACAGAACTGGATTCACCTTCTCTTGTGTTTTTATATAACTACTGAAGTGATAACTGCAGCAGGTGTGGGACTGACTAAGAGCATATACATGTATGATTCAGCATGTGTGCGTATCTATGCAGCTGCTATTCCCAAGCATTTGATATCATCAGTTCCGCTCTAAGTCTCTAAAAGGATTGTACGGTCTCTCTCTCTCATGTGTGTGTGTGTGTGTGTGTGTGTGTGTGTGTGTGTGTGTGTGTGTGTGTGCATGTGCGTGTGTGTGTGCGCTTGAATGGAAATGGGTTGGGAATCAGTCAGAGGAGGCTGATGTAATTTCAGTTGGAAATCCCATCATGTATTCTGATGGTCTTGTCTGTCTATTATTATATGCTTGGTGTGTGTGTGTGTGTGTGTGTGTGTGTGTGTGTGTGTGTGTGTAAGACAGAGAGAGAGAGAAGGAGGAAGATGAGAGAGAGAGAGAGAGATGCAAGGAAAAAAAAGACGGATTAGGATTTCTTTTCTCAGTGTGGTGGTCGAGACAGAAAGAGAATCACACAGAATAAACAACTAAATACCAGGAAAAGGAAAGGGAAAGCTTTGTGAACGCTGATTTCAGGCATTTGTCTGAATGAGTGACTGAAGATGTGAAATCTGAAGTACGTCACTTTTCACCCCAACAAATCCTGGATCTTTCCTCCCTGTTTTACATCCATCAAAGTTGCTGGTGCGCCTGTTTTCAGTGATTGAAAAGCACCAAATGAGAGTGCTAATTGATGACAGACATCTCAGGTACTGCTGGTGATAATGGGAAAGCGTTGTTTTCCTCCTTCCTGCCCCTCATCTCTTCTCCACTCTCCCCTGCCTCTTGACGGATATAACTGAAAGGAGGAGCATGCTGGGTGAAGAAAGCTGGGTGCACACTCAACTCTCACTCGTCTACCGTCATCCAAACTTCCAAAAAGAGGTGTTCTTGTTGTAAGACTCGAACCCTATGGATTTGATCTGCCGGCTGAGATCGCTTGATGTGGCAGCCATATTTATTACAAAAGTTATTACACATGGCTTTATTGACTTTTGAGGGACTATAATTACAAAACTAACTTCATGCTGTTTTCATAAAGACTAGAGACGAGCGATTGAGACGTTTGAACGTTTAGCAAACTGCTTACCGAGATCATAAACCATGTGAGAAATAGGCTCATTTTCCAATAAGCTTACATACATTTAGACCTCTTTATGAAACCAGTGGAGTTACCTCCTCCTGGCTGTTAGTAAGACTGCAGGTTAAGACACTGTATGAACTGAGTTGGACGTTTTAGAATTTAAAAATTAGTCTAGAAACAATAGTAAGCATCCTTGCTCACTTCTGTATGTTAATTGCTTGGGGCTGCCAAGCAATTAACATACAGGAATGTGAAAGATCAACTTCTGTTCACATTGATACCAATGCATATGCAATATTACGTCAACCTGGTCCTCTCATATTCCTGCCAACCTCTCAATGCAATATTGCAAATGTGTAGAGCAAGCAAGCCATACAAATGCAAGAAAAAGAAGAAGAAAGACATAAAACAAGATTAGAGGCACCATACCAACTGGAAAAGGTAAAGACGTCTAAGCAAAACCCACACCTTTGCTTAAATATGCATATACATGATTTATGAGGAAATTGATGCATTTGTGAGGCCTCAAGAACTCACACAGTGTGTTCTGCTGTCAGACAATGAATGGAAATAGAATCGTGTCTGTTTACAAGAAAACAGAAACCTTTAGACCACATTTTGGTAGCAACAGGTGTGTGTGTGCTGCACGGAGCATGCTCTGCTCCACAAGCCGGTCAGTCGGTCAGTCAAGTCAGGTAGAAATCACCTGTGTGCACAATTCTCCACAATGTTTCAGAGCTAAATCTCACACAGCACAGACTCCTCAGACAGCAACACTGCTCACAGAACAGATGAACAGGAAAGCAATTGCGCAAAAATTAACCCACAGCGAGTGTGCCAAAGCTGAAAAACATAATGAAGGCCGCTCCTGAAATAAATAATGTTTTCTTTCTGCCAATGTCCATTAACCCGGCGCTTGCTTGGAACAGAGCACGCTGAGAGCTGTCCACTTCATGTCAAGTTAATTATCACCTGGATGGAAACACTCACACCCTCTGGCATTCCGCCTCTGCACACCTCCGTCTAACACACACACACACAAATACACACACACACACATCTCTTTAGCAAATATGGATTTTATTACATATGGTATGATAAACACATTACGCTTAATTACGCTTGAATCATTAAATGACTGCTATGTGCACGTGCGACACTGTCTGACACTGTTGGTCGGATAACAACGGACAACTTCAGTTGAGCAGTATCTTGGTACAGACAAATTGAAATAGTAATTTACAGTATATAACAGCTTTTAAACAGAAAATTCACTCAGTTAAACAAACTCTTAATTGGTCCCCAGCGGTGCAAATGTGACTGTCATGAAAAAGCTGTTTCGGCGTTTCTTACGGACAGATGCTCTGATTGAATGGCAGCTTCAGCCCGCCCTGCATCATCTCTTGGCTTTGTTTTCGCCCTGCTTTTTCCTTTCCTTCCGTGTTTTATAGAGGATTCTCGTGCATGTAACAGATCTTGAAAGTTAAAAAGGCCAAACAGAAGCTTCTCTTGACACCACACTATGTCACCATGTCACACATTTGCATAATTCATACCTAGTGCCCAGTTTGGCACATGCATATTAATTTAGTGCAGGTGCTCTGTCGTTAGCACTGCTGGCGTGGGGCATGTGTAAGCTGACCAATGAGAGCAGACTAGGTGTTCAGGAGGATGGAAGAGACAGGAGCACAAACGGAGCGTCTCAGACAGAGGGAGAGGGGGACACAGTGCTGCTGGACTGGACAGAATGAGACAAAGCATTGTGTTTTTTGAGCATTAAAGCACGTAAACTTTTTCTAGTAGTCACCCGGAATCAATAATAATGAGCCGGGAAATTAGCATAATATGTCCTCTTTAAGAATTTTGGACATTTTACGAATAGCAATAATGTTTGTATCATCCATCCATCCATTAACGTTCCAATATGTCCGACTCCTCCTTTCCTGGTTATTGATTCACTTTGACTGACACCGCTTTAATGCAAAGCTGATGAATGCCAAGGCTCGGAAACTCCTCCTTAAATACTATTTGCCGCCTGTCGCTCCCTCTCCACCTCCGCTATAGGCAGTAGTTTTGAACGCGAGATAAGCCCGTCGGCTTCCACTGCAAGATGAAAGGAAATGAAGGGGAAATATCACAGCGCTCCCCGGGGACCTGCTGTCCTCCCAAAAGGCTGTGGAAATTGATGAAATCTAGAGTCAAAGAGCTGGAAGAGCAGCCAATATATATCGTATATAGTTTGAGATGGAAAGAGGTGATAATGGTTAGGAGGAGGGAGGAGGTGGAGGAGGACAAGCAGACGGAGGAGAAGACAGCAGAGGAAAACATGTCGAGGACACTATGTTATGTGGTTGAGCAGCAATGCCCAAAATAGTATTGAGGCTGTTTGGCTGTGGCTCCCGGCGCTCTGGGGATTTCTCCAGTGCACCTCCAGCGTTAAAACAATGCTGCCAGCCGCAGCACAAAGATAAGTGATTCTCCGTGTTGTTGTTGTTGTTTACCGGATGCTATGAGGAAGAGCAAACATTAAAATTCATAACGATATCACAAGGTAGAGGTGAGGTGTGCGAGTGGGTTTGTGTTTACAGAGCCGCCATGCAGAACTTAACCTAAACTCCCACTAAGGCTTTTGGATTTACATTTGATGGAAAAAAAAAAAAAAAGCAGAACCTGATTTCAAACAGTCGTGTGATGTTGTATCGATCAGGAAACAAACAAAAAAAAAAAAGTAGAAAAAGAATAAAAATAAAACCAGATCCAAACGAATCACAGCTTTCTGACAGATCATTTCTGCTCGCGTGCATGTTGGTGTGTTTCTGCGCGCTGAAATCCTCACGTTTCACAGGTTTTCTTCACAATTTTTTCCGCGATACTGCAATAAATGTACAGTTGAGTATTTTTATCAGTGACTGACAGCTACTGTCCAATTACAGTTTAACAAACCATAAGGCCCTTGGCAGGCTTGTGAAACTTGGGGTTTCTCCACACACGAAAGCAGTGTGTGTCAGCCGGCAAACACATAGGCTGCTTTGCATATTCACAACTTTTAGGCTGGTGTCTCTTCACTTGACTTTTTTACCTAATCCAAAACCTAGAAAAACAAGACCTACATTAAGTATGCACTAACCAGCCAATCTTCTAACTATATTGGAATTATATAACAGTCTTACCTTATATTTTCCCATTATCATACTTGTAGCATGACGATTATCCTGCTCTACATTGCATGAGGCTATAATGTAAAAATGTTTCCCTGTGATATCCCGATGTGGGCCTTTTAGCCTGAAACAGCTGGAGGCAATGTTCTCAATTGACTCATGATGCTAATGTTAGCTTCATCAGCAAGCTTACTACAGCTCATAAGATGACACTCCTGCCTTCAGAGAACCATCGATTCAACAACTATTAAAGATTTCAAGACTTTCAAGACATTTTGGAATCCCCTTTTTTTTGATAATCCCCTAATCCGATTACAATAATAGAATTATCATACATCTAATGAGTTTTTGATCCACCCATCTCTTTCATTCATTTTCAGCTGCCAGCCGCATCCAAAATCCACACATCACTCCAGCCATCTATACATCGTCTCTCTTTCCTTATCCATCCATCCTCTAATCCATCCATCCCTCCATCCTTTATCCAAGCTCCTCTGTGCACATGAGCAGAAGTCCTGGGATCATCTCACATGAATACATGAGCGCAGTCTGTGTACGCTTTGTCACATGCATTAAGCCTATTTGTGTAAGTGTGTGCGCGCATGTGTCTGTGTGTAAGGGATAGCGGGCACACATTAAGACACGTTTGTGAATGTTTGCCTGTGTACACTGAGATGTGTATCACGTGCGTATAGCAAACAAGCAGCTGAGGATTAATGACAGTGTTCATACTGGGCAGAAAAAAACATTGTCAACAAACAAATAAATGTAATTTTCTATAAGAAAGATGAAAAATGGCCCCAGAGCACAGCAGAGCTACTCCAGCAAACACACTAATCCGTTCTTCCCTCCTGGTTTGTTTTCCTCCCGCTCTCCACTCTCTGTTCATTCCCTGAACAGATACAGACTTGTACTATAGCTGAGACATTCATGTGAATCGCTCACAGTGTTTTCCATTTTGTCGTATCCCGGAAAAAAAAATAAAACAGTTCGACCAGTACTGCTGTGGAATTAAATTACACAGAGAGAACAGAACTGTGAAAAGTGGACACATTTAGAAAGACGTCGCAGTAATATGAAAAGCTTCCGCTACCTCACACTTTCTCCCTTTGTCTCAGTTTCTGTAGGAAGTCACACAGGGCTACTGTCCACCTTTATTTATTTTCTGTTATCAGATAAGACAGATGATATAGATAAATAAAACCAGTAGCAGCAGCAACATTAGCAGCATAGTATTTGGCGTGAGTAATGACTAAAAACCTCTACAACAGTTACAAATATACAAATTCGCAGAGGTAGACAGGTGATACTGATACAATACATCAGTTCCCCAAACAATTACTGAATCTCCAGAATAAATATATGCAATATGTTTGTGCAAACCACGGATATGTTGAAACGTTCCTTTATGTTGCAACATTACTTTTGTTTAAGTGACAATTCCAGTACCATGCTGTGATAACGCTGTGCTTATGGTTGGTTTCGGTTTAGGCCAAAAAAGGGTTAGGAAAAGTCTGTGGTCACTGGCTTGGCATCCTTCTCGCCTTGTTACTGCACCACCGTCCATTTCACTTCCAGACATGAAAGTCAGGTCATAAACATCTAACACGAACTACATTTTGTAGAAACTTCAGTGTGGTTCTTAGCCTAAGAAGAAGTGTTAACACTTTGTGACTGGGCTGAAAAACACACGCACCTCTTTCATGTGCAGCGGAGTAGACATAAATTATGCACACATTCCTGGCTTGCATGGTTCTGTGTATGTTTGACTGAGTCTTGCACTTGCAGTATCTCATTGTTGTTTCCACACCTATAGCAGGGACTGGGCTGTTTGCTTATTCAAGAGGCTCTGTGGAACTTGTGCACTGTGCTGGAAGCTGGTTGTTATGTTAGCAGACGCAAACTTCTAAACCAACATTAGCTACTGCTGTAGCAGAGAGAGGCACTGAGCTGAGACACTCAAGAACATATATAAAGTCATAACCTTTTGACTGTTGTGGGACTCGTGGACCCGAGTCCTTCACAAATAAAAAAACCCACAATCCAGCAGCAATTTCAAAACTTAAATCAATGGGCTCATTTTTCACGTCATGTTACAATCCACTCACACAGGGCCGAAGAGTGTATGTAAATTGGAACAAATTGTTACATGGAGCCCCTTCGATTATGACACTGCCCTGAGTTAGGTTAACGTTGAAGAGCTAATTTCAACTAGAAGCTTTGTAGCCTCTCCAAATGTCATAAAAAATGTTTATTTTTTTCAAAACTGACAATTCTAAAGTGCCGCCAGTCCTTGTGAAACAGAAAGGATCACCATTTGTGACCCTCCATCAAATCACTGCTCACTGCTAGTTGAGTTGCCTAACATCAGAAAAAAAAAGAAAATGCCAAAACACCTGTTCAGCTTTAACGACACATAAAAAGTCAATATGTCAGTAGAAAGGTTTACCCTGAAGACCAAACTGCGTCACCAGCCACAATTGTATTGTCGGCCTATCTGTTCAACACAGATGGTGGAGGTTATAACCCTTTGTGATGTTTACCATCTGCCATTAAAAGGAAGAGGAAGAAGAACACACATTTAGGAAATGATGTGAAAAAGCAAGTGTAGATGGAATCTCATGTGCCACGTCAACAGCACTTTCAAATGTATCTGTGTGAATATGGAGAGACGTGAAATATCTTGATAATATTGCCCTAAAGCCACGGTCAGGACAGATTGGAGAAAGACTGGACGGATTACTGGATTAATACAAAGCAGGACGAGGAGTGATGGAAGTGAAGCCTGTCAGTCAGTCCCTTCAGTCATTGTTCATTTGGAATGAAGTTCAATTTCCTCTGCTTATAGCGATCTCCTGTAGGATAGAATATAAAGGTCACACATAACTAAAAGACTTTATCTTCATTAAAACATTATCATGCAAGGCTTCATGTGACATTTCCACACGGTGAGCAGCCCGTTGTGCTGTGGATATTTGTGTGCCTGCTCCAGAGACCTGTTCCGTGACTCACAGCTGATAAACTACTTGGTTTGCCTCGGCAGCTAAGTGATCCTTATGGGGACACAAGCTTTTTACAAACACAGGCTATGTACCATGTGGCATCAATCTTCATGCTGGTATGCACTGTACCATGAACAGTTGTATCCCTTGCACCACTGCTGTGTATTTTCAACATTTTCTTTTTGTTGTGTTGTTTGATACCATATTATCAATGGTATGTTCTGGAAAACATCTGTAAACTCAGTTAGTGGTTGGTAAAGTATCCACCGTATGAGAATGTAGAAATACTTCATTACTTTCAGTCTTGCATTTTAAATATTTCAAAACATAAAATACTCAAAAATATAATATTTAAAGATATAATACTTAAGAAATCTGCATTCAAATGTCTTAAAACGACTAGACCTTCACTCAAGGTAAACTTGAGATTTGGTCGCAAATCAATTCTTCTGGGCTAGCGAAGTTGGTGAACATGATGTAACGTGAAAAGCGAAATACAAATAAAACTTCAAAACATTGCCTCGTCAGTAAATGGAAGATAAATCCATTTTTGTAATCCCAAAAGTTAAAAACTAATATCTGAGCTCTCCTACTGTCTGTAAAAAGTGCCGGGTGAGAGCAGAATCCGACTTGGGTGTTTACTCCTCCAGAACATCCGGCTCTGGCCCTTGCACCACCCAGCCCTTCTTATGGTTATCTTTTTGCAATCATAAAATGTGATTAAAGCCCATTCAAAACCAGGCTTCAATCAGTATTTCTCCATAAAACTGTATTATAACTAAGAGCACCAAAGCTGAAATACGATAAAAAAAATTGAACATTCAAAAAATAAAGCTTAAATGCTTTGTCATGACTTTGTGGGTGTGTTTTATGTCATCAGACTCTGGTTCAGATGTTGGTAAACCACACAACATCATCTTTTTTCTAACAGAGCCCTGCCTTCTCTATGTAATGTCTTTGTTTGTCGGATTGAATACATTGTTTAAGCAGAGAAGAAATTAAAGGTGTTTTGGTCTGCCTGTCTTTCCTTCTCTGCACATTTGCTCTCATTTAATGATGCAAGTATTTACAGTGGCGTTCAAAACTTCAAACACAGTTGAATTTTCATGCTCCATTAAAGTTCACCATGGATCTAAAGTTGTGAAAATTGACACTTTGGTAGACAAACAATTGTCTATTGTTGTGTCTGTGCTTCTGTCTTTAAGAATCTGCCCTTTTGTTCTATTTCTGTGGCTCAGTGTGTTTGTGCATGCATGCATGTTCAGGTCTCTCAAGCAGAAGATTAGGTACAAACACAACGTTTTCACTCATGCCTGTAAAGCCCTATAAACCCACATGTACAGCCCCATCTGTCATTATAAGTTTGCTCTTTTTTCTTCTTCTTTTGGGAGAAACACACACACACCTAACATAACCCTAACCCTAACCCTAACATAAATAAGAAACCATTTCATTACACATGTATGAACGAGGGAAGCCTACTGAGATCACTTAAGATTACAGCCTCATGAACAAGTAAATAACTTGTGTGGGGCGATAACATATAAAAGTTTATCTGGGAATAACTTTTCCTGCGTAATGCATTATTTGTGTTCCATGTCAGTTCACATGACTTGTGCTGTGGGTCTGGTGACTTCTGCTTCCAAAAGATATTCTGCATGAGTGAGAGAACACTTTTTTATTTGAACGTTGCAGAGCTTCCCAGTCATAACTGCGCTTTATTTGTGCTTCTGCTTTGTATCCAGATTTGTGCATGTGCGTGCGCATTTGCCTGAGTGCTCCATGCCAGGACAAGCAACAAAGCCTGGTCCCATGCTTCATATTCAATTCAACAACTTTTATGTAAAATGCTCATGTGAAAGTCAAAGTGCCGTGTTTATGTAAGAGTCAACAAGCGTTTAAGGGCTACAGTGTGTTCTTGTGGGTACCGAGACATGGCAGAGTTTGGCATTTGGCTTCTCCTCAGGCTTCAAATGGAGATTTTGTTCGACGTTGTGTCCCTGAATCACCCTCTTTATTTGCTGCTGTTTATTGTACGCTTCACTTCCTTTTGTGAAGCTGGTACAGAGCCAGGGCAGCGATGGGGAACAAAATTACTTGCATTGATGTAAAATGTTTTTTTTATTAAGGTTTTGGAGGCATGGATTAAACACACATGCATGTGCCTGCAGACCTGCAAATAATTCCAAAGTGAGTTTGCTGCCTGGTTGAGATACGGAGGTGCATGTGGTTCCATTTGGCAAATCACATTTATATTCACCACCTCAGCATGTTGGCTGTAAAGTTTTATTTATTTTACCTGAATGGTAAGAAAGGAGCGAGGGCGCCAGGTGCACACACACATTTAGAAACAAAGGGATAAACCGTACAAAAAAGTGAATTAAAACAGTAAATATATCAAGAGATTTCCCGCAGGTGAACAAACAAAACTGGTTCAATGCAGAGGACATGTTTTTTGTCAAAACAACATGTGAACAGGAATGTTTAGGTGAGCACTCAGTGGTAGGCTTTTAGTGCAGCCTCTACTGCTGCTGGATTTTCAAAGAGTGCATGACTTGCATCGGATTTGCCTTGGGAGGCCCCACATCTGCAGGGGGTACGAGTAAAAGCAAACATCAGAAAGAGGGGTGTAATCAGACCAGGAAAGTGTAAACACTCACAGACAGTCGGTGGGGAATGATGTGCTATTAACATGTCTTGACAAGTGAACATTTTCAGTAAAGTGTGGCTCAACAGCTAGTGAATGAATACAACAAATGACCAAGTACTTAAGATGCCAAAACCCACTGAAAACTGTGATGATCCATCTCTAGTAAATCGGTGGTTCCCACCCTGCTATGGATATTTCACTTGCATTCTCTTCTGAGGCTTGATTGTCATAAAGTGGCAAGAGCATGTTTCCTATGGCCCCTGAAGTTGTTTCTGACCCCGAGGTTTGGACCACGTATCTAGAAAAGTGGAAGTTAGACTTTATTGAGGCTTTCTTTTGTGATCAGCAACCAAATATCTCATTTAGACATGAGGAACAGTAAATGCAGACAGCTGCTCTACTCTTTAATCTGACCATGTCATAGCCTCTGATAAACTGCTCATGTGAGTGCAGAGATGGACAGAGTACTCGACCCCAGTGCTTGAGTAAGAGTACAAATACTACTGGTCAAAAATTACTCCGTTACAAGTAAAAGTAGCTCAGTCGACATGTTACTCGAGTAAGATTAAAAAAGTACTTGCTTTTAAAGGTACTTAAGTATCCAAAAGTACATGCTTTTAAATTTACTTTAAGTTAAAGTAAGAGTAAGAGTAAATTTCTTATTTTTCACATCAATGAATTACTATAATTTTTTCTAAATGAATTTAAGGACTTGTTTCTGAGAATTATCTCTTTGAAACCACCTGCACTGATGTGCTTGCTTTTAGAACCACAATGTTATATAAAGCCTGCAGAAACACCTATAAAAACTAATCAAATGAATGGGATCACAGGAGGACAGCAGATGTTGCAGATGCAGATGTTTATTAACAATCATTAAAACTGTAACCAAATGAACCTGCACCGTCCAACTAACTCTCTATCATTTAGCTAAGTTGGGAACTGGAACCCCCTCAAAGACCAATGTTGTCCCCAGACCACTGGTTGAGAATCACTGCTTTACAAAAAACTACATCTGATGCAGCCATTGTCGCAGTTTTGTGTTGACAAACGCAGTCGAGAGCGTGGCTACTTTGGTGGTATCCTTATGGGGAGGGATGACGTATTTCCGCTTTTACGTAGATCCCAGTGGAGAGCGTCCCTTAGCAAAAAGTAGTATAATTGAAGTTAATTTTATTAAGTATGCATGAGTATAAGTATAAGTATGGCAAGTATACTATGGACCATGTACTTGTTGCATACTAGAAAGTATACTAATTTAATACTTCTTCGGACTAAATTGGAACATTTAAGTTTATAGAAGTATACTTTAAGTATACTTTATAAGGTCATTTCAAGTTTACAGAAGTACACTTTCAAGTATACGACAAGTATACTCATCTTTATACTACTAGTGTACTAAGTATATACTTCTAGTCCAAATTTTAGTTTATTAGCATGTAAGTTTATAACAGGAGTAATACCTCAAAGCAAATGTGTGTAGTGAAAAACATTTTTATTCCGCTAAATTATATGTAAGCACAACTCAATGACTCAACCTTCTTCTATACTGACATTAAGATAGTACTTATAACGTGGCAAGTTCCAGCAAGAGATTCACCATTTATTACCATACATGCCCACAATTTAACAGACAGGAAGTCTCTCCCAGAAAACACCCCTTCACTCTCGGTGCCAACATTTTTATCATCTTTGTTAATTTGACACAATTTAACCACATAATAAGGATGTGAATTAACCCGCAACCGTCTTACACATCATCTTATTCACAAACACATTCACAAACCATAATTACACCAACAACAACAGAATACCCAAGAGTCTTTGCGCCACAGTCCACAGTATACTAAAGTACAAGTATAAGCTTTAGTATTAAAATATATGTCTAAGTATTAATGTACTTAGTCTTAGACTATTCTTTATACTTTTCAGTATAAGCCAAGTATACTTCACTATACTTTTCTTAAGTATATAAAATGTAGCATATAAAAAGTACACTTCAAGTATACTGCTTCAGTTTTAGTATAAAATAAGTATACTTGTAGTACACTTGAATAAACTACTTTTTGCTAAGGGGTGCACTGTGATAGATTTCCTTCTTTGACAAACACAGCTTGTGTCCAATAATATTTTAGAAAAAAAAAAAAAAGAGCAGACCTGAAAGTAACGAGTACTTTTCAGCCTTCCTAGAAATTGACTCCAGTAAAAGTACAAATATTTGTCTTGGAAATGTATTCAAGTAAGAGCAATAAGTACCAACGAAATCTTATACTCAAGTAAAGTACAAATCCTCTGGATATGTACTTAAGTACAGTACTCAAGTAAATTTACTCCGTTACTGTCCACCACTGTGTGAGTGCAGAAAATGATCCATAACTGTGAGGCTGAACTCAGAATAGTAATAATAATAATAATAATAATAATAATAATAATAATAATAATAATAGATTTAATTTATATAGCGCCTTTCAGGGACACCCATGAACAAAAATATATGAAAACAAACAAAACATTAAATGGAGCGCCTGTCAGTCAGTACGGAGGTAACAGCCACACAGCCATCAATAGCTCCGTCGATGGCACAGCAGGAGGGCGACGCAGGACACCCAGAGATCCAGTCCCAGCGAAAGAGCCCGGGGCGAAGCGACATCAGAAGTCCAGGAGCTCCCGCGCTGAACACCCGCAGACCCCACCAGCAATGGCGGAGCAGTGACCATCCAAAGTCGCCGCGAGAGACCACGGCAGCAGAGAGCGACAACGGAGCCAGGTGGTGAATAACCCCAAGGTTGTGGTGGAGGGAGGACCAGCGGAGCAGCGATGGACAGCCCACAGAACATCGAGTACGTCTGCTTATAAGTTAGCGTTGTTATGATCAGTGAGGCTAACAGCTGATCAGCAGAGAAAGTGAGTCCATGGAGCCAATTCTTCAGGTGTGCAGGCTTCAAAGGTAGTAGCACAGCCTCAGAGCTTGTAAAGACAACTTGGCTTTCTTCTTTTAACAGAAAACAGCCGTTTTGTCATGGATCGAGAAGCGGCGATATTCACGCCAGCGTCCTCTCGCATCCGGGTACAATAGAATAGAAGGATAACAATCTATATTGCTCACTAATGGAGAAATTGGTTCCTGGTTCACTCTTGCTAATAAGCACTGAGCACAAATTCCAGTTGAGGCTGATCAAAGCATTATAACTGTTGACCTGATGAAGGTGCTCAACAAGAAATGTTAAGGAAATGCCAAAGTGATTAGGATTCAGGTGGTGTGGGTATGGCAGTCCATCCGATATTTATAAAAATATGTGAGTCAACCAAAGTGGAGGTGGACTGACCAATAGGCTGACAGCAAACATACTGAAAATGTATCTCAGTCTGTAGAGTGATGATGATGATGATGATGATGATGATGATGATGATCTTTTGATAAGGACAGCGAGATGGAGTTGCAACTGTCTGTGACAAACTCATTCACGTGTACTTAACATATAACATCATTAACACATGTACTTGACATAACTGTTGGGTCCTCACCACATGGTCCATACAATATAAACCAAAGCGTAACATGCAGCCGCACACTGAGAAAGCCTGGAAACAAAGGAAAAGTGCACCAAACCAAGTGTCCAGCATATCAAACTCGGTTGCTACATGTCCCCAGGTTTGAAACCCCCCTCTCCTATTGGCCGCCTGATGCACGGAGAGCTTAAGTTGCACGTCGCGACTCACCGCAGTCCCCTCACTACACATTGCTGGAAGCAGTTACTGAACGAGAGCGCTCAAACGTTTGGATATTACCTACCCCTAGGCCACAGTCTACAACCTCGCTGGACGAGACCCAGCCTGCCTCATGTTTAACAAACACATCCCGGATCCAGAGGAGAAGCTGCACAATCCAGCCTCTCACCCGTGCAGGGGGAGGATTCTCCCCCATCAAGAAGCAGACCGCTGCTGATCCCCGTTTTCTTCGGCCATGTCGACTGTGCTGTTTTCTCCGCTACAACGCTAAGAACAGCTGCCGCCAGCCCGCGAGCAGAACGCTGCGGCGGCCAGCGCCATTCATCCATGCAGAGGAACGTGCTGGATTAACCAGGCATAGGGACGGACACAAGTGAGGCTTAATTAGTGTCCGGGCAGATACTAGAGATTATTAGCATGTATTGTTTGCTTTGAGCTACATTTATTTGGAGCACCAAGACTAATTTGCAGGTGGATTTACACTGTAAAACATCGCACTTGCAGTTGCCTTTCCTGTGTGCTCACCGCGAGCTGTTATGTCCTTCTACACTTTGTGGATCCAAGTGTTAGATTTTCCGCCCTGTGAGCGCACAATAAGCTGCATTTCTATCAACGAACAATGAGCAGCGGAGGGTGATTCAAACCTGAGTTAGTTCGCCAGCCGCTGAGTGATAGAAAGTATTGTCTCTTCAAGGTTGTTTCCGCAGCATTGGCTCTCCTTCCTTCCCTCTCTTTCTCTACTAACACACACACACACACACACACACACACACAGAGTTAACTTTGTCTCCAAGCCGTTGTTCACTCAGACGCATGTGTCGTGGTAGAACATTCACCAAATTTGGAACCTCAGAGTTCAAATCTGACCAAAACCACATTGTGAATAGAGGCCTGTTAGGTCTGCAGGTGCTGTTCCAACATTGTTTCGGTCATGTTGTTGTCAGTTGTTCACTTTCCTTTAATTCTAAATATTTTATAAGTATTTACATTTAAGGTGAACATTCTTCAATTGAGATTGTTCTCCGGTCTACTTATTGGTCCCTGATTCAAAGCTGGGGCCCCATACTTACTATTAGTAAATATTAATTGCAAATTATCATACTTACCCTACATATGTACCCTTACCTAACTAATTGATTGGACCAAAGTGGCTTTTATACTTCCTGATCAACAGTAACGCGGGAATGCTCCCAAAGGTTTGTGGATATCAAAAACAATTTCTGCTTCTGCTGCTCTTTTCCTTCTACCTGAGAACAATTTGCTCTGTTACTTCTGGGAACGTCACACATAAAAAACAAAACAAAACAAAAAAACAGCATGTCAAGCAGTTTGCAAAGGATGCTGAAAGCTGCTCCAATCATCGTTTGTTTCATTAAATTTTCAGGGACACACAAAGGGAGAGTGAGATAGAATGATTGCTGATCTCTGTTTTAAGTAGATTTCCGACTGGCTCACTTTGCCAACCTAATGCCAGTTAACTTCTTGATCGTTGTACTTTGTTGTGAAATGATGCAACAATACAAAACAGGATCACCTGCGTTGATGTGACCATTCTGCTGTCTCCACTGCACATATCGACCCAGTGGGCAGACGAACAGCTGCTCAGCTGGTCAGTTCGGCTCCTGAAATGCAGAGCTGTTTCCCTCCAGGTTTAATAAAAGTGCAAGCTGGAAGAGCTTAATTCCCAAACGGGATATCCACCCGATGGAAAACCTGTAAAGTTCTACATGCTGCTTAGAAGTTAAACTCTCCACAGTTTACAGTTAAGTTTCACCACAGTTTCCACAGCACTGAACAAGCAATCTTTGTAGCAATGTTTACCATTGCTTCATACAACCTGTCTTGGTTAATTAAGATTAGTTTTTACAAAAAAGAAGCTCCTTTGTGTACCAATTCTACAATAACATGCTCCAGTGAGATCATTAGTGATCACTCTGCTCTCTTGCCTGCTCATATCGACCCAGCACACAAAGAATGACCCGTTTCATCCTACTGGGAAAGAAGCAGTTCGCTGTTTTCCTGTGCTTCTGTGTGTTTCTTATGGTAGAGACTGACTCGTGATTGGGAGTGTTAGCCACGCATCAAAGCTTTTCATCAATATCTGATGAATGCTCTGAACAGTCAGCACACATTAAATCAATGTGGGTGGATTAAAGAGTTTATTATTTTAGGTATCACATGGACACATGGATTTATTTAATATTTTTGACATATGAAATTGATTTGTCTTCACGTTACAAGTAAATTGTTTCATATTTGTGCTATCTAAATGATAATGTTACAGCACGTGTTTGATTCGACAGGTTTTTATCTTCGTGTGTTGAGTTAGTCAGTGCGTTTACATGCACAGCTTAGTCAGATTACAGCCATAGTTGGACTATGCTACTCAATCAGACAACTGCAATTATGCAAGTATACATGCCGGTGCGAAAATCGGATTATTGTGCCGGAGCATGTCATACCCCGGTACGCTAGGTGGCGCTGTACCCATTTCAACTAGTGGTAACAGAAACACCTCCGGCTGACCTCTTTACGTCACCAGCTGCCTCAGCCATGGCCTCGGCATTCAAGAAAGATGGCGTACGAAGAGCGAGACGAAGCTCCATCTTTGTACACTTCGTATACGGTGTACATGATAATTACACAAACTGAATGCACAATGGCGCTCTTTCTTGCGGTGATTTCGGAGGAAAGACGCCGCCGCTGCCGTCGCTGCCGTCGCTGCCGTCGCCGTCCGTCTACTTCCGGCTCACGGCCCCGGGGAAAAATCTTGCGCCTGCGCAGAACGCAAAATCCGATCCGATCCGCTGGAACGTATACATGCAGGAGTAATGCGACTATCAATCGAATAATCTGGGTGCTTTAATTCGACTATGAGAAATCCGATCCGGTCCGATTTTAGTCAGACTAAGGTGTATACATGCATCTTAAAGATCCGATCATAGTCGGACTAACACAGTAATTTGGTTTTCTTGAGTGTCATGTAAAAGTGTTGAGTTAAACATGTGCGTTTTCATGTAGACCACATTTAGCCTTACAAGGACAATATGATTTTGGGGAAATCCCGTATCAATGATTAACATTGTCTTTCTTTCAGTCTACAAATCAACATTACTAAAATTATTTCAAACATGTATTTTTAGTGAAATGTTGCCACATTTTAGCTGATTGAAAAGAGGGTAAGACACTCGGTTGCCAGTCTTATACATTTAGACCAAATGTCACCCAGTTTGTCAACTAGAAACCATAATATTTCACCCAGGGAACCAGGAATGTACGTGCCAAAATGTGTGGCTATCCACCAAATAGATGTGGATACACTTTGACCTGCTGGTTGCACAAGAGAAAAAGTCAGGCAGTCAGACTAAGAGGTACTTATGTAAGGGCTCATCCACCATCATGGAACCAGTTGTGTTCTGGCTCCCACATCTTTCTGACCAAAAATAAATTGTCTGGGAAACCCAAAAGATGTGCCCAGCTGGAACAAAACTTAAGCAGGGTTTACTTGACCTGAAATGCAGACCAAGGTGGGCATGTCATATTGTGCATTTCTTTGTGCATTATTCAGCGCCCTTAGTAGCACTCACCCCCAGTTAGTCCATGATATAGTACCAACGTTCCAAGAGTTTGCATTGCCGGTAATGTTGTCATTGCAACCCTTAGTGCCACAACAGAACTTCTACCAAAGCTTTGCTTGAATAACTAAGCAAGTAAAAATTACACATTGTTCACCTAAATATTGTCAGTGTTATAGTGCAAATTTGATCTGCTGGTTAAAGAAGGAGAAACTACAATGTGATAATGCAAGAATCCCTTTCTATAGTCAGTGTTAAGTTTGTCTGGGCTACTATAGAAACACTGAGGTGCAACACGGTAAAAGAGGACCGCTCCCTGTGTAGATGTAAAGTGTGTAAAAGTCATCTGTCAGTTGTGCTATAACCATGTATCACCAGTAAGACATGCCAAAGCTCCCCACTGGTGCATCAAGGCAGTCTATTTAAAAAAATCGAAATTAAAATACTACTTGGAACTGTGTTTTTTTTTGTCTAACATGTTTTTATTTTTTATCTTTTTATCTATCATTTTTTTACTAATTCCCACATCCCTGCCTGTCAAACCATCAGTCGAAAACCAAAAGACTCTTCATTTACAGCAACAGAACAACAGCAAAAAATGACATTCAAGAAGCTGGAAACAGCAAATGTTTAGCATTTGAGCTTGAAAAAGACTATAATGGATTGAAACAAGTCAGCACTGCTGATTTCTTCAATGACATGCTCTCTCTCAAAACTGAGAGTTCATTCTGTTCTGTCTCAGATGTTCCTTTACACACAGCAGCACCCTGCAGATGTTCTTGTACTGTAGCATCTAGTGATCCTAGAAATGCTGGTCTGGTTCCCTCTGGTTGAAAAAGGAGGTACTCACCGCATGCAGTTAGTCAAGAGTTTTTAGCAAACCAGCCTCGTGAAAAAACAGGGTGTACTCTCTTCCTCTGTCCTACGCTTGTTGTTTTATTGCGATGTCTGGCTGGACAGGCCTGAGCTCTTTCACTCTGAGCTTATCCTGCAGTGCTTTATAGCATCTTATCTGAACTTTCCTTCTCCGTTTTGAACTTCTCTCTCCTCAATCTCTCTGCAAAGTTCTCTGTCACCTGCTCCTACAGCACACACTGTTTATCATGGCCTTGGGGGCGGTGTGTAAAGAAATATATATATATATATATATATATATATATATATATATATATATATTCTTACGATATATGTATGTTTTAATTAGTCAGTCAAACAGTAGTAACAGCTGAACAAACACAATTGAATCATACTGGTTAATTCTAAAGTTAAATCATTCCATCAGTTGCCACAGAATAGGGAGACAACATATACTCTTGAATCAAAAATTTAAAATCACCAGATGGAAGATTACTACCTAATAATGTGAGGATATTATACCATGCAGATGATGCTGCATAATGTTCACCAATAACATAATACGTTGAGAAAGAAGACCGCATTATGATGACTTAATGTTCAGCTGTCACACTGTAATTAAGAAATAAGCCCTAACAGGTGAATACAATCCCAAACAACATGATCAGCATGCAATCCATCAGAAATTGTATTCCTCACTGTGATTTGATTAGATGAGAAACAGTTATAGGAACATTGGTGTGAATTTCCCTGTCAGTTTGATTTAGCAAAAACGTTATGATAAATGTTGTCTTCATTAAGGTGGACCAGTTACCCAGCAGTATTCATGTTGCTATTCAGACCCGTATATCCCTCGTACACCAAATGCAATTTTGCTCTAAATGGTCAAGTCCTTGATGCAAGTGAGTGAACTTGGCACAAGGATGGTTTCAACAATGACTTTATTTCCAGCCATTGTCAGACTGATTGGAAGAAATACCCCATCCCAATCCCCTGTTCACACTATGGACACTTAATACATATACTACAACACTCACACACTTTACAGACTGTGTCTCTATTCACCACCTCACCCCCTCTACAGAAGTACCTTTATCACTGTCAAATAGAGTCTTGTGCAATTGTTCTTTAGTGAAATGATGCATTTCTATCAGCAACATTTTTATTTCAATTTTTCTTTATTTTATTTTCATACAATTCATAGCGTGTACTTAGTATAAAGTAAAGTATATATTTTTCTACCATTTTAGACCATTTACCATTTTTTATATATATTTCTACTCCTCTAATTTACTTTACTCTCCTTTCTTGTTGTAAACTGACTCTAAGAAACATGCACATTAATTCTACTGTCTCTTTACTGCCCTTTATCTTTGCAAATGGCGATACAAATAAATGCAATCTGTCTATTATGATAGCACAAAGATCCAAGTCTTGAACCGTGGTTATTCTTATATGACACATCTGGTGGTTTGGTTTTTATCCTGATATGTTTCTGGTTTCTGGTGTACATCTGACTGACAGTAGTTTGAATAAAGCTTAATGTGAGGTGTCTCCTTTTCAAGCACCAGGAGATCCAAACCAGACAGTCTGACTGAGTGTGTACACCCTGACATCTACTGTATGTGATGTTTTGACATCACCTGCCTTCTGAAATATTCAGTGTGTCACAAAGGAAATGTTTTTATCTAGAGATAGCTGAGACGTTCACCCATGTCTTTGTTCAAAGATTATAAAAATGAGACAAAGTGCTCCGTCTGTCTCTCGTCTGAAGGGTAGTTCTGTCTTTGTTTCCCACACTTCTTTAAGCTGGGTCAACCACAAACAGTGGCCTTTTCTCTAAGCTGGTCTTTACTATTTGTATTTGTCTGATTTTTGCTCTGTCGTATTCCTGCCCTGATGTCTGATAATCCTCCAGGGGTGACCTTTAAATTCCCTTTTAATAACTCCCCTGTTTGTTTTATTTAACCTCCCTCCCACTCGCTGTCTTGTGATGACTTTTTGTCTTTTGCTTTGCTGTCACAGCAAATAAGGAATTTGTTTCCTCATTAATGGCCCTAGCTTGTTAATTGGATGCTAAATTAATAGTTCAAGGCAATAAATTATCAAAGAAGTTAGTCATTAACTGTAGAGCTGGTGTCTCTGTTAACGTGTGTGGTGGATGATCAGTAACGTCTTAGCTGCCTGCAAAAGGAATCATGGATGAATAACTGAGTGATGGTAATGAGCAGCACTGCCCCGATGCCTCAATCAGACCTTCCAAATAAGAGCTTGTTGGTACCGTTTCCTTCAAAGCTGGCCTGCTATCAGAGCTATCAGCTTTCAAAATATTGCAACTACTACTACAAAGCTGCAGTAATGCCCATTTTAATGGCAATAATGTATCAGATGACTATATGTAATGTGAATGGGGTCACTTTTGGTAACATATGCACGGAGAATTATTACTTAACTCTACAGCTTGCCTCAGCTCTTTCAGCTCATTGTTTTGGCTTTAAAGGGGCTGTTACTGTACCCATTTATGTATTTATATTTTTTTTGTATCTGCACTTTTTTTGCTTTAACATATAATTCTGATGTAAATACTGACTGCACAGTGTAAAGGCTATAGAAACATGACATCATCTGCACATGCACTGGTTCCCTATAAATCCTGCTTTCACTACGTTATCCAGCCACCTGGATCCATTTTTTTTCCTGGAGAAATATTGTCAAATTACAGCACAAGGGAAGCATGGTTGCCATTGCACAACTAAAACAGGGAGAAACATTGGTTTTCCCAGTCGCTGTCTCCAGGTTATGGTGGAACAACTGAAATAACTGCACATGTCTACACTGCAGATGTAAAACCCTGCCGATGACTGAGAGCTTGCGTGTCATGCCAAAGTCTGTTCCCTCACTGATATGGGTTGCTAAGGCTAGGTGAGCCCAGGTGTGAATGATTGTTCAGCTTTCTGTGGAGGGAACTTGGTACAGTATTGGTGGGTGATAAGTAATGTCTCAGGCCACCTCCTCTGGTCAGACGGTCGTTCCACTTGGCCACATGGAGGCTGGTTGGGTCAATGACCCACGAGTGGCACTAATGATCTGTAAGAACACTCCCACACAGTGTTAAAAAGCCTGCAACTCCCCTCCAGCTAGTTAGAACTGAAGAAGCCTCTTGGATGAGAATGAAACGTGTTAAGAAACTGAAAAACGTCCAGTTTCCTACAATTTAGCTCTTATTATTACCCGTGTCCTGGATGACTGAGAACCTTCATCAACATGTTTCCTCATGTTTAGAAACACAACATGGGGTCAGGGCCTGTCCTAGTCTGTAACATGGGCCAACAACAACCAGCACATCTGTATAAACATGACCACCGGCTCAACTTCTGCATATTTGCATATAAGACACTGAGGCGCGTACACAGCATGACCTGAAGGACTGAAACATGAAAGAACACACTGTCTCTTGCATCTCGCTCTATCAATCCATTATAGCTGCTTCTCTGTAAAATGCTGCGAAAACTGTGTCATCCTCTCCCCCTCGCCTCCTTTCTTCCCTTGATAACTTTGTTTTTTTCCCCCTTCATCCTCTCCTCGTGCTCTCCCTATCTTCAGCTTTAAACACCCCCTCTCTCACTTCCAGACCTCCCCCTCCTCCCCCCACTTTCTCCTCATCCCTTTCGCCCCTGCTCTCTCCTTCCCTGCATCCCCGTGCCCTGATCTCCCTCGCTCCCATCACCTCCCTGCCACACTTTCTTCTTCTCCTCTCCAAAGGCTTGTGGTCTTGGTTAATAATTGATTCTGGCTGTCACAGTGTGCTGACAAAGACAACAGCAGGGCCATTAAAAGTTCCTCGCCTGTTCTTTCTTCCTGTTTTTTTTTCCTCCCTCCCTTCACTTCTCACACACGCACACACACGCACACACACAAACACACACACACACACACACACACACACACACTGTCTCTTGTCTCTCCGTTCACTCTCCCCCCTCTTCCTCTCCGCCTCCTCACCGCCTATCCTTCTGTTCAGCAAGTAAGTTGACTTCCCTCTCTCAGTCTTTTCTTCTTTACCCCTCTTTCCCCCTTTTTTATCCCTCCCTTGCTCGCCTTCTTCCCCTTTCATCACATCCTTTGTTGTCTTCTCTCGTTTCAGTCCCATCCAAGTCAAGACACTTGACTTGACGTGCACTTCGCTGCATCGGGAGCTGATGATACTGTAAGTTGTGCAGCAGCACAGTTAAACTGCTGTGACACAGTCATCCGTCAAGCACGGCAGCATGCTCATGTTGTTGTTATACGTACAATTCCTCTGGTAGTTTAGATCTGCCGACTGCGAAGGATGATTCACATCACGTTCACTCACCATTCCATGAGTGCAGGCCATGTACGGAAGCATCTGCATTTAAAATGTGTCTGAAGTCATTTATTCACCCTGATGTGGGCTTTCTGTGCATCCATGTGCTCTTGGAGTGATCTGACATTTTTTTTTTCTGACTGAGAGAATTCACGTGAACTTATCACAAGCTAGACACAGCGTTCAGACTAGACTTCACATTCCCGTCGTACGACGAATGTTGTGTTTTTATGACGTACGTAGATCTCTTCCTGCTTTTCATGTTTCTAGCACATCTCCCTCACTCGTTCTCTCTTTGTTCCACTTTGACATAATATGTCAAAAGCAGGAAGAGATCTACGTATTCTCTCACTCGTTCACCTGCTCTACATCGTTCCTCGCTGCCTTTTGTTCTCCTCTATTTCCTCCCTCTTGTCTCCATTTCCCTCCCTGTTATTTTACACGTGTCAGAGCAGCAGCGTACTAGTGTACACACACACCCACCCACCCACCCACCCACACACACACACACACACACACACACACACACACACACACACACTGTTATAACCTTTCACATTGCCATAGGCTCTAAACACATGTACACATACCTGCAGCACACACGTTATATCCGTTGAATTAAGCACACATCTGTCTCTCTTTCTCATCCAAATGCTGTAATGCCGACACACACACACACACACACACACACACACTCTCTCTCTCTCCACAGTTCCGGGAGAGGCGTAACAGCAGTAATCTGTCACGCTCTGTCTCTCCCATTCATTACCGGCACTATAATCCAGCACACCTCCGATGTGATCAGCCTCCAATTAGAAATCCATCAAGCCCAAGGTGCGTTTAATTGCCTTGTCGGAGCCGCACTTCCCAAGCCGCCACCTTTCTCCCTCCCAACGCTTTGCTTCACCTCACTCCTGGGTGTTCTCCTCCCAGGCAGCAGGATGTAATTTCACATTGACGGTGCCACGCTACTGCTGACAATGGTGTTTATCCATCAAATGTTTGTACTAACAGATTCAATACTGAGTTCCTCGCAAACGAGCTCATTGATTGAGGTAGTGTTGCACTGTAGTGTAATCTACTCTTTGGCTGTCAGTGAGAATATTTTAACGGTGTTACATACAAAATTTGAGTCCCCTAAAAACAACACTTCCTGACAAGATTTTTAAGCTTTGACCTTTATAAGTTTATAAGATAATGCATGTTGTTTATCGTTCATTCCTCAAAACAAGGCCAGCCTCCCTTGTACTTGTACCTGTAAAGGGCCTCAAATTAAACTAACTCATCATACCTTACGTCATCATAAGAACTTGCAGGCAAGCAAAATGTTTGAATTCCTACCAATTGAACTTGCGCTTATACACAAGTTAAAATGCAATTTAGGGGCTGTAACATTTCAAGCTGTGCTGTAAATAAGAAAATCTCCTCATCCCTGTTACTGTATATAAAAAGACATATTTAAAGGATCAGTTCACCCAAAAGTGAAAAGTTATTATCCACTCACCCTGATGCTGATGGAAAGTTAATTAAAGTTTTGTAGTCCACAAAACATTTCTGGAGGTTCACAACAAAACAGCATTCTACTGGACAACTAAAGTAAATTGGACTTGTTTTAAAAGACAAAAAAATAACCTAAAACAAAACATACATTGATGCCACCCAGTTTGTCCAGCAAAATGCAAGTCCCTGAAAACCAAGATCACAAATTGAAACAATGTTAAATATACTGTATATTATAACCTTGATGCACAATCAACTGTTGGAAGCACTTCAGATGGGGTGCGCCCAATGCTTTTATCTTAGCAGCCACAGTGAAGATTTTGGCCTAACAATGTGCGAAAATCAATTTTGGATCATTGGGCTTAAAGATAACTTGTTTATGTTGGAAAAGCTCTATGAAGCCATTTACTTTTTTATTCTTTCAGTTGTTTTTTTACGTTTTTAAACAACTCCAATGCTGCTTCAGTTGTTTAGGGGAACGCTTCAACGCTTGTTTTGCTGTGAAGCTCCAGAAATGTTCTGCGGACTATGAGACTTTCTCTGTATTGTCAAGATGTAGCTTTGCAAAAATGTAATTGAATTACAACAAATCTTTCTGCTACACAAACCTTTAACTTCATCCTTGGAATGATAATTTAAAGCACAATGAGGAAAAAAAAATGTAACTTCACTTTCGCTTTTATTAGATATTTGCTCAAAACTTAACACCTCTAATACTCAGATGTGACATATGGAAGTGAATTCATTTGGAGACTGACACTGATTGTCACATTCACACTTGCTGACAGTAGGCAGCCCAAACTGTGCACAGCCTTGATAGAGCAGCATGGTCCCCATCCCCAGCCCTGTTCTGATTGAGGACAGTTCAGTCAATACTTGAAAACATGGGAAAGTGTCTCACAAAGCCAGCAGACCCTTAATCTGCTCTATCATCAAACAACACTTTTTTCTGCTCCACTGACAATGAACAGGAGGCTGAATTTATGGACTCATAAAATGCTTGAGGTTTTTTACACCCGAAGGAGCTTTAGATCATAGCGGCCACAGTTATGGTCCAGAAAATGTGCCCATGTCCCCGGAAAATGACTCCAGCACGATGTCCACAAAGTCGTAGCTTCAGAAAGCATTGCTTGATTAGATAACCAGGCCTCAATTCTCTCTATTTCATCTTGACTTTTCTTCACTTCTTAAGGTTCAAACCGGTTTGAAGTTTCAGTCCATTGTAGATGGTGCTGGAATAGCTGATTACAGCTGTAAGAGCATGATACTGACACGTTATAAAAAGCACAAACAGCAGTTCACAAATAGTGTACGAGGTCACCAGTTACATGCCTGTGTTATTTGCATAATGTATTCAAATATGATGGCATCAAAGAAGCATATATAGACACACATAAAGGCTTTGGCTTATATGGGCATCCTCCCCCGTGCACACAGACAGCCCCCCGTGGCATTTACAACATGTAAATTATGATTAACTGTTTATTGTTTCGAACCCAGAACGACTATAAAAATCACTGCTGTGTATATACAAATTAGAGAGCTTTTATAGTGCTGTTCACAGACAACGGTCACAAAGTGCTTTACATTGGCAATAACACAGAGTAAGAAAACATAAAATATAGTGACGACCTGAGCCACATACATAAAAAAATAGTAATAAAAAGAACAATAAAAAACACAGAATAATTGTAGTGCACACGTAACATCACGTGGTTCCAACCAAAACACAACATTTAAACACCACACTCAAATAAAATTGCATAAAACGAATGTTACATAAAGAGTTAAAAAATAAATAAATAATAATGATAATTATCAAACATCATAGAAGTAATTATAGTGCTTAAGACTTAATGTTACTGGCTGATTTACATGCAAAAACAATACAATAACTGCTAAATCAAACATCATTTTTCTTTTGAATTTAATCAAATCAAAATGTAGAAACTTTAGTATTGCACTAACTAACCCCTCCCATCCCTTTACCATAAACTGGGTTAGGACATTTGATAATGCTGACAAGATACATAAATGCTGATAAAGCCTTTTACATCAATATATTCAATGTGTTATGGAGGATTTAAAATGCATTTCTTTTTCGGCCAAAAGTCAGTCACAGACAAACGGACGTGCAGGATGTTATTTTACAAAGTGGTGTTACATACAGAATGTTTGGGCTCATTGAGCCAGACGCAGAGGGGGAAGGGTTAAGTGAGAAACCCGACCTGACTGAACCAAACAATTGGATCCATAATGGAGCCATTCTGTGAAACATGATCCATCCAATTCAAGCCCAGTCTGAACAGTCAATGATAACTATTAGCTTATGGTTTCACACACAGCCCCAAAGATGTTAAGCATGAATCACCAATTGAGAAAGCAATTAGTTTTATTCATGACCACGGCGGAGCAGATACCCATCAGGCTGTAGGGTGAATAAAAATACAACAGAAAAGCAGATCCATCACCACTTGGATGCTAAAGAGAAAAAAATCTGGTTTGTGCTGACTGACAGCTGCAGGGGTAAAATGCCTCGGGGGGAAACACCTACTTGGCTCAGCTGGCGAAAGTGCTCTCTGTTATTTCATCATTTTGGGGTTTGAATCTGGGGCCGAAGCTGAGTCATCTCTCAACAGAGCCCTTTCATCTGACCTGTCTATGAAACAGCAACAGTCTGGGAGACATTTTTTTACATTGGTCCTTAGTTTCTCCAAAGTAGACATGTAGATAGACATGCTTGGACAAACATTATTGTCAATGTGAGATGAGAGACCACTGGAGCAGGTGCACAGTCTGGTTAAAGCTATTGCTGGAGGTGTAATTTCTACTGGTCAGGGCTCAGTCAATCCTGTAATGGCTCCTCTAAGACACAATAAGCTCATTAGCAGGTAAAGCCTTTGTAATCTTGACACATACTGACTTTTAACCAGCGAGGCTTAAGAAATTATACACATTTTTCCTGCTTGACTTGAAAGCATAGAAATCCAACTCAATCTAAACGAGCTGGTTAGTCAGACATTAAAACAGAGCTGTTTATCTACAGAGAATTAGATGGGCTTGTACATGCTCTGACTGAGGGCATGGAAACAAAGGGCTTTACACTTCATGGCTTTCTGTCACCTGTTGTTTGAAAAAGCATTAACAGCACATTCATACTGACATACCTTACATCCATTACTTCTCAAGGACAGGTTGTCTTCAATTAACAGGAAATGAATGAGACACTTGGAAAAACATAACCCCTGTGAAAAAAAAAAAATCTGTATTTGTGAACAGCTAAATGTACCCATGGACATACAGTCATGGACGAAAGTATTGGCACCCCTGGAACTTTTCCAGAAAATGCACCATTTTTCCCAGGAAAGTGTTGCAATTACAAATGTTTTGGTATAAACGTGTTTATTTCCTTTAAGTGCATTGGGACAACACAAAAAAAAGCAGAGGAAAAAAGCCAAATTTGACATCATATCACACAACACTCCCAAAATCACTGGCACCCTATCAAAACTGTGGGTAAATAATATCATTTCAAGCATGTGATCTTCGATAAACTCACCTGTGGCAAGTAACAGGTGCTGGCAATATAGAAATTGAAACTGAAGCCAGTCAGAGTGTATAAAAGTTGACTCAACCTTTGTGTTGTGTGCCTGTTTGTGCCACACCAAGCATGGAGAAGAGAAAGAAGAGCCAAGAATTGTCTTGGACTTAAGAAGCAAAATTGTGAGAAAATATCAACAAATCTCAAGGTTACATGTCAATCTCCAGAGATCTTAAAGTTCCTTTGTCAAATGTGCGCAATATAATCTGAATAAGATGAAGTGCTATGGCAGGAGAGAAGAGAAGAAGCCCACTTCTGACATAGAGCCATAAAAAAGGCAATCTGCAGTCTGCAAGAACATACATGAGTGAGCCTCAATCCTTCTGGGCGAATGTTTTGTGGACAGATGAGACTAAGGTTGAGCTTTTTAGCAAAGCACGTCATTCTACTCTTTACAGAAAACGGAATGAGGCTTACAAAGAAAAGAAAATGGAACCTACAGTCAAATATGGTGGAGGTTCAAAGATGTTTTGGGGTTATTTTGCTGCCTCTGGCACTGGGTGCATTGATTGTGTACAATGAATCATGACTTTCAAAAGATTTTGGCCGATAATGTAGGGTCTAGTGTCAGAGAGCTGGGTCTGCTTCGGAGGTCATGGGTGTTCAAGCAGGACAATGACCCAAAACATACCTCACAAAACACCCAGGAATGGTTGGAGACAAAGCACTGGAGAATTCTGAAGTGGCCAGCAATGAGTCCGGATCTAAATCCCATAGAACACCTATGGAAAGATCTCAAAATAACAGAAAATAATAGAATACAGATGAAACAGTCTGTGTTGTTCCCAGCTCCAGGTGTAAATCTCTTCCTCCAATACAGATGTTTTTGTGTGAAATAAACGGATACAGTAGTTGCTTTATATTACATTTCTCGTTTTTCCATTTGCCTCAGTGGTGAGAGCTTCCTGACTGTGTAAAGTGGCTTTATAAAAAAAAAAGAATAGGAAGCTGCAGGAGAGTACACAATAATACCATTCAAAGCTAGACTGCTTTCAGAACCATCAATCATTGTCACTTTTACTCTGCATTGCAGCACTGCCAACCTCCATTATGTTATTTTTTGTTATTTTGGTTGTACTTGTTTATTTTGTGGTACAGATCTACCTATCTATTAATTTTCCCTCACAACACAAAACTGAAATATCAAGACTTTAAAACTTGAGACTGAAAAAAAAAAAAAAACAAGTCAGACCATATCCATTTATAACCTAAAGGGTGAAGCCATCAAACATCCATCATCATCCAAAACATTTTCCGTGCACATGCCGGAGAGAATAGGGTCTTTCTGCTCTGCTTACCTCTCTGGCATCATCTAGAAAGAAAAAAAAAACAAAACAAAAAATAAAAAACTGAAAAATAGCCACAATAGGTGACGATCAAATTCTCAGTGAGACTTCTCTGGCAAAATAAAAGACAAACGACAAAGAGAACCAAATAGAATCAAAGAGATGAGGAGGGTGAGTGAAGGGGACCGGGTGAAGAGACTAATGATTGAAAGCTGTTTGAAAGGATGAGAGAAAAAAGAGGCAACTGGAAAGAAAGCTAGAGTGAACAGAGAGGAGACCAGAGGAGCAGGTGGAAGAGAGTGAAATCATACATCTGCATCAAAATGCACCACAGCTGCAGCCAGGTAAAGGCTGCAGTCTGACGCCTTATCTTTGTGAAAGGGGGGTGTTATATTCCTTCTTCCACTGGGGTAGGCGTAAACATGTGATGTGACATGAAGCACGAAGTTGGGCGTGAAATTTTAAATAAATATTAAATGTGGTGACACTAATTATGGACTCGCGGCCCGTATTCTCACCTCCTCAGTCAAACACACGCCGATGTTAAACCCCCGCTATTAAAGGAAGCGTGCAGCAGAGCGCCTCCCCCCCTCCGTTAGCTGCCTCAAGCACCAGACAGCTAACAGGAAGCAGGTCAAATTTGTCTTCAAAATAAGAGCTTTACGTTGCACCCCATTGTAGTTTAGAACTGGGTTCTTAGTGGGGGGCTTTTAATTTGAAAGTAGCGACCGTTAGTAGCTTGCCACTACAACAACAAGCGGACAACCAACACAGCTACAGAGACCGAGGAGACGCTAGCATCTCCTGGATCTCAGCAGCTGTCTAGTTGCTCATCTTGACGTCTGTGGATGAAGTGATGGACTGACTGCTGTGATCAGCTGTTTCCTGGTTTTAAAACTCACAACAGTGCAGGTCATCGACACCTCCACCCATCTCACGCGATTGCCGGCACATTGACAACTTGGATTTACATAGCAATGGAGGTGGCAAAAAGTGTACCCTCCTAAGCGTCATATTGGCGGACCAAAACAGACCCCCAATATACTGTCTTCTGTCTAAATCCGTGGACCTAGCCACAAAAAGGACGGCCAAATTGGCGGCTTGCTGCCAAGTATATAAATGACTAGAGGTGCAGCGGAGGCTGGGCGTGTCCTTCCTGGGGGGCTGGAGCGTATGGTTAAAAACCTTGGTCTACTCTTCGTTCACTGCCAGATTGTTTCCTACACCACACCTTGGTAGTTAACCTGCAAGCCTTGATCCAAGGTTTTTTTGTCTTTCGACTAGATTTAACCCTGTTTCTCCTTGTTCCTCCCCAGTGGTGGCGTCTCCACGCTCTTAGCCTGTCACCCACCAGCCTCCTGCCTACGCACCTCTGTCACCAGCTACACTGCCACTCGCCGAGCCGAAACCTACTCCAGGAACTCGTCCACCCGCTGGAACCACCTCACCAGTTTCTTGACCTCTGGTAACCCCTCTCCTCACAGAGCCTTCTTTGTTCTGCTTCAACAAGCTACCTCTGAACTGCACTTCAATCATCAATTGTTAAATAAATCACCTTTAAACCTTCTCCAGTCCGGCTGTCTGCTTTTGGGTCCACCTATGAACATTCAAACCGTCACAGCGCCATGTTTGAGAAAACCTGTCAGAAATGGATCCTGCATTTCTGGGGCTTGATATCTAATTGGTGCTCTGTGAGATGCCAAAAGCTATTCAAGGAAGTGCTGTGAGTAACTGAAGTAAAGGTACAAAAGGTTTTGGATAATGCACAGTGATAGAAACAAGTTTAGATGCAAAATCATTTTTAATAATATCAAACAGTTGATAGTGGCCAGGTTATTGGTAAGGTGAAAGGGGATGTCTACAAGGTGAAAGAGAACCATCCATCTCCCTCCATCTGCAGGGCTCTTTATATTTTGCAGTGTAAGTGTAATAAGGGTGGTGTTCTTCATTTACAATATCCAAGTGTTAATGACAAACCACCAAATTCCATAATCTAAGTTCTTTTTTACGAGGGTGAGCAGTACTCAGTAACCCAAACACAGTATTACACAGAAAAAAATTTATTGCGCAAGAACCAGATAGGAATAAAAACTAGTTAGGGCAATGTCCTTTCTTTATATGGGGGAGGGCTCATGACCATGCTTCGGTCTTTGTCCACCTGCAGTGTTAGCGCCACCTCTTCCGCCACGCCGGTTAGCCACCGCGAGCCGCCCTCCACACCTGAAGATTTCTTAGGCATGCATGTAATCAACTCAAATCAAAGAAAATACAATCCAATAATAACCACAACAATCATAATTGAAGAGATTCCAAAACACACATGAAAATAGATTGATAAACAAACATGCAGTTAAGCAAAATACACAAAACGGCACATAACAGAAAACAAATATAACCAGCAATAATGCACCAGCATATGACACTCAGCATGGCATAAGTGAGTTTCCACAATTATTTATGTTGTTCCAAACTGTTACACAATGACAGATGCATTTTTTTATGTGCCAAAATTCCACCTTCAACTTTAAGCATAGTGAGAGTGAGGATTAGGGGAAACCGTTATATACCCAGTACAAGGACATGGTGTGTAATAGATGCAGAGCAACAAACACTCTTGCATATTGACAATGGTATGGCAACACCCCCCCCCCCCCCTCTGTCTCCCCAGGGTTAGATGGACTCTGGGACTGATTTTGAGTGAATGAGTGAGGGAGGGAAAGCACAGGCTATAGCAAGTGCTTTGCATTTAAAAACCCAATAAAGCCATGCAAATACATGTTTTTATTATAACTGACTTGCTCTCTGCTCTGCTTTCAGCCATGTTTGACAGCACGCTAAGCACTGAAATTGGCATCTACTGTCGGTATTGTTGATCCCTTTTTCTCTGTCCGGACCAAAGTGCCAACCAACATATTATCATTGCCATCCCAAGAGCAATGCAGCTAGCAAAAGATACAACAGAAAAAAGATATTCAAAAAAAATGTTCACGCTGGAGCATTCATTAAGACTGAAAACAGGGGAAAATGAATAAAGATTGGACAATTCCACACAGAGGACACATCAGAAAGTAAAGAGCACATCATCACCGCCACTAACGAGATGTTCTGATTGTATTCGTCATATCTTGGTCCTGATCAGTCAACACATTCAAGCTGTCAGGTAAGAGAAGAAGGCCTTCTGATGAAAAACCTTGCAGCTTTCACTCCCACTGCTTTTCTTTCCACTTTCTTCTCAGTGTCTCCTGTTCATAATCTCTGTTTCATTTGCCTTTCACTTTTACTGTGATTTTCAGTCTGTCATTTACACTGAGGAGATAATGGAAGACTGTTTAAAAAGCTGGTGTCCATGTCTCTCGGGGTGACTTAAATCATCTTTACAAAAGGCACTTTGAATTTTGAACAAGAAAGATGAGGCATTAGTGCAGACTGAATGGAACACACTTTGCTACACAACTGGATAAATGTACATTTTATACTCAGATTTGCTACAGATGCCATGAATGTGCTTTTGCATATGCAGCAATTACTGACACTTATCTTTTTTTGCTTCCAGGTTACATGTGCTGAGAGGACTGAGCATGCACACAAGTATAATTTAGAATACAACAAACGAGGGCAGCATGTACCAAATATGAGTATACGGTGAACGCATAGGTCAATGTTGTCATTTTTCCAAGCTACAACTGCATCAGTGCCCCCTTTGTACTGCTAGAATGGGATCAGCTCTCCCATTAGTCTCTGGAAGAGCAGTACACGTCAGCAATTACATTAAATAACCTTCTGGTCATTAAAATTGATATTTGTATTACACCTTAAAAGCTGGAGTGGTTGGCCATAGCACTAGTTTTATCGTCCACACAGATCCATTAGTCTAGTCGTGTAGCTCACTGGTTAGAGCACACTGCCAACAAAGGCAAGGTAATTCAAAGTGCTTTACATCCGACATTAAAAAGCAAGTAGGAAAAAAAGGCAAAATATAGAGACATTTACAACTGTGTGTCATAAGTTCTCCTAGACACATTTTTTATCATTTTTGAAGAAAATCTTTTGACATCGTGACAGCAATTAAAAAAATGAAATGCTCTGACAAATCCATCTCCATCTTCTTCTGCGTTATCTGGGGCTGAGTCGCGGGGGCAGCTGCCTGAGCAGAGACACCCAGACTTCCCTCTCCCCGGAGACTTCCTCCAGCTCTTCCAGGAGGATCCCAAGGCGTTCCCAGGCCAGCCGAGCAACATAGTCAGTCCAGTGTGTCCTGGGTCTTCCTCGGGGTCTCCTCCCGGCAGGACATGCCAGATACACCCCCTGAGGGAGGCGTCCTGGGGGCATCCAAAACAGATGCCCGAGCCACCTCAGCTGGCTCCTCTCGATGTGGAGGAGCAGCGGCTCTACTCATAGCTCCTCCTGGGTGACAGAGCTCCTCACCCTATCTCTAAGGGAGCGCCCCGCCACCCTGCGGAGGAAACTCATTTCGGCCGCTTGTATCCGGGATCTTTTTCTTTCAGTTATGACCCATTGTTCATGGCCACAGGTAGGAACGTAGATTGACTGGTAAATCGAGAGCACTGCCTTTTGGCTCAGCTCTCTCTTGACCACCACAGACCGATACAATGACCGCATTACTGCAGCCACTGCACCGATCCGCCTGTGAATCTCATGCTCCATCCTTTCCTCACTTGTGAACAGGACCCCAAGATACTTAAACTCCTCCACTTGAGGCAGGAGCTCTCCCCCAACCTGGAGGGAGCAAGCCACCTTTTTCTGGTCAAGAACCATGGCCTCGGACTTGGAGGTGATGATTCTCATCCCAGCCGCTTCACACTCGGCTGCAAACCGCCCCAGGACATGCTGGAGGTCCTGGCTCAAAGGAGCCAACAAGACCACATCATCTGCGAAAAGCAGAGATGAAATCCAGTGGCTCCCGAACCAGACCCCCTTCGGCCTGTGGCTGCGCCTAGAAATTCTGTCAATAAAAATAATGAACTGAACCGGTGACAAAGAGCAGCCCTGCCGGAGCTCAACATGCACTGGGAACTGGTCTGACTTACTGCCAGCAATGCGAACCAAGCTCCTGCTCTGTTCGTACAGGAACCGTACAGCCCTTAGTAGAGGGCCTCCGACCCCGTACTCCTCCAACAGAATGCCACGAGGGACACGGTCGAATGCTTTCTCCAAGTCTACAAAACACAAGTGGACCGGTTGGGCAAACTCCAATGAACCCTCGAGCACCCTGCGGAGGGTATAGAGCTGGTACAGTGTTCCGCGGCCAGGATGAAAATCGCATTGTTCCTCCTGAATCTGAGGTTTGACTATCGGCCGAATTCTCCTCTCCAGTACCCTGGAATAGACTTTCCCAGGGAGGCTGAGGAGTGTGATCCCCGATAGTTGGAACATACCCTCCGGTCCCCCTTTTTAAAAACGGGGACCACCATCCCGGTCTGCCAGTCCAGAGGCATTGTCCCCGACTGCCATGCGATGCTGCAGAGATGTGTCAGCCAAGACAGCCCCTTCGGCCGCCCGACAATGTCCCCAGTCGAGGTCAACAGTAGCTACTTCCACCTCCTGAGGTGCCGGATGGTTTGCCAGAATTTCTTCGAGGCTGGCTAGTAGTCCTTCTCCATGGCCTCCCCAAACTTTTCCCAGAACCGAGTTCCCAGCAGACCCTCACAATGCGTTTGGGTCTTCCAGGTCTGTCCAGCTCCCTCCCCCGCCAGCGGATCCAACTCACCACCAGGTGGTGATCAGTTGACAGCTCAGCCCCTATCTTCACCCAAGTGTCCAAGACATACGGCCGGAGGTCCGATGACATCACTACAAAGTCCATCATTGACCTCCTTCCTAGGGCATCCTGGTGCCAGGTGCACATATGGACACCCTTATGCTTGAACATGGTGTTTGTTATGGACAAACTGTGACTAGCATAGAAGACTAGTAACAAAACACCACTCGGGTTCAGATCAGGGAGGCCGTTCCTCCCAATCACACCCCTCCAGGTAACACTGTCACTGCCCACGTGAGCGTTGAAGTCCCCCAGTAGAACGACGGAGTCCCCGGTTGGAACACTCTCCATAACCCCTCCCAGGGCCTCCAAGAAGGCCGGGTACTTTGCACTGCTGTTCAGCCCATAAGCCGAAACAACAGTGAGAGACCTATCCCTGACCCGAAGGCGCAGGGAAGCTCTAACACATGGCGGCTAAGCTGGGGAGCTACAAGCAAGCCCACACCAGCTCACCGCGGACAACTCCAGAATAGAGTTCAGCCTCTCTCAAGGAGTTGGGTTCCAGAGCCCAGACTGTGTGTGGAGGTGAGCCCGACTGTCTCTAGCCGGTACCGCTCAACCTCCCGCACTAGCTCAGGCTCTTTCCCCCCCAGCGAGATCACATTCCATCTCCCCATGGCTAGACTCACAGTCCGAGGATTGGGTCGTTGGGTCCCCACCCACGACTGTCACCCAAATCCCACTGCACCGGCCCCTTCTGAACCCTCCTGCGGGTGGTGAGCCTACTGGAGGGCAGGCCCATGTTGCTCGTTTGGGCTGTGCCCAGCTGGGTCCCATGGGCAAAGACCCGGCCACCAAGCGCTCGCCTGCGAGCCCCAACCCCAGGCCTGGCTCCAGGGTGGGGCCCCGGTGATGCCATTCTGGGCGACGTACACTTCCTTGTTGTTATTTTATTCATAAAGGGCTTTGGAAACGATCTTAGTCTGACCCGTTACCTAGGATCTGTTTGGCTTGGGACACCCTACCAGGGGCATTAAGCCCCCGGACAACATAGCTCCTAGGATCATTCAGGTTTCATTTGCTCTGACAAATGAAAGTAAAACATTCCCAGTATCTGTGGCTCTCTAATAATCCCATCTGATCATTTAATTTCACCCTCATGAAAAGATGGGCTACCTTCATGCTTGCCTGTCTGCACGTTAGCAATGACAATGATGTGCTGCGCTTGCAGTACCAAAATCTTGAGATTGCCATTCAGTCGCTAACCGAGTAGCACAAAGCACACAGCACCTGAACCGAAGACCATTGCTTAGCAGCTAATGTCATCAAATAGGGTGAGTGTCACGCAGGGTAGCCTTTTTGGACTAAGGTATGTTTGATGGCTATTTTACTTGTGTTTGTATGATTGCTTATTTATTGAATGTATTTATTAGAGTTAGCTCTCCAATAGAATAATTCTATTGTATTGTATTATGAAATACTTCAACCAACTTCATCCAATCATTAATATGTTCACTTAGTGCTCATGTACAAGAATGTAGATGTTTAATAACCAAGTTACAGAAAAGTAACCCCATCACTCTAATAGTATTTAAACCAGTTGAACATTGTGCCAGAATGTTCTACCCAGATCTCCAGTCTGTCTAGTAATACATTGTTTGCTGTGTCAAATGAAGCATTGATATCGAGAAAAGCTGAGGCAAAAACTTTTCCACTGTCTCTGCTTTTGTCCAAAGCAGCTTGCAGTAATTCATACATACATTCATACACTGATGGTGGTGCTGACCAGCACATAAGGAGCTGTTTGGGGTTCAGTATCTTGCCCAAGGACACTTCGACCAGGGGAATCGAGATGTTGCCTCTACCCCTGAGCCACAGCCACCATGAAACTTACAATTGGAGGTTTAATATGGATGTGAGGTCGTTCATTAGTTAGGTATAGCCTGAGAGCAGAGAACTGTTGACTATCTGAGGGAAAACCGATGCCATGCAGTTGAAAACACTTTATAGGATATCAAGGCAGATGGCAAATGTTGCACAGTTTCCTCCACTGTCTCATGATTGATAGCATTAAATTGTGTCATTCTAACCTGATTGGTTTTCGGCAGACACAATACACAAATAATACCTGATTTTCAATGAAGACAGAGGCAAGTTTTATCAGATGACTCAGTGTATAGAAGTTGAGGGCAACTGACGTGAGGTTTGTGAGCCTGTCAGCCACAGCAAATAGAGCAAGTGCATTATTAATATCCTTGGCTATGATGTCAGATTTGGACTGCCTTGCATTTCAGTGGTTATAATGAATCTGGAGATTAGTTTTTCACCACCTGTGTTCTGCCTTTCGACTCTCGTATCCATAACAATTCTTTAATGCTGCTGTCCTGAGGGTTGTCAACATGAATGTTGAAGTCACCAATACTACTACTGTTTTCAAATATTGTTTTTTTTCCCCCAATACATATAACATCTAAATATTTGAAACAGTTTCAGGAGTAATTTTCTGCAATAATGATGCACACATTTCTTGCTCTCTCTTCTCTCCAACAGCGTTAACACACACATCAGGGTGTTTGTCAGTAGATGCAAGACTGGCCAGTGCAGAATATTTGCAAGTGTGGAGTCAAAAGAGACAGAGAGAGAGAGGCAGCGTGTGTGGTTGTGAGTATGTTAGTTTATAGTCGTGTTGTCACGCTTTTAAAGTTTAGGCTGTTTGTCTGGTTATTAAAGTGAAGGGGTCAGCCACAGACTTAGCGACAACTTCAACCCAGGCTAACGTAATGTGGGCCGATGCTAAAGGTGGGCCAGTGATTCTCATATGAGTAACACACCTCTTCTCTGACACCACTCTGAAAGGACCTTAAAGGAATAAAACAAGCCAGTTCGGCGTCCATCTTAACAAGTTCAACGGTTCACACAGGGTGCCTGATACACCCAGTCCACGCCAGTCAAGCGTGGCTGCTGCATCATCTAGAGATTTGGAGTCTCGACTATTTTTTACAACGGTTCTCAGCATGAAGCGACCTGAAAACGACGTGTAGACAGTCATATGGACACCTTACCAGCTTTTACTACAATTTTAACGTCTGTATGTGTAGAATATGTCACAGACGCAAAGAGAATACACACAACTGGTAGGGACAGTTTCGTTCGCTTTCGCTTTCTATCCCTCGCTCCCTCTCGTTCCCTGGCCGTCTTTCTTGCTCTTTCAGCACGGCAAAAGAAAATCACGTCATCATATTTAGTGATAAGTCAAACTCCATGTACACAGATAGAGCAAGCAGCAGCCTCTGAGGACACAACACGTTAGTGAGCAGCAGCAGCAGCACACAGACATCCAGTGTGCCCAGTTCCAAGAACACTGTTCGAAGCTGAGGATGTGGCAGGGTCCACCGAAAATAAGTGATGTGAAACAGTATAAACAGTATCCTTAAAGGTCAGTCTGTTATTCAGTTCACTCAGACTTGAAAATGAAGAGAGTTTGTTTACTTAGTTCCAAAACTATATATATAATATATATGTGCATGTGTGTATAAAAACTGGTGAACTGGATGAATATAGAATGATCTACACTTATGCAGAGATAAATATAAGGCAGCTAACTATGTGCCGCACATGTTGAAATCTTATCGCTAGGATAAACACAAAACATGTATGTATGTATATGTATTATGTACAAAAACATTTCTTGATAGTTAGTTGTTACAGCGTACAAATTACCACAACCACCGTTTAAGCCTACAGATGGGTGTTTGAGATTCATTGCAGAAAAGGTTTTAAAGAAATACATCTCCCTCTATTAGGTAAACTCTCTTTTTGTACATTATATTTTTGATAAAACAATGACTGCTGTCTTTTCTTCTGCCTTTGCAATTTTCCATTTGAGCAAACTCAAGTCTCTCCTATAATTTTAAGGTGGATTTACCCTCAACCTCACCTGATTACTATAGAGTTTGGCCTAATATTTTAAGGTTCCTAGCATGTGTGGTACTAGTGAGCATTCAAGTCTGTCCCGAGATGGAAAAGGGTCACCAATTTTCTCACATGATGATGAGTCGATCAAAGAGCTGATTTGCTTAAATGCTTGTGAATTTCTCTAAGACTGCATTTCTAAGTTTTCTCTCTGTGCCTCTCCACAGTTGGGTTGAGTGAAGCGGAACAGAGGCTAATTGACTTGTAGTTGTGTTCTAGCTCTTGGTGGGGAGAAGGCTGATTGAGATGAGCTCTATAGGCCCCCTGTGGCTTCATACACACACACATACACACACACACACACACACACACACACACACACACACACACACACACACACACAGAGGCTTTCATAGAGATACAGACAATTACACACGCTTAGAAGTTCATGGGGTTTTAATTGTCTGGTCTCTGAGAGAGAGAGATATTTTTTTCCTGCCGCAGGATCCTTGTACGACAACAAACTGAAACCTGCCGCTATGGCTGTACATGCATGCATGCAGCTGTTCAGACTGGCAATCGAAACACAGGTTGTAGACATGCTGAAAATGCATGTACACACCTGCTTCATTTTTAACATTGAAGAAAAATATATTGACTGTCAACATGTGAAGATAAAAACCTGGCACTGTTAAAAGATGCACTCCACATAATAGACAGATAGATACAAATTGATGCTTTTACATTATGTCGTGACTTAAAAGTGTTGGTAGATGTATATTTGGAATCTTTGAGAAGCCAGGCTAGCTGTTTTCCTCAGCTTCCAGTCTCAAACCAATTGTAGTATAAAATAATCATAGCAAGTAGATAGTGGTCAGTATAAAATAACCACAGTTAGTAAAAATAGTGACTAATGGTAACTGATAATAACTGTTATAATGATAAAAGTAAGACACAAAGGGTAATGAGTGTGAAAGAGTTGCTGAAACATACTACTGGCTGAAAAGTGCATCTACTGATTAAAGCTGCTATAGTTAGATGATGTGAAGTGTGAAAATATAACAACAAAATCTAAGAATTAAGTCATATAACCAAATATGTAACACTGTCATTAAGTTCAAAAATATTGTGCAAAGAGTGATCAGATATAATGGGATGCATCAAGAAAGGGACTGAGTTATCAGAAAACCTGTAGGCCTGAAGGCCACAGTTTCTAAGAGCCAGCGATAAGGACACAGTGAGAGCTCCTTCATAAAAAAACAAAGCCAGGCGAGGAGCAACTGGTCAACATGCAGTTCGGCACGTACGCCAATCTAATACAGTAATACAGGGTTTTTCCACAAGAGGTACAGGGATTTTCCATAAGAAATGTTTTTCCACAGAGAAATAGCAGTGTCAGCAGAAATTAAGCAGAATAGTGATTGGTTGAGGCCATGTTGTCCGAACGGACACACCCCCTTTTCTGTGTTTAAAAAAAGGATGCTCGGGGCTTTGAACCTCGGGTCAGTTTGGTTTTTTTCAAGGATTTTGTCTGTGTCTGATTCCACTCTTTTTTGTGTGCAAATAAAGTTCTATTGCACTCAGCCTTGAAGACTCCTGGTGACTTTTAGATCTTTGAAATCTTTTGGACCAACCGAGAAAAGAGAAGTCGTTTTATGACACAATCACCAGAATATGTTACGTATGTTTCTGCAAAACCACATTTAAGTTCAAGGTGTATATTTCTTTGTTCAATTGTAAGTTAAATTTTTTAATTTCTCTTGTGATGCAACGCTGTGTCGATATGCTCCGGTTAAGTTCAGGCACAAAAAACACAGGTTTGGCTCAAAATACACTTTTTCTGCGGCATAAACACAGCAGGAAATGTCCTGAGGTCTCCTTCAAAACACCTGATTCTGTCCCCACAAAAGACTGGAGATGGCCAGACTTCCCATCAAAAATATCTGGTTCAGTGGTAGTGCCTGACTCACACTCCAGAAAGAAAAGTAAGTGAACATGATATGCCACATTTGTACAAGAGTCAATATGGTACATAGCCTACACCACACCGAACTCAGACGTATCCGTATTTTGCAGAAACTGCTATCAATATATCTTGACGACTTGACTGTAATCCTTAATGCTGAGATAGGCTAATTGCATCCTAGTGCCAGCTCCATGTTCAGTGCGGAGATATAATGAGTGATATTGATCCTCTCAAAAAAAGACCACCAAACTGCCTTTTAACACTGGTGTGCTTTAAGGACTTCTACTGACAAGTTATAGTGTGTTACACAGAAACATTTCTTGGCAGGTAATTGGACAAACCATCTGTCTGTCACTGTCTGTCACGGGCTAACTTCAACCAATCAGAACAACATTAAGAAATCACTACCACCAGAATGGCCTGTTGAAGAAAAAAAATCTTTTCAAACAATAAAAGCCCTCGTGGCTGATCTTTGCTCTTCATTCAATGAAGAAATATTGTCCAGTTGTGATATAAGTGATGTTAGAGCAGCATCTACACTAACCTCTTGAAGACAAGTTCGGCCTCAAGGGCATAGTCTACAATCTAGATCGAGTTGCGAAATCACATGATCACTTGATCCCGCAAATCCAGCGGCCTCACAAGATAAGTAAGGAGAACTCATCTACACCAGAGTCACGTCATCCCCAGAGCAAACGTGACATTCGGCTAGGCTGCTAAGACCATCTTTACCATCTAAACAACAAAATAAAACATTTCTGTGATTGAGATTGAATAACAAATCACTGTAACTTTTCAGCAAATTACAGAACAGAAGTTTTCCATTTTGTATTTTGCATTAAATGATCTATTCATGCTGTGGCTTCAGATTGTACGATGATTGACACCATCAGAATAGATAGCAGGAGTAATGCTGGGACAAAACGGTGAGCAGCATTAATGCTAGTCAGAGCAGCCCTGTCTGTGTGGAGATGAACAAACACATCCGGTCAATTCTATTTTAGCCAATTGGACCTGAGAGGAATTTGCTCTTAATCATTAGCCACTATTCACCTGGCTGACAATACAATGGTTTTAATTACATTTGGAAATCAGTACTCAAACACAGAGATAGACAAACACACACCAACACACACACACACAGTGCTCCACATACAAATGCATAACACCAGGTTTAATTTGACTTAAGGGCCTGGGGGAATAATTCAGAGTCAGGTAATTCGGCACACATTGCTTTTCATGAGCTCAAAATAATGAAGCCGGTAATCTAAAATAAAATGCTTCCCTCTGTCCAGTGTTTATGGAAGGTTGCACATTTGTTTACATATATATGTGTGGAAAGGGTTTGGAAGCAGAAGCGAAAACGATGATGGATGATATTTCTTTCCCCAGATTATCATTCATATACACCATGGCAGTGGCTCACATACTAAGATACAGGCATCCTGGTAAACCTTACGTCTGTGAGTATCTTTTAAACATCTTGCCATGTCCTGAGGGCAAAAACAAGCCTGGGAGAGGAGCTCTGCCTACCTGACGATGATGTCAAAACAAACACACAACCCGAATGCATTACCATCGTTGGGCTATCTGTTATTCTATGTTATCCATAGGGAGACTTTAATGTTCCCATTGCTGCATAAATAAGCCATGTAGCCCTGCTACTTATACTTCAGGAGGACAGGAAACTCACATAGTCCACCTGCTCATTGCTATTCTGATATTATGTAAAGTGAAGGCTCATGGGAGAGTGAGACCTCCACCAAACATATCATTTGGTGGATGCTTTTAGCTAGTGTGCCTTATAATAATCCTAATATATGGTTTTGGATGTGTGTGTGTAGTGTGAGACGGTTCAAAGAACATAGCTGAATTCTTTATGGTTCCGTGATAGCATTTCACATGCTCAATAAGTCCCACACAGCTGCAGTGTTTAGTGCTGTAAAGACAATTATTTGAACAGCATGTATTTCATTAATGTATTCAATGTTTTGGAAAATGTTCTTATTTACTTTCTTCACAAGAGATCGATGAGGAAATTAATACCACTCTTGTTGGATCTGGATCCAGGTGGTGATTAGCCTAGCTTAGCAGGAGAAAACTGCTAGCCAGCTGGCTCTCTCCAGAGTTACAAAATGCACACACCAGCACAGCTACAGCTCGCTAATTAACATTGCTTAACTCAGACACACACACACAAAAAGTAAAGTGTAAGTTTGTGTATCAAGGGTTTTGTAACACCCTGAATGTTTCCTCAAAGTCTGCAACTGTAGTGAAGTCCAGACATGTGGATACAGCCTAAGTTTCCTTGGATGTTTGTGCTGTAAAGGCTAGAAAAGATGCGCCATCTGAAATAGAAATGCTAATTCTCAATTTAATCAGCTATAGGTCCAGATGTGATCTCAGGTGGGAATAGATGGCTGACACATTAAGACGGGGGTGGGGGTGCAGTTTGGTCACTGTGCTCACTAGGAGGGTGGCGCCCCCCTTCAAATGGGCCACTGCCTGTTCTGTTTTTTTAAACTAAGTTAGCTGCATGACTAATGATGGCGTTGTCGACTAGTCAATCCATCACATAGATTAGAATAAAACATCAACACTCTTACCTGGATTTAATTTTTACATCATCTGGTCTCCAAAGCAGACCAAACTTTGTGATCCTCTCTTCAGTAGAGGCACCAACAGGTTGACTTTTTGGACTCTCAGTGGAAAACCTCGACAGCTGTTCGACTGCAATGGTGGCCGCCAATGAATCCTAAACCTTTTATCCATTAGCAGATCCAGTTTTTAGCTTGTCAATTACTCTTTGATCAGTGCTAATGTTAGCATGGTGGTCAACATTGTCTATAGTTTACATGCTAAACATCGCCCTATTGCCATGGTAATAATAGCATTGAGCTCACCGCCGTGACTAAGCAGAGACACAGATCTATCTATAACACGGCTATAGATTCCTTCTGGCAGGTCAACATGCATCATTTTCTGTATGCCAGAAGAGCTTTTCCAAGAAATAGCCAACAGGCACCAGGTGTTCATGTTCATATTCATTCTGCTCCTGCTTCTCTGTCTGTTTCTGATTGTCAGTATTTATACCCCTTGTTCTCGCTCGCTTCTCTCTGCTTTGAGTGTCAAACAAATGAAGCCCTCAGATTAATGCCAGCATGAATAATCTAGTGCATTAGTCTTTTTTGTTTGTTTCCAGTGTGCAGACACCTGAAGCTTCTAATCTGCACACAAAACACACATACATACATGAGCGGCAAAACGCACCCCAGAGCTCATACACACAATTATCCAGAAACAATGGAAACAAAGTCCTTAGAAGATTTATAAGCAGCTTTATTTGACAGGGACACATCTTTCTCTATACATCCCTCCTCTCCTCTCTTCCACCGGAGACAGACAGTTGGCGTGGGGTTGAATTGAAACAAAGAGAGAGAGAGCGATAGGAGACAGAGGAGGGAAATGAAAGGTAGGGAGGGAGACATGAGAAGGGGATAAGCAGAGAGACAAAAAGCAAGTGAGAGAAGGACTGAGATGAAGAGTGAAGCTGGCTCACCCCGTCTCTGTCTCTCCATGCAGTCTGTTGCAACATCTTGCAGTGGAGTCTATTATGATTCATTAATTTGAGCTGTTTGGCACACCGATGCTAATTGCAGTTCTGAATTCATTCACTATTAGTTGGCACATAGTTCTGCTCCTGCTTTGCCTCATCTCATTAAATCATGTCACATCACAATGCTAAATTAGGCCAAAAAACTATTCCTGACTTTCAAATTGAGTACGCGTATAATTTTCCCTTTCAGCTTCTTCCTATCAGTGAAACTCTACAGACAGGTTGCCAGTCAAGTTTGTTAATTCGATCTTAGTGTGACCTGAAACCATTTTGTTTTTATTTAACGCAAAAAGTTTGTAATAGTAATCACATCCAATAAAAGGGTGTTGAAAGGATGCTCCGACCGCTTGCTGAACCTCGGATTCAGGAGGAGCAATGTCAATTCCGTCGAAGCGGACCTGCCTCAGCAGTGTTGCATCTCACAGGGAGGGCATCTGGGGTACGCTCAAATAAACACAATTTCTTCCACCACTTTGCAGCCGCAAACCTATCAGTATGATGCAATCCAGAGGGGAGAGTTTTCTCACTTCTAAAGCAGAACAGCTTTTAACATTTCAGATGGATTTACAATGGGGGCCTGGTTGGACACCAGGACAAAAGGGACAATTGTCACCTCCACAGGATGGAGATGAGGTCTGTTCACCAGTTGAATGAATCAGACATCATCTTGAATTGGTATTAACTGTTTGTTTAATGGCTATACATACTCACTTGAATCTTGTGTCTATTCATCTTGTTGTATATATTTTACTATTTTATCTATTTTTTATATGTCCGCACTTTATATTTATCCGTCAAACAAAGAGCTGCTATCTGTGTTTAGTTGTTTTTTTCTGAAACAATGACAATACAAATCTATTCTATAAACATCAGATGGATTGTAATTAGCTCTTCAGCGTGAATCCCTGTCTGCCATAGAATACATGAAACCTTGAAGACCCCCCTTTTCCCTTTCCAGCGGAGCGTGGTCAGATAACAACAAAGATCATAAATCTGCCTGAATTGCAGACTGATCTGAACTTTGAATGGTTTTACCTCTGCAGCAACTTCTAAAATCAGTATGAAGTGACTGTTTTATTCATTTGTCACAAGCTCACCACATTCAGTTAAAATCCTTGCTCAGGTTAAAGGAAATCCCGGTGTTTTAACACCTTCCAAGCCAGAGTTATTAATTTAAGATTTTTCATTAAAACTCAGTGTTTTAATAATCTATAATTACAAGACTTACGGTGTCAAACAATGAAAGGACAGAAAGAATTGGTTGATCGAGCGGAAACCACTTAACACAAAACCGCCGGAGCCAGAGGCTTATGCTCACTAATTTTTATTACTCTCGTACTTTTAGTCATTTATACTTTTGTCCTCTGTCCTCTTGTTGTCACAGTCTGCACTTCCAGATTTTTCCACTCACCTCACTTCTGCTCCTACCTGTCGGCCAGCTACACCCAACTCGTTGCCTGACTCGCCCCTCCTGGACTCTCAGCTGCAGCTCATCTGCAATTAGCCAGAGTAAAGGCTCCTCTGGCTCACTCACTCATTGCCAGATTGTTCTTTGCTTTCATCACAGACTTTCCAGCATTTCCTCGGACGGATTTCCCGGCTTCGACCTTGCTTTGTCCTGACCTACCCATCTCGTCTCTGCCCTGGTAAAGATCTTCGCCTTCTTTTCCCGACCACAAGTTTCATCTGTGTCCTGCCAGATTCCTGGTTGCCTGTTTCTGCCTCAGCTGAGCACCAGCCATAAAACTGGTGGGTTTCATCTCCCCTAAGACTCTGGGGTTCTAGTGTTACTCCCTCCCCGGTCAGCGGGTCTGCTCCGGAGTATCTGCTCACTCGGCTGGATTTCATGCTAGCTGTAAATCTCATGTGTTTCCTGCCTGCTTGCTGGTCTAGTGAAATACTCATTAAACTCATTACTAACTCTATCCGGTGTGTCTTGCAGTTGGGTTCAAACCTGACTCATTACACTTGTTACTGGTGTACTTATTTGTTTTTTTTTTATTAGGGGCTAGTTTTGATTTTTCCTACTTGATTCATTTGAACCACGTTTCAACATTGACCGAGTTTGCTTTTTTACAATTTTGCTTCTATCAATCAATCAATCAATCAGACTTTATTTATAGAGCACTTTTCATACATCGTAATGTAGCACAAAGTGCTTTGCAGAATTAAAACAGTAACAATTTCAATACCCCCCCACATACATACGCAAACACATACTCCCACCTACACACACACACACACACACACACGTATCCAGCTACTTAAACACAGTAAGTGAAGTAAAAGAGTGAGTAATAATAAATGAATAAAGGGTAATAAATAAAACAAGGCATTAACAACAGGTATTGCGGAACTGAGGAAATGCTATCATTGATGTATTTCACTGAGGAGACTACTAGTTTATATATACAACCTTGCGGTTTTTGAAGCCAACAGAACCAGAGCAATTCTTTGCCATCAACCAGCTGAGACCTAAATAGACGGCCTGTCTGTACTAAGCCTAGGAACACTGACCTGCTTCCAATGTCAAACTAACATTGCGAGGAGTCTTGATGGAGCATTTCCACCTTTTGGCTGCTTGTATTTGGAAAATATTCATGATGCTGATCATCATTTAATTTAAGATAATTTTTTGTTAATATCTGCTTAGTTAATGAACCTTTTCATTTAAACCCAGTCGTGGTTTAGTGTATTCCTTTGAAGTGGAGAACAGAGATCAATTTAATCGAGAAGTCACACTTTTTAGATATTCAGCTGATTATCTATTTGTATTATTTAATAATTATTTATATTTTATTTCAGTTTGACAGTCTCCAACCTCCGTTTCTGTGAATTTCTGTGAATTTTTGACAAGTGAATTTCCCCGATGTGGGATTAATAAAAGTCTAAAGTCTAAAGTCTTATCAAAAATACTGGAATGCACCGTTGCCACTCAACTTAAATCCCACTTCATGTCAACCAGCCTGCTGAAACCTTTTCAATATGGCTTCCATTTTCAACATAGCTCAGAAACAGCCCTTCTTAAAGCCACCACCGACCTACTCCTCTCTGCGGACTCCGGCCACTTCAGCATCCTCATTCTTCTGGACCTCACTTCAGCTTTTGACACCATCAATCACTCCATTCTTCTCTGCTGCCTTGAATCCTCCCTAAACATCACTGTCACTGCCCTCTCCTGGTTAAAATCATTTCTCACAAACAGACAACAGTACATCCATATCAACAACTGCACCTCCTCCACCGCTCCTCTGTCCCAAGGCATCCCCCAGGGATCGGTGCTTGGTCCACTCATGCTCACCCACTAATGCTGGCGATGTCCAAATCTACATCTCCATCAAATCTATCACAACTGCCACATCCTCCACACTCACCAACTGCCTCACTGACATACAGTGTTGGATGCAATCTAACTTCCTCCATCTGAACTGTGACAAATCGGACATGGTCATCATCAGCCCCAATTCCCTCATTAAAACCTTTCACAACTTCCGCCTCACCAATTACAACCATCCTGTCTCCCTCCCCACACAGTCGCAACCTCTGAGTCACCTTTGACAACAACCTCTCCTTTCAACAAACCATTATTCAAATCACCAGAACTGTTTTCTTCCACCTCATAAACATAGCCTTCCTCCACCCATCACTCTCCTTCTCTGCTGCAGAAACCACGCCTTCATCACATCCAGAACTGATCATAGCAACAGCATCCTCTACGGCACACCATCCAAACTCTTAAATAAGCTCCAACATGTCTAGATATTTGCTGCCCGCCTGCTCACCCACACCCGCATCCATGACCACATCACCCCCATCAACCAGAAACTCCACTGGCCCAATCCCACAACAGATCCAATTTGAATCGCTGACCTCCTCCACTGGCACACCCCATCCCGTAGCCTCTGCTCCTCCCATGCAAACCTCCTCACTCCAACGCACAGGACCAACCACCAAACTGGGGAGGACAGAGCCTTTTTCAGTCGCTGCCCCATCCCTCTGACACTCCTCCCTAAACACATCAGAGACTGTACAGACCTCACAACCATCAAACACTTACCAAAACTCACCTTTTTAAACTGCTTTTAATCTATCTTTTTTAATGTTTTTAATGTGTTAAAAAAAAAAAATCTGCCTTTTAACCTGTAAAGTACATTTGTGTTCCCTGAAAAGCGCTATGTATTGTTATTATTGTTTATACTTTTCCTCTTCGGAGGAGGTGTTCCTAAAATGAGTGCAATATTGATTTACTCCTGTGTGATAGTGCCTATCACTATGATATTAATTCTACTTATTCCAATAAGTAATTCCAACCCATACAGAGAAGCAGGAGTGTAAAACAAGACAAAGGAAAGAAGAGGGTCACCAGCCGCACTTATTCCCAATGTAGGTTATTCATTCAAAGAGATTTAAGTAGTAACTGTAGATGTATTTGATACCTTAGACAGTCTGCAGTCCACTTCATGAAGACATTAAGTTGGTGTTAGATTAAAAGTGAAGTGAAAAAAAAAGTTTGGTTATACTACAGAGTCCCTGTATAAGACAAACTGTATCATCGTCCTCGATAAAGTTTATTTCAGTGGTCATTAGGCATTAGCAAAGTAGGACAGTCATTTACAAAGATGGGATTTCTATTTTTGATACAGTTTCTACAAAAGTTCCTCCTCCCCAGATAATTTGATATCTTCAAGGAAGGTTAAAGAGAAAGACAGATATTACATTATAAGACAGACATGACTTTGACATAATTTCCTGTGTTACATGAATAGGAAAAAAAATGTTACTAACATGTGAGGCAGGTAAGAAGTCAGTCTTATTCTGCCACTGCTAAAAGCGCTGCACTTCCTCCTAATCACCCTTATTTTGCAGAAGTTACTCGAATCTAAAGTCCATTAGGGAATGATATTGTAGGCAAATACTTATATGATTGCTGCATGAACCAGCCGAAACAATCTACTCATAGCTTGGACTCTGAGATGGTCAGGCTGCTGAATCAAGGATTGTGATAGAGTCGTAAATATAGACCACAGTGGCCTACGTGGGGATTTTCTGCTTCCAAAACTCACTTCTTCAATCCCAACTAGAGAGAGGCTTCTCACATTCTACCTCAGCTATCTCCTCTCATCATGTGGCCTTTGAAAAGTGAGTGGGAGTTATCGCTGGAAAGTGAAAATAACAATAAATATCCATAGCTCTTAGTAGCCTCATGTTGCATTGGCTTACCCTTAAACAGATGTCAATGTGCAGCCCAGGTAGCAGAAGACATGTTGGTAGTTAACGTTTCTGCAAACCATGGATACGTTAACATTTGTATGTATAATACATATCATATAAACATTTCAATAATGTGTCATATCATTCACATTACATGTTTATTACACTTAAATATGAGGGGTGATTTTTATATTTATTTTTTGCCTTTTTGTGGTGACCAAAACAGTACTAAAACAGGAGTGTTTTCTCACTTTGGCATATCTGGGGTATTTTTTTTATGCTTTCTGTCTGAGGTCACTTGACATTTGACTTGGTAACTTGTTTCCACTTGAATTGGTTGGTTTTCTAAAAATAAAATGGCACTAACTAGTTAAGCTGCTTCGGTTAGGAGCATACCTGTATTATGTACAGAGGTGCAGTGATGTAATTTCACTACCTGAGGAAGTTAAAATGCCTAACCACTGACTTTTTGTTTCACACTGGACACATACAGCAGTTTCCTGGATTAAAAGTCCCTATCTGCACTTTTTTGTCTTTTATACTACTTTGACTGACTTCCTCCTTTTCTGCTATAATAATTACTATGGCCACTAGAGGGTGCCACCTAACAGGAAATGTCAATATGGGTCGTCATAAGCTGCTTTTAAAATTGACCAAGATGGTAATTTTTCTAACGAGTGCAGGCTGGTCAAATAACATTCCCACCACAAATGAACCTCTCCAGAATTTGCGAATAAATTTGTCTGTGGGAATGAATGTCATACCTTGAAGATGTACGCTCATCAGTGGGAAGGCAGTAGTATTAATACTGAGGCAGAGCCTCTTAGTCATGCCCAAGAGTATTTGGAGCACTTTCAAATCCAAGACAGTCCACATGGATGCTGTTTATCCTCCACCTCTCTGGGCTAAACGGGGATAATGTGAGTTGATTATTCCCTGCATGTGCCACAGTGTGCTTGGAGGAACACAGAGGGGTTAGTAAATCCATGTTAACCATATCAGTTGCCTGTATGGTGGCATTTGAAAGCTGAAAGGAAAGCCCCCAACTGCACTCTACCATGTGTGGGCCATAGGATGATTATTGGTGGCATTGTGATGAATGAGTCATTGCACTTCTTTGCAATCATAAAGATGTTTTTACAAACTTGACCTTTAGATTTTGCATGTTAATACACCTTTCTTTCTCTTTCTTTCTTTTTTAATAGAGTATTCAACATTCTGCCTCTGCAAGGCAACACCAATTTCAACCTTAAAAACCCAAAGAGCTACAGCTCAATATAGAGTTCTAATGTACTACAGCAGATGGAAAAACTAAATTGGAAGGGGGGGGGACAGTACAGAGAAGATGAAAAGAGGAAGAGAAAGAGGGAACAGGAGGCAACTGAAAACAAAAACAGGGAGGATGAGCAAAGAGATTGAGTGAGTGGTTGAAATGTGCCCCATGGAGAGTTTGATATGGACTATTACGGCATGGAGCACAGCTTATGCGGCAGGCAGACACTGAATCGAATCTGAAAGCTGATGCTACCGAAGTGGCTTCCATACAGCTGATTCTGTCTTAATCAACACATTGATGTTTTTCATTCAACACATATTGACAGACTGGAAAATTAATACTTTTGATCCTGAGAACATTTCTCTTTTTATCACAGTCATGCTTTATGTACATAGAGACCAGAATCTGCTACTGCTTTCTATAGACTGGTGTTGATTCGGCCAGGTTGAAAGAAAGGCTCCAGACTAACAGACAATTTTAGGAGTACAATAACAAAATGTAGGGACGCACATCGTAAATAAATTTTTGTGTGTGTGTGTGTATATATATATATATATATATATATATATATATATATATATATATATATATATATATATATATATATATATATATATATATATATATATATATATATATCTAACCCTAACCCTGGAGAAGCACTTTGAGATTTTATTGTATTTTAGCATGTGCTATATAAATTAAGTTTATTTATTTAAATCATCCCTATTTAAAACCATAGAAATAACAGGACTTTATCATTCTTAGCATGTAATAACTTAATTCTATTAAGTTGTCCTAAGTGATGTTTTTAAGTTATGCTCACTTAAATACAAAATAGTTCCATTTAATCAAAAATGATTGGTCAAAATTACTCAAAAAGGAACAACATGTTACACCAACTTGACATAATTAAGTAAGTAGAACTTTTTCTAAAACTTAGAGTATACAGTACTTAATCTATTTAATTACTTTGAACGTTTGGGTTTACAGTGCATTGGCCTGCCACCTGTGATTCCAGATTCCAGACTCTTTGATTCACCTCTTCCATGTACCAGTGTAAAAAAAAAAAAAAAAAATTCATGTGACCTCAATGACCTCCCTGTTTTTGTTTTCTGTTGCCTCCTGTTTCCTCTTTCTCTTCTTCTTTTCATCTTCTCTGTACTGTCCCTTCCCCCCCCCTTCCAATTTAGTTTTTCCATCTGCTGTAGTACATTAGATCTTCTATTGAGCTGTAGCTCTTTGGGTTTTTAAGGTTGAAATTAGTGTTGCCTTGCAGAGGCAGAATGTTGAATACTCAAAAAAGAAAGAAAGAGAAAGAAAGGTGCACATGCAAAATCTAAAGGTCAAGTTTGTAAAAACATCTTTCTGATTGCAAAGAAGTGCAATGACTCATTCATCACAATGCCACCAATAATCATCCTATGGCCCACACATGGTAGTATAAAGTATACTTTATATTATTGTTCATTTTAATGAACCTAGATCCAGTTTGTTTTTTATTAAAAAAACATTCTCATTTGTTTCAGTTATTTTCACTCATATTATATCTGCATTCAGCTGACTGACAAAGGCCCTTTGTGGAGCAGATAACACCTGTTTTTTTTTATTCATTGCACTTTGATTAGTGAAAGCACCGTTCATTGCTGTTCTCTGCAGGTTGCGGAAATGTAGAAAGAAAATCATTACTTAAGTAAATATTGATGAAGCACTTTGTGTGAATGGATATACCAGAGAAAACACAACAAAAAATCTTTTAATATTTCTCTGTAAAATATTGAACATCACCGTCTCAGTTGGCTATTTTAGGGAGGATGAGGGGGAAAGCCAAGTCTCTTTTTTGCTAAATGACCAAAATGCATGCCCTCTGTTAACCTCTCCATCTCCTGGTAGAAGAGAGAGTGCAGGGGCAGAGGGGTTGTTGAGTTGAATATGTAAGTCTAGTCTGCCTGATTAATTGATCCTTTGTTTGACTGAGGTTAGCATATTTTATGGATACATGGCTCCAAAACCAAAACATATAAAAAAAGTGAATTGGTACCTATTGACAGTTTTTGTTGTTTTCTTTTTGTTTCACTCCAACAAGCGAGTAAAAAAAGCACTGACATAGTATCACCTTATAAAGTGAATATTGCAAACATGTTACTAAAATCACACATTGAACACAGTTGTATGGCCACCTGGCACATGTAAATCTCATAAATAGCTCTGTTTTGGTCTCAAGCTGGTAGTGTACAGTGGAGTTTTAGTGCTTTTCACTGACAAAGCTGCCTGATGGTGATAACAAGTAATGCCATGGCAGTGTGAAATAAAACAGTAATGTTGAAGGCCATAAAACTGAAACAGTGACCTGTAAGACACAAACAGCTTCAAACAAATGATATGAACAGATGGGCGATATGTTTCTGTGGATTTGTCATAAAAATAATTTCTACATTTCACCAATTGTCAATCTAAAAATGTTGACTGTTAGAGCTTTTATTTATTTTTTTTAGAAATACCAGCTTACGTTTTTTTTTTTAAATAGTCCACTCAAATTTAATAAGTAACAAATAATGTTTGTTCTGTTACTTTCAACTCAAAATCTAAAATATGAATGATTAATTAGTCATCTAAAGCATGGGAACTAATCATTAATTAATCAACCACTCACTAATTATTTATAACCTCTTTTCTCTTTGTGAAAAGAAAGTGTGGAGGTGTCCGAACGGTGTCATGACAGTGACTCATGGTAAGTTCACATGCACTAGCCTGCATCTCCAACAGACAGAATTGCTTCAATAAACTGGTTACAAACTGAAAACAGACGTCAAGAGACGGTAAAAGATTGATTTTTTTAAGATATACATATTAGTATGATGTGAAATTTGAACCCAAACAAAGACTGCGATAAGCTAATAACTTTGTACACTCTGCACCTTTTTCTGATGGAAACCATGCTCAAAAAGTAACAATAGGTTCTGAGCTAATTTGCTTATCCGTGAAGTCATCAGCCAACCATTTACTGCTGGAGAGACAAAATGGAACAGGTACTGTTAGCATGACTAGCCAGCTAGATTCCGCCAGTAGTCCACAAGCTTTCCCAGGATTGTCCAATTAAAACTGCCTACTGTAGTCAAGTATTCCTCATCCTCATTTTTGATCTCCACCACTGTTCAGTCCTGGTCTCACCCGATGCTACATACTTGTTTCTAACATTGTTGGCAGCAACAGAAGTGGGTTGAGTTGCAGTCCAAACTCCCACTCATTTACAGCCAATTTCGCCACTTTAGCAATATTTTGGCCAGTGTGTGATTCAAACATCAAGTGAGAACAAAACTCACCATTTCCCACTGGCATTAATGATATGGGCAGTAATAATTATGTAGCCTTGGGTAGCCAGAGAGGTGCAACTGTCTGTGGTTACTGGAGGGCTTAATTAACCTTTACTTTCACATTCTCATACATGGCAGGGAGTGTGTATGGCATAGAATGTGTTATTCGGGGTCCATAGTGTTGACAAGTTTTCAAACTCCTTTGTCCTCCACAACTGAGAACAGTCTCATGTCTCTGGCAGTAAAAATACCAATGCTTTGTGCTGTCTCTTTTATCTGCTGACTTGACGCCAAAAGGAGTGTTGCAAATGGCTTCTTAAGAGATTCTTGACCTAAGCTATCTGGTTTATCAGGCAGTGACTGTAGCTTGTCCTCATGATGCCATTGTAGATGATTGAGAGTTAGTCGTTGGAGAAGCCACAGTGCAACAACAGGCCTTGCAAATAGTCTTTTGTTAGGTCCACAACTTTGTCACCATGGTTTTGTTTTGAAAAGCAGCTCACTGGTCTAGCATTGCACTCCTACGACACTGTTGGACTTGATATGCATAGTTTAGAATCAAATTCAGCAGAACCAGAGATAGTACCTTTTTTTTATTCCACGCATTCTTCCTTCTTTTTCATCACTGGAGGCATTTTATCAGATTACAATCACCTTTCTCCAGAGCCATAACAGACTGATATGAGTTAGTATTCTCCAAGACCTATAAATAGACTTTAATGTGTAAAATTCCTCGTCCTCCTCCTCCTCTTTTCTTGCAAACTTGGGATCACTATGGCCAGAAAACATCTGGGTCAACAACAGGTCAGTCAAGCAAATCGAGATTCTTCCGTTTCCACCTCTTACTTCCCTCTGGGAGCCATAATTGAGATGATATTTTGATCCTATTTTCAGCTTCATAGTGTGAATCTTTATACGTTAGATTTGAAATTGGAAAAAAAAAAAAAAAAAAAACATACCATGGTGCAATGTTACAACCCTACCAGCTACAGATGAAAAAATATTAACTTTAGGTTGTAAAACTACTTGCCTATGTTATGCACCAGAACTGCTAAGCTAGGTTTAGGAAAACATTGTGTTTTGGGTAGAAATATCATTTACATAGCTACAAATACAAATGTATCCATGTTATCTACGTAACTGAACTTACATTATGTATGTGACATAATTTCTCTACGTTAGTAAGCTAAAATGGCATACAGACATACAAACATACAGACATACATACATACATGCCTGATTTCAGTTTCAGCCAGTAGACCACTGTTATGCTTGTTTGACCCAACCTCCTCCCCACACGTCTTCATGATCCTTTGTACCACTTTGCCTGACTTCCATCTTTAGTGGCATAGTAGTTGTTAAGACAACAATAAGAATTGTTTGTAATATGCTGATTCTCAAACTGACCTATGTAAATGCTTTCTCATGAGGATGGGCTGGTTTTGCTAGACCAGAGTGACTGTCTGGTGTAGAAACAATAATGAAAGGCAACAGGGCTCCTGCCAACTGTCAACTCTTCTAAATACAATTTTACCATTAGTTAAAAATGATTGCCAATCTGAATTTGATGACTGCTTATTTAAGCTCTTGACTTGAGAAACAAGAGGGATTTTAAAACCAGAGATGGTAAATCACTAGTGACTTATTCTAGTGTTTCTGCACAGTGTGTCTGACAAAGTGACCGTATGGAAGCAACAACAAGAAGTAGTAACTCCTTTGAGTGCACATCAAAAATGTGCCAGGAGCAACAGCTGCAATAGCTGCTTCAGCATCAGAGGAATGAGGAAGAATCAAGTCAAGGATTTCTGAATCACTCAATATCAGGAACAGACGTACTGTGTCTCACAGGGATTGTCTGCAACAATTCCTAATGCAACACAAGCTCTCTAAGAAAGGACCATACATTGAGTGCAAAGGGCTAAAATGTGTAGGTGCTTATTGCCCCTTCTCTTGGCTATACATAGTCCTCACAGGACTTTCTATAATTTTGTTTCTCGAAAACTACTCAATGATGACTGTAACAATTTATAACTATTGCAGTAGACAGTGTCAGGAAATGGCATGAACACATAATTTGATTGCTTTTCAAGTGAAGGATAGTTCAGTTTACAACAACCCTTTTTTTGCCCTCAGGACAATGACTCACTCAAAAACAGGCTGTCGAATATGATACTGTTTTTAATTAGGTATAAAGCACCCTTGTTTAGGTAGAGTACAGTCGTATCTTTTATTCTTACTCTGGCTTATTTTTAGTTGTAACAATTCAATTGAAACCTTTTCACAAAGCACATGGTGAGCAATTTGAGCTTAACACTGACCCATTGATGTATGTCAATTTCAAAATCAGTTTGTCTTTGGATGGAGTTTAATATTCCACACTGATGAATAAAATAAGGGAGTGGATTACAAAACAACCAATCACTGGCAAACAGCTGATCACCTATGAAGTAGGAAAAAAAGATTAGTATTTTTAATGTATTCAATAAAACATTGTTGACTCTTATTGATTTGTTTGTGAAGTATGATTGAAGTGAAGTTATGATTGGTGTTGATGTCCCTTTTCAGTGAATCTCACCAATGTATTTTAAGATTTGGGGTTGAAAGGTTTGTTGCTGTATTTGCCATAACAAGGATGTGTTAAGGTGAGGTTATGTTTTAGGACCCAAATGCAGACACATACACAGGAGGCAGGAAATGGGGAAAAAATAAAAGCAAGCTTTATTACCTAAAGCCGAATTAATACAAAAATCAAGGAATCCTAGAAACACAAGCGAACCAGACAAAACACAAAGTAGCAACTAAAAAGGCTCCAAGTCAAAGTTCCAATCAAAGCGAGAAGAAAGAAACCAAAATATACCAAATGGGTGACACGAGGAAAGACAGACCAAGACGGGGTACCAGGAAAAGACAGACTGACGGAGTAATGGGAAAGATCCTGGAGGACATCACAAAACGAACTGACAAAGAGGGAGGACAAAGACTATTTACAGACCCACTAATGACAAGACGAGGAACAGGTGAAGAGAGTGAGGAGGGAAGAGGACAGGTGAGGTAACGAAGGGAAAAAACACTAGCTGTGTCCCAATTCAGGGTCTGCACACTTCAAGGACCCGCCCTTTGCGGTCTCACCGAAGGAGTGTACTTCGGTGCGCCCTGCAGGCCGCGTCAACCGTTGTTAAATGGGACAGTCTACCCTTCGGAGCATTTCCTGGCTGCGTCACCAGATGTTCCCGCCCCTATCCGTACGTCCCTATTCATGCAGCCCAGGTCCGTGAATGTGACAAGAAGAGTAAAGTGACTGTCAGATCTGTTTGACCTGCAGGAATTCTTGATTTCCTTTTTAATCCTCCTCCATGTGGAGGAAGAGGAGAAGCGGCTCTGGTTTATCTCCGGCTGAGAGGACCGTGGAGAGGTAAACCTGTTATTGAACCAACAGTAATGTTATCAATATTATCATTATTAGCCAGCTAACAGTTTGGGGTCATTAACATACTGATACATCACGTTAATGCTGACATATAAACTGCTGATCGCCACATATGGTTTTATTTTAATTTTAAAGGCATTATTCCTATTTAAAATGTTTGGTAGATAGTTTTGTTTGTTGTGATTATTTATTATTATTATTATTATTATTATTATTATTATTATTATTATTATTATTAATTATAATCGATTGTTATTATTATTATTATTATTATTATTATTATAATAATAATAATAATAATAATAATAATAATAACAATAGATTATAATTAATAATAATAATAATAATAATAATAATAATAATAATAATTGCCTCTTTCTTAAAACATTCTTAATGACACTGCAGCCATCAATCGAGTCAGAACTGCAGAGCCAGTTGACGGACGATGTGGTGGACAGAGGAGACTGGACCCCCAAACACCCTGAGTACCGACCCAGATGATGTCCCACTGACACCATCCAGCCCAGCAGCACTGCAGGGACACCTGCTCAGCCTGTTACTGTCCATCATCTGTAACTGTTTTAATATTGTTTTTATTTTGTAAACAGTTGTAAATGTTAAGACCTTAATAATAAAAGAAAACATTCAATCCCTTGTTGTCCCTGAAAAGTAGCACTTGATGCCGTTTGCTGTCATAAATTATACTTAAGTTGTAAATACTGAATGGAATAGACAATGTGTAACAATAGAACAATATTTTATTTCATGAATTATATAAAATGAACAATTATGAACAAATCATTTAAGAATAACTCATACATTAACTAAATAACAACAGATATAATGTAAGGATTGTCCTCTGGAGCAGAGAAGAGCCGTGTCATTACTCTAGAGTCATGTCCTTGTGTTATGTTCAGATTATGTTTTTTTTTGTCTTTTATTCTCCTGTCTTTGTATCATGTCTTTGTATCGTGTCTTTTGAGTTTCCATGCCCCACTGTGTCTCTTGTCCTTTAAGTTTCTCCTATGTTCTCCCCTCTGTCTCCCTCTGTCTGTTGTATTGTTCCCTTCATGTTTTCTCATGTGCTCCTCCCCCTCGTCACCACACCTGGCCTCCTCCCTCCTCTCTCCCCACCTGTTCCTTATCTGATCGTTAGTGTCTGTGTTTTAAGTCTCCGCTTCCCCTCTTGTCTTTGTCTGGTCATTGTTTGTATCTGTCTGCCTTTGCTCATGCTCATGCTCATGCTCATGCTCATGCTCATGCTCATGCTCATGCTCATGCTCATGCTCATGCTCATGCTCATGCTCATGCTCATGCTCATGCTCATGCTCATGCTCATGCTCACGCTCATGCTCACGCTCACGTTCCTGTCCCTGTCATGTCCTTCCTGTCTCCCCATGGTATGTGTTCTTTGGATTTTGATTCTTGCATTTTTGCCTTTTTGATTTGAACTTTGCTTTTGATTTGTACTTTGTCCTTTTCCTTTGAACTTTGTTTTGCTGTTTCTTCGTTACTTTGTTTCCTGGTCCTTGGAGATTCATGCTTCTTGGTTTTTTTTGTACTCCTGGTTTTTTGTGGATTTTGGCTTTTGCTTAATAAAGCTCGCCTTTCATTGCCCTCGATCCTGCCTCTTGTCCTCTAGTATCTGCATTTGGGTCCAACTCCATCTCCTCTTTCCATAGTCTTTCCCTTTAAAACTATATATCTCTATCTCTATCTCATCATCGTAAGGATAATCATAAACTTAGCTCAGGGATCACAGCCTGATCTGAATCTGTTCATCTTGGTCCATTTATGTAAAACGAGTCTCTAACATCTCCACAGTCACAATAAGATATAAGTCAACCTCTAACGTTTGAAAGTGAAGGCTTTTAAGGTTTCACTTCCAAAGGCATCAAGCTGAGCATTACCAACGTATTTTACCTTGAAGTTTAACATATCTGGAGTTGGATGTTCAAATGAGTAAAAACCGAGTATAGACCCAATACTTGCATTTAAATACGAGATCTGCACCACTTGAGGTTATTTATTTCTTCTCTTCGGGCACGCAATGAATCTTGGGATATGTGAGACCACGAAGGGTAGTAGCGGTGCACACTACAAAAACAGGTAAAAGGAGTATGCATTTGTGGGGTGCATTATGAGAACACTTTGAATTGGGACACCCTTCACCGCAGCATAGTGACGTAATCGCACTTCAAATGCGCACTCGAAGTGTGCAGACCCTGAATTGGGACACAGCAACTGTAAAGCAGGAAGAAACACAAAAGGGCATGGATACAAAATAAAACACAACAAGAAGACACTGAATCATAACAGGATGATGTTCTTGAATGATGCTAGGTGTGTTGTTAGATACTAGCTCCTGTCTGGTACTGGTTATGTAAAATGCTCTTAGAAGATGATTGAAAGTCAATGAAAACATGGTGTGGGTGTGGGATTGCTGGCCTGAGCTCATTGTGCAGTCTGTAGCAGCGTCTTGTAGGGGAGTCTATTAAGAGTCATTTATTTGATCAGTTTGGCAGATTGATGCTAATTGTACCTCTGAATCCATTTACTGTCAGAGAGAAAGACAGACACAGAAAGAGAGAGAGAAGAAACACACTGATTTCTAGGCTAAGGAACCTTATTTTGCAGTGCCCAGTGTAATTTTTTTTTTTTCCAGTTATAAACATAACATAAGATTGTTTTTTTTTTTTTTTACTGAATAAACTCCTAGAACTTTCCTTAACATCACAACAAACCTTGAAAGAAACATTAAAGATAGAAATGTTGCATAGTTGCATCAGTCTGTTGTGAGCCATTTTGTATGAGGTATGCCCTTTGAAAAATCTTCATACATTGACCTTTAACAACAGTATAACAAAGCCACTTGGAACCAATAGGAAATGTATGAGTCGCTGGGCAGGATAGCACTTCCCTAACATGTACTTCAGACAAAGAAAGGATGCATGGTATTGAAAAAAACAAAAGAAAATGTATTGTGGTTGTTTGATTGCAGTGTAATCAAGCACCTTGGAATAAAAATTACAGAATGATAAAGAGCAAAGAGAGATAACAGAACTTTCTTATTTATTGAAATTTAATTTAAAATAGTCCTACTGCATTTTTTAGATGTCCGAACTGTGATTTTTTTGTCTTGCATAGTTTCAACTCCAGCCCCTGATGTGCTCCTAAATGGATGCAAACGTGGACAAGCACTCACACTCATGCTCTGTTCGTATTACATGGGTTGAACACATGGGCATACATGTTCACGGGTGGGGTTGATACGTTTGATCCACACGTGAGTGCAGTCAGGATTTTTGAAACAGAATCCCTTTCAGACATGGGCAGATGATGAAATGTGCATCAATCCATGCTGTTGCTTTCTGAAAGCGGTAAAGATAATCTGAGTTTAAGTCATCTTGTACTGTTTTTCACCGGAGCGTTTGAACATTAAAGGGACCCTATGGGAATTTTTTTTATTTTTTATTTTTGTAAATGTACACATTAAAGTATATTAACAGGTCTTAGTGAGTACTGCTGCATATTTGAAAAAAGTAGTCTGAAACCTTTTGTGGCTCCAGAGTAAGCTGCATGTAATCTGATAAACTGCCTCTAGTGATGTCACTCATTGTCGATAATGTAGGCTCCAGATTTTTAAGAGCAGTCTGCTGGTCCAGCATTGTATGGTCGGACTCATTATGGACATTAAGACCAGAGATGTCATCTTTTCTTATTCCACACACTCTTCTTCCTTTCAAAAACCCTATAAATGCATTACCTTCCTAATAAAACATTTGCAAAGCCAACTTTTGAATCATTTTTCCTCCATTTGCTATTTGTCAGCTCGTTGCCACATTTTTTGCTATCTCATTGCCACCAACTGTTGATCAGTATAAAGCATGATAAAATGAAACCACCAACAGCTTTATGTGCAGTGTTACCTGAGAAACTCACTAAACAGAGATCCGTTATCCATTATTGGTTAAACGACTCCACAGAGCAGCTTTAACAGTGTTTCGTCCTTTGTGTCAAATGAGGTTTTATATAACATTATTTGCAATAAATAATAAAGTGCATTCATAATGTATGTTCACATTGCTGAGTGTGCAACACACAGATTGAATGACAGATAAAGCCACAGCATGGCAGCACAAGGGGCTCTTGGATTGGTCTTTGTGTGTAACAAGAATGACAGCTGTCAGTAAAGCTGTGCTGCTTCTGCAGTTCCAAGGGTTCACTGTCACTGCTGCTGACCATCAGTGATAAAGAGCTGGCCATCAGTCAGTCATTTTCAGTCGCTATGGAAGTCAATCTTGCTTGTGTGTTTTGTGGTACAGTTGACTGGGCTAGGGAAGTGGGGGTGGTTGTGCAACATGGAAAAGGTTTTCAAGTGAAGTGGTACTTGTTTTCAGACATTTTGGAAGTCAACAGTAGCAGTTAACACTTGATCAGAAACTGACAGACATGGTGAATTCTTGAGTCAGTAAAGGTTATCTTTGGGTACTCAGTTTAGTAGCTAATAGCATCTGGTCAGTTAACAATGATTGTACAGTTGTACAGGGGAATTCTAGTATTTCTAAACCTGGGCTCTATATTTACATGTTTTGGTGTGTAGATGATTCATACTTACCAAAAGGTTTGGAATATGTTCAGCAGATTGCATCAGCAGGTCGTCCTTCTAGGTGACTGACAAAACGATTCTTATGTAGTACAACCTTTTCGTTAAATAATAACATCCTTTGCTCAACCAGACACACAAGTCTCGTTCTTAAATCTTGTGAGATGAGTTGTTACAGTTGTTGCCTTATTGAGATGGTCAAACCAGAAAGTATGAATCATTTACACACAAAGAAATGTAGCTATAGGGCCCAGTTTTAAAATCAATAAGCCTAAAATTAGCTAGTAGGGGATCATATTTTTGATTCTATGATTACTAGAAGTATTAAGACATCAATAGGTGTCTCCACCTGTCAGGGCCTGTACATTTGGTTCCTTTGAGATCAGAGGGAGCCATGCTGATAGGATCTGAGACACAAGGCTTCAACAGTTTCCCAACACTGACAAAACCTGAAGTTACCTCCTGACAAACTCAGTTGACGTTTTATTGCAGTGAAAGACACGCCTCCATTTTCCTGGTTTTGTCATTTCCTGATACCCATGTACACTTCAAAGAAAGTAGAAAGAGCAGTTTGAACTCTGCCATCTTCAGCATCCATCAGAAGGCGGCGTAGATCTGCAAGTCAGTGTGCAGTTGTATCAAATCATCAAAACGCTTGAGGCAAGAGATTCCATAATGTGCTGGCAATGAAGATAAATGATTCTTATAACCTCTCCATGCTGCATCTCACAGTTAAGGATTCGTCCCTGAAGTCGAGTCTGCGAGCTAAGAGTCCATCCCTCTCCTGCACAAAAGGCACTCAGGGGCTTTAAACCATAAGTGTGCATAAGTGTGCTCCTCCGGCTGGGCAGGGGTAATGTATGATGGTAATTTGTATGGAGACTGAGGTGTAAGCTTTTCAGAAGTGCACCTGTGACAATCACTTAAGGTTCATCATGTCCTCTGTGGTTATATGTGTTCATGGTCACATGAAAGGTTGACAGCTTCATTATTAGGGCATGTTCTTTCCCATTTTGGCAAGGTTAGATGTTGTCAACACTTTGTTTTCACCTTGTCGTCAAGTGTGTACTTTCATCATTTTCAGGCCAGCTACTAATTATTGTGAAAGTCCCTGTGTTGTCACTGTCACTGTCCTTAGCCTCTCATATACGGTGATGGATGGGGACCCATTCCAATAAGTTTACCCAGTGCAAATTGCACACTCAGGCGTTGCCATTAATCTCTGTAAGGGCCCTCCAGTTGGCTTGCTCACCCAGAGTGTACTATTTGGGTGGGCAGTGATCTTCTCTGTTAGTCAACAAAAAAGAAAACACATTATAGATTACATTACATACATTAAGACATTAAATTCCTGGCCACACTTTTAAGGAGACAGTGCTGAAAATATTGAGTTCTAGGAATCTTCTAACCCAAATGAAACCACTATGTGTCATTATTATGCTTGCTGTTTCCCTGCTTTCACTCTATATGGTACGCTCAACTAAGTTAAGCTAATGGTCTCCTGGACGGAGCCTCATATTCATTATACACACCTGCGATTGGTATCAAAGCTCTCATCTAACTTTCAGTGTGAAGGGGAAGTGCTTTCCCCTAAATGTCAAATGCTTCTTTAAACTTTTTCATCTCACTGTATTTGACTTGTGTTATCTCAATGTTGACTGGACACCAGTGCAAATGAAAGGCAGCTCTAGACTCAGTGGTTATCTTCAGTTTAGCATAGAAATCTGGGGATTAGACAGGGCCATCCTTTAAAGAATATTTACAGGATATTACACAACTGCACATATATATATGTTTTATATAAGAAATTCAACCTTTAATATAAATATCTGCAAATAGTAGAGAAGAAAATCACAGAAGGCCTAATGAGATTACTAAATGTAATCCTCTGAAGATATTACTGCTGTGTTCTAGCATCATTCCTTGGGAACAAATGTACCCGCATTTGTAACCCTCCAAAGCAGAGAACCCTGCCTCATTTGTAACTAAATTCATCAACTGTAAATGTTTAACACACACAGTTATCAGTCATAGCCTGCCTCATTTTAGAAAGAGAGAACCAGTGAAAACACTACTTTTATAAACGACACATTGTGTACACAACTCACCGCTGCTCTGGAGTCTCTACACCATCAATAATCATCAATCACTGTCTGGTTTGGCTTAGCCTGGTAGCTGCCAACTGAACCACTGTGCACTCTCTGATTTAACAAAGACATACCTGTCGCTTTTAAAATAAAACCCCAAAAACCCCTGCAGGGTTTCAGTGATATTAAAAATCTCTGTCAATCTGATGTCAATTGATGTTATCTTCAGATAATGCAGCATATTTTTCTTAACCTAACCAAGTAGCTGTTGTGCCTGACATTCCCATGAAGCCATTCAGGTGCAAAACTGATGCTAGATGGGTAGTCACTCTAAGGCTTCTAACCGAGCTGCCGTATTTGACAAATTGAGATTGAGGACATGTTGAATATACACGAAATGTGATATGACTCTTATAGGAAAACATTTTGATACATGAACACATACGAAACGTACAAATGTACCTGTTTTTTGTTGGTGGTCTGCTGGATCACTGAGTCAAGCACAGCTGGTCTTCATGTGTGGACATTGAACTGGGCCTTGGTGAAACTTACAGACATTGTGCAAAAATTAAAAAGAGCAACAGTACAAAAATAACTTGATGATGAAGCCAAAAGAGAGCTTGATTAGCACTCACCAAATCTTACTGAAAGCTTGAGAACGTTTGAATATAACAGGTGTTAAATCAACTGACTGAGAAAGACAACAGGGACACTGAGCCTCGCGGCTCAGCTGCTGCTCTGCACATGACTAGACAATACACTCCCTAACAGAGCAAACAGCTGTAGACTTGTGTTCATGCATGTCTGTTTCCACAATAATGTAAAACTCATCAACTTTAAAAGCTGGGAACTGGCATGGCTTCCCATGATAAGAGTCAATTGTGTGAGTCTTATGCTTAAAGAGCTGGCAGCTCAGAAAGAGGGCTGATGAACAGAAACGTATTAAAAAGAAGTCTTTACAAAAAACATCCAAGGTTGAAACCCTGTCGGCCCGGCCCTTTATGAGGCTTTTTAAAATTTGAATGACAATAACAAAGCCAATTCATGAAAATCAAAGTCATTTTTACGGGTCTTCTCCTGACTGTTGCACAGCCTCACCTGCAGCAGTCGTTCTGCAGTGTGATTAAGCCTGACCAACTGGTGCTCTGGACCATCAATCAATCAACCAATCAAAAAGCCACACTGAGTAATAACCTCCCAAACAGTGTGAGCGAAGACGGAGGAAAGAGATACACAGAGTGAGGGATGTCGGCTGCCACTTCCCTGTCGAAAAGAGAATAAAACTTGAGGAAAGGAGAGGTGAGGAGGAGGAGGGAGATTAGAAGAGAATTCCTACTGGTTTAATTTACTATCTTCCTTATCCTGTAATGACCCCGCTGCCTCTCATAGCTCCATCAGTTCAGTCATGAATATAGACAGACCTTTAATCACTGCCTTATGTATTAAACAGCAGATAATGTTCATCCACCCTGCGCAGTGATAAGAAGAGCAGAGCGGGGGCCCGGAGAAAACCTTTAGCAAACTCCACAGCAATGTGTTTAGTTTACAGTGCGGTTCGGGTGTGATTAGAACCGTCACCTCATAGCAGAATCCTGGATGCAAGTGTGATGATGTTTGTCTGGCAGTGTAACAGGCTGGCACAGTGTTTCTCTCACAGTTTTGGGTTGGTCTGACCTTGCAACCCTAATAAACCAGTCAAAAGGTCAGGGTCAGTAACAGAGTGGTAGCCCATTTCTGCAGGGCAGATTACAGAGTGACACCCTGTTATCTCAATCGCCTGGACACAGAAATCTCAGCTGCCACTCTGACAAAATAAACTGTCTGTAACTCATTCTGAGGCAGATATAAGATAACATGTTACAAAGAGAACGCAGGAAAAATAAATTATATTCACGTCATTTTTATTGGCACTTACAATAAATCTTGGCATCGTTATCGTTGCTGTGTTATGTGTTCTTTAGAAGTAAGTGTCTTGAAGATGACTGAATTGTAATAAAGTGTGCAGTTACTGCGGAGGGAAAACAGATCGACAGTAATGGTTTTATTCCAATTGCTTCTGTAAGCTCTTCTCATCAAGCCAAAGCAATAAATATACACATACACAATTCCTTACATGAATTGGAGTTTTCCAGATATACCCGGAGTGTTTCATACTGAGAGGCCTGGCTTATTACTCTCTTTGACTGCACCACTGCCAGGTGTTTTTTAGCCACACAAGCAGCATGGCTTGAGGAACAACATGCCAGTCACCACCACTGTGATACAGATTGAAATTTCCCAACAGCTATTGGGCAAACTGCCATGAAATGCTCCTAAGACCAAATACCTGCAAAAGCTACAGCATTCCCTTTAAGTATCTTGAGGCCCTACCCCAGCCAGATCTGGACGCAGAATTCTTCTTATTAAATTAGAAAATGTTTTCCCTTCATAATGTTTTCGGAAGAAATATAATCTTTACCTGTGTATAGGACTGAGTGGCATCAAACACTGAGATGAAAACACGATGGTTCCTAGTTTTAGACAATGATTTTGAATATCATATTCCATTTCCGCCCTTTGATTTCCCTAAATCCTACACATTACATTAATACATTTATCTGCATTTCATAGGCTGGGGCACTAAACAGTCGTCCAATTCAGACATGTGTCTGTGCTCTTGCTTTCCTGTAGTTACTGAAAAGCACGGGAGCATCCTTTCTAAGTCAATTACTGTAACAAGATAACTCTCCCTGGTATTAATAAGGTTACTCCAGCCTGTCAAACACATTTTCACAGCAGCTTTGGAGCAAAGACATCGATGCTTTGATTGCGCGCTCTGTGTAGGCTCAACGGCCCAGCATACTGTAATGATAAAGATTTTCAGTGACACTGGGGTTTTACATATTTCCTCTACCTTTTTGTATTCATCCAAGAGAGAGTTCTGTTTTGGCTTAGAATACCAAAATGTGAAAGCTTCCATGCATTGAGGCTATGGTGCCAAAGATACAGAGCGTGATGATGAATGTACTCATACAGCAGGCTACAGAACTGGCTTTATGATTTGGCACAATGTGTCTCTTTGCTATATAGGTTTTCAGTCCCCGAACTAAAGCTGAAGCGTAGTGAGCTGACTCATTCCATCCTGTCCCTCTTCTCCCACTCACTGCCTCCTCTTTATATCTGACTTTCTTCTCCTTTGATGTCTAGTGAAGTCATATGAAGCCAATGCCAAGACTGAGAAGCTTTCCGTAGAATTATGATCGTCAGGCTTGGGTGCTCATCTTTGCATCACACTTTTTGCGTACTGAGTTTACATCAGCTTCCGTATAATTTACTGATCATAGTAAGAGATTTTTCACTTTTTTAAAACTCTCAGGTCAGCGTGGACCAAACCGTGGATCTCTTTCGATTGCTTTGAAACAAAACACATCACACTTCTCTCCGAAACTCAACCACCACCAAATCTCTGTATGTTTTCATTCCATTTTTGCACACATGCTGTTGTTAAAATTACATGTCCGAAACGTCACATTGCACAATATTACAGTAAATAAGTAACCTATGAACCTTTAAAGAACCAGTTTGCTTTTCTACAGAGCCATCATAGAGTAAAAAACATTCAGTTGTTGTATATATCTGGAATTTCTCAGCATTGCTAGGAACAACAGATTACATCAACTCGTGACAAGTGTTGCTATCTATATTGGCATTCAAACATGACTGGTGGTCTGACCACTGTTGCTTCAATTTGGCATACATTGTAAAATTATTTGTTTATTTGTATGTTTTTGTCAAATGGCGGTCATAAGTGGTTTTAGGTGGTCCTTGGTCATGATTACTTCGCCACCTGCCCTAATGTAAGCAGCTCTTTGTTCTTGACCAGTAAATTGTCGGTGCCACTCTAGAACCAGTTTTCCTGGCCAGTAGGCAGCTGTCAAAACACATAAACTGGTTCCAGAGTAGGCACTGGCTCTGAACCAGCACCTGAACCACCTTGGTTCCAAAAAGGTCATTATGAGAGACTATCATGCCAGGCAAAAAAAGGAGCGGAGTTAGAGTTTCCCATACTGTGCTGAGCACCAGAAAGAACGTTGTCGAAGTTTTGCTTGACTGCATTGCAGCGGCATCCGGATAAATCAGCTGAGCAGGAAATCAGAACACACACGATGATGAAGACACTCAGTAAATCTCACTTTCACAACCGTATGAGCAAACACAACTCTAAATTCCTCAAAACTCTAAACACAAAATTGAAAACAGTTCACCAGGTAAAAACATTGTTTTCAATAAAACTCCACAGATCAGATATTTACATGTTGCACTGACACAATCAGTGTGTCAAAATAAGACACAGTGCACATTATACTTCCCAATGAACTCAAATTGAGCTAAATTCACAACCCAGCTTCCCAGGCTCAGACTAAGGAGTTTAAGTTGAAATGGCAACATTGTAAGAGATGCATGAATTAGACGTATTGGCTCATCCTCCGTCCTCATCCTTCTGTTTTTCCCCTCTTGCCCTCACACTTCCCCTTCCTCTCTGTGGTCACACACAGGTCACCTGAGGCCTCTTTACTGGACAAGTGGGAACAAAGTCTGCTAAATGATGATGTATACAGGCTGTAATTGTGCTTAGAGCTTGGCAGTCTAACGTCTTTTTTTTCTTACACACAAGCAGTTCAAGTTTTCAGAGTAGTGTGAAAAAGCAGTCTTAGTGAGTGTTTCTGCACTAGGAAGGTGCTTCTTGGATCAAATCAAAAACAAACCACAGCAGGCGTGTTCATGATAATGAAGGATCATGTAAGCCATTGCAACAGGTTAGTTGGTGTGTTTTTCTCAAAGTGTGTGAAAACTGAGGTGAGGGAAGCAGATATGTCTTTTTTTTTTTTTTTTTTTTCAAATATATACTTGTGACAGTCCCGGCCGGCGAGGATGTAGTCTTTGATGTGGTGTAGAACCAGTTTTTCAAATCACTTCATCAGAATCGGGGTGACTGACATTTTATGCACAGGAACAATGGTGGCAGTTTTAAAGCCTTAAAGGTGTGAGACGCTAAAACTGTCAGTAATAACATCAGCTGGCCGATAAGCACATGTTTTTCATACACCACCTGGCTGTGTACTTTTTACTATTGAAACTTGTTCATATCAATGTAAATTCTTTTTATTTTTAAAATTTTTATCTGAATTACTCAAATAAAAAATAAAAACTATAAAAAAAACACTGCATATCACCGGCCGTATTCTTCCAATTGGTTGGTGGTAAGTAAACCCTTTATTAAAACCAATGTTGCTGAGGCAAACAGCATTTTTCAATTTAAAGAGAGCTTTTTTTTCCCAGTGTGCACTCTGTGGCTTGAATCAGCGTTGTAATGAATGGGCATCAATTACAGTGACTGCTGTTTTAAAATGACCCTTATTTGCATGCATTTGCAAGTTAAAAAAAACCAACCTATTATCATTTGTTGATGACACATCTTGACCCAGGGGACATCTCCGTTAGTCATGAGGCATACTATCTTTGCTTTGTTTCCGTGTGAGTTTCTGTGAAGCCATTGACCGGAATGCTTTAACGGTGTGTTGGTGTGCATACACTCTGCATGTAAAGACACAAACCAATGCCCCGTCTCTCTCTTTCTTTTACCTTGTCTCTCTGCTCCTTGTGTCTCTCTGCCGATGCGAGTGTTTTGGGGCTTACATTGTGCCGGCCTTGCCCGTGTGAGCCTCTTTGAGAAACTCTAAATTCGTTGCTCATATCAGAGGGTAGAGGCTGAGTTTATTAGTAATGCCAGCCTTGTTGTTGTTCGGCGCCGAACGAATAAGAGGCTTGCAGGGGAGGCTTATCTGTCAGGGTGCACACACACAGACGCACAAGAGCAGACACACAATACAGAAACACACCATCAATAAAAAAAAAAAGAAGAAAAAACAGCAAATATGTCTACACACACACAGAAACACACACACAAAGCCCATGTGTGCATGCATGTACGCTCAGATAGCAACACTTCCGGTGACGCACATGTAACATGCATTAATGAAGGTACACTCATAAACACACACATAAACACACACACACAGGCTCTCTTTGGTCATGCTGAAGTGTAAACAAGTAAAAGACGCTTTCAGAGTGATTGTGGCCTTGTCTTGTTAGGTGCTGCATGAATAAGAGGCTTGCAGGAAAGGCTTATCTGTTTGGCAGTGCACACACAAACTCTCTCTTTCTCTCTCTTTCTCACACACCAACACACATCTACACACTTTTTAGAAGCCTTATCTGAGTCAGGGGAGATAACACTGCGAGGCAGAGAGTAAGGAGCAGATCTCACCATGAATGGAACATGTACCTGGCTTTGGAAACTATTCACACACTCAAACATACACGCACATACACACACACACACACACAGTTTCCTGAGTTACAGAGCAGATGTTATGACCTGAAGCACACTTGCCCGACATGGCTTACAACGTCGTTTGCCACGGCGGTACGTGTGTGCGGAGAAAGGCATATGGTGGAGCTCCCTGATAAAGAGAGGTTCAGGTGATGGCAATCTGTTGACAAAACTGCAGGCAAATAGAGCTCAATCAGTCAACTGCAATAGGTTACATGACAAATACAATAAGATCATGTGAACTAGGGTTGGTATTAAACACAGTGTGCACAGAAGCTGCAGAATTTTTATATTATGGGGCGCCGTTTAGCTCACTGGGTAGAGCAGACGTCCAACGTACAGAGGCTTTGTCCTCGCTGCAGAGGACCCGGGTTCCTTTTCACTTTGCTGCATGTCACTCCCCCTTTCTCTCAACCTGTTTCCTGTCATGTCTTCAGCTGTTCTATCAATAAAAAACCAAAGGGCCAAAAAAAAAAAAAAAAAAAAAAGAGTTATCACATCATATATTTCTTTGCACAAAAAATTAAGAGAACTCAAATTTCATTTCAGATCCACTTGAAATTGTAATATTCATGGTTAAGGAGAGTGTTCTATAATGCAGGCTTTTGGCTTCACTGCGGCGGTGCAAAGATAACTGCCGTATTTTGTGTGTGTGTGTGTGTGTGTGTGTGTGTGTGTGTGCGCGTGCGCGCTTGCTTTAGCACAGAGAGAAAGGGTTTCTCAGCCTTATTATTCTGGAACAAAGCGGACTGTGTCGGAGCTGTCAGAACTTCTCTTGCTAATGAACCTCATACTGTATGTGTAGATGCTTCATGCACTATAGATGACTCAAAAGCATAAAAGGCCAACTTTAGCGTTTAAATAATTCACCATGGCGGTATTCTTTGGTGTGGTTGCAGTTTAACAGATAATAGTTTTCATTTCAGTTTATTTTTCTGTAGTCGTTAATCCCTACAGTTTGAACATACTGACATCTTTGCTGTAGTCAGAAGTGATAATGTCTGTTTTAGAGATAATTTCTCGTAGTCTGCCTTAGTTACAGGCCCCAGCTTTTCTCAAACATCTATTCAAAACTGCTTGTAGACACACACTGCTGTACTGACTAACACACCGAGGTTTTTAATGATACAATCTGTGCGAATAACTTTATATTATTTACCTCATGGTTTTAAGACTGCGACAAAGTTTTAGCTCAGAGCAGCAAAGCAAATGATCTACCACTGGGGACACAGTGATGTGACAGTTGCGAAGAATACTTTTCCTCTGCGGCTGTAGGGTTCATTTCTCTGTTATACCACAACCCAATAACCAGAACATTTGCAATGTACTTCTCTGCAAACCACGTACGTATATGTTCAAACTTTACATTTCTTTATTTCTTTCATCGGGGTTACATTTTCAGTTTGATGTTGTGACAACACTTCTCACAGTATGGTTGCATTTAGGCACAAAACCATTTGGTTAGGTTTAGGAAAAGATAATTTGTTCAGCTTAAAATACCTGTAAAGCACAATCTTGAACTGTGGCCACTGGCTTGACAGCCTTCTTCCCTGTAACCAGCAACCCCTCCACCTCCCGATATGACGGTGAGGCAGAAAAAGGTTATGTGAACCTGATATGATACATATTGTTACATACTGCCACCATTTTATTTTGTCGACTCTGCTGTATACCAAAAAATAGTGACATATCGAGGACATTGTTTAAAATGCAGTCAAAATCATAACATGGTTGTAGTTTTAATTTATACAATTCAGGTCAGTAAAAGCAGCAGTACAGTGTTGAAGTGGCTCTAACACTGGCCATGGTGCTGAATAGCTCTTATCCGATGGTCTGAAATGAATGTGCTGCACATTGTGACTGCAGATAACAAAAAAAAAGCTCACTCTTATTATGCACAGCAGGTCTGTACCGACATATTGGCCAAGATGCTTTTACCGCTAGATTTGGCAGCTATGTTGAATTTAATGAGGGTTAACCTCTCATTAACTTGAGTTCCACATCAGGATCAAATAGGGCCAATGAGGGATTAGTCTTGCTTGTGTATAAATAATACACAGTTCTGCCTAGAAATATCAGAGTCTAATTGTTGTGCATGTTGCTGTCAATTATCCTAATATTTAATAATAACACAATTGATCACAAAATTGTTAATTCGTTTTTTACTTCCACAGATGTACCATGGCTAGAGATTAGAATAAAATAATGTGATCAGAAGGCCTCAACAGACACACTTCTGAGTCGTGCATGTTATACTTTTCCATTTCATTTTTTCATCATATGCTGATGAATTTAAGAGATAGAAAAATAGATCAATACATATGTTGGCTGTTATGATGAAAGCAAGTAGGCAGCCTGAAATCTTATCATTAATGTAAACCTTTAGTCGACTTGGTACTATTCACTGGAAATATCACTTGTGCAGTGGCACAAGTTGATTGTCAAAATCTCCCAAAATTACATACATCACTGTTCCTCAAACAACATGACCATTGCATTGTCACAGCAACACGTGTACTTGACCTTCATCATACAGTCACAGTCTGGTTAGGTTTCGGCAATAAAACCTCTTGGTAAGAGTAAGGCAAGAAAACTACTTGAAACTACTTGGTACTGTTTAGGAAGGGGAGTTACTTGGTTATCTTTAGGCAAGCAAACTACTTGGTTAGGGTTAGACAAAGTAACTACTTGTTAGATTAAGGCAAGAAAACTACTTGAGACTGCTTGGTTAAGTTTAGGCAAGAAAAATATTTAGTAAGGTTTAGGAAAAGGTTATATTTATGATTAAAATCCCTACATCACATCTCTAACCTCCCTCGGTAACTTTCATTACATTATGTACGCATGCGACGTAATGTCACTGCGTTAACTTTTGACTTTTATTTTTTACACTTGATATTGAAAGCGCTGCCCTGGGGTAATGGTCTGTGCTACATGAACCTGACTGTTCCTCCCTGGCCTCCTCCTTATGCAGACTGTTCACCCTTTGTACTACTTCTCCTCGCTTCCTCCTTTCAGTTGCAATAGCTACTACAGCAGCTAAAGTCGCAGCCTAACAACCAATGTAACAATGGATGGTAATAAGCTGCTTTCTCATTTTGTTTTTCTCATGAGGGCAGCCACATAAATCCACAGTAGTCTCTACTGGTGTTAATTGGGTTTAGGTGTTTAACTTACTGGAATATTAGACATGGCCATCCAGTGAAGCCAATATTATTTCTGTTATCATTTCAGAAAAGGGCTTTGAGGCTTTAACGTTATTTTCTGTGGCCATTACACCCCACTAAAGTGAGAATGAATGTGTAAGTATAAGATGTCATGGGGAAAAAAAATGTTACGGCTTTAACTCATTGCTGAGTGTGTACTTTCTTGACCACTCATCTGTGTGCAAAAGGATTTCAGCCAATATGACCTGCTGCCGTCTGCAATAGCCATAACAGCTAATCAATATCTTGATCCACAGTGACAGAAGGTTAAAGCTTCAGCAGCTTAATGTTGATACTGACAGTGCCTTTGTGCTCTCATCTTCAGCTTTTACCTCGGTGGATAGAGTTATGACATAAACACTACCAGGGTTGGGGATTTTATAGCTCTACTGGCAGCCAATTCTGTGTCTGACCCAATCAAATCTTGGCAAGTGAAGAGAATTTCAAGGATTAGGTCCTAAGTCCAGGTCAACAAGTACAAATTATGGGCTGGCAACACACAAACATAACACAACATGCACAGTCAGTATATTTTGATTCATCAAAATGTGATGAGAGGTTAAAGATCTTTTAAAAGGAGAATATTTGAAAGCAAAAGCTTAAAAATGGCGAAATAAATCGAAGGGGCCCTATAGAATCTTACATCAGATCTTATCTTGAATCGGATACTGGATGTCTACCTTTCTGATCACTGATCCAAGACTCACTGAGGGGATTTCTACCCAGCCATCCAATTATTTCAGTCTTACCAGCGTTTCCAACATGGTCTCCAGATGATCAGACAATCAATGCACTGATCAGCATCACTGGAAGCCTGAAGTTTTAGTGGCTTAGGACATCAAGAGCACTGGTCAGTGACTGGTTGTGGCTCTATGCTTGTTAAGAGCAAGCCCCTTGTGTAGATTTTTTTACAAACTGAAGGTTAGAAATGATTTAAGGAAGGACGCATTATGTGACCAATCCCTAGTGATATGCGGTTATGGTGCTACAACACTTACAGAGGTAGATTTAGAAAGAAAAATAAAGTTTGAAGATAAAGTATGAATTCAACCCCTTTTAATGCTTTCTGTATCTGCAGAGGATGTTTGTGAGCCCATGTCAGTCTCATCAATTAATGGCCCTGTGCCTCTAAGGGCCAACTGACACTGTAGTTGGCTGTGAAGTGTCACTTGTTCAGAAGGTACTTGGGGTGCTTGGATAGATCACACACTGGACTTCTGCTTTGGGAATCAGAGTTCCCATCCCATTTGTTACCAAGAGTAGTTTTTTTTGGCCTAAACCAAACCATGACTGTGCAAAGCTGTTGTTAAGGGAGTGTAGATTGTCATACTCTGAAGCTTAAGGCCGCTGACCAAGATGCCGTATTTGATGACTTAAAACGTGTTGTATCCTGCGTTTGATTTCATTACAGTCCATTCAACAGATGTTAAGAGAAGACATTAAAAAGCAACACTTTCAAGCTCATGTTGTCAGCAGAGGACCACGGATGTATATATGAAATGTCAATGCGCTGAACAGCATAGGCATTTTATTGGAAACTTTAATTTAGATTGCAGCTGTTGTCTATCATCATGGCAATAGATGGAGCAGCAACATCGACACTGCTAATAAATTCATCCATCTAAAAGAAAAGACATGCATGTAACTACTTTAATGTTGTCTTTATTTGATTTGAATTTTGATTAATATAAAACTGCATCAGAAATATTCATTCTCTTGCACTTTTTCAGCTACCTAATCTATTAAATAAGATGTTCTCTTATTGTATATCTCCAAATGGTGGCAGATGCATAAAGAATGTCCATTAAAGTTTAAAACATTAGTCAAATGACAATTTTGGAAATGACAACTTCCCAAGGCAAATCGATAACTTCATGATGAAAGTGTATTGTTGAGGATATTACAGCTCACACAGTGGGTACAACCATAGATGGACCCCTTCATTAAAGGTCCCGTTTATAAAACAGTTGATATGATTGAGTCTTATTCACAACTTGTCAAATACTGACAGTTCAGCTGGCAGGTAGGCTTTGACCATCAACCCAAAGCACTTGGGAATACGACTCAACCATCAACTGTCTCACATAGTGGACTTTTAAACCTACACTGTCTATTTTAAGCCATTACCCATACTAAGGCTAACCCATACTAAAGATCCCGAGATCTGTAGTAAATTAGCAGACCGGTTGAAGAGGAAGTGCTGAATGTAATTGTAAAGCTGTAAAATGAACAGTGAAAGGCAAAACTATTGAATTTTGAGTTACTGGTGATCAACAATTCTATCAAGCCCCAACAGACCTGCCCTACTGTGTTCACTTCTATGGACTGTAAAACAATAAAAAATAGCATTTATTGCTCCCAGATGTCTCTCGACACTAACAAAGTGGTATTTCAGAATTGATCATATCATTGACTTGAGACACGATTTAAAAAAAGTCTGATTAGGCTTTAAATGGTTAACCAATGAATAATGATTTCTATAGGGAGCTATCCCAGCAGCCACCTGACAATGTCTCAATGACTTTAACAGCTGTTAAGAGCTAATCAATAAACTGATTGGCAGCAGCAGTAGCCTGAAGGTTGGATTACGCTGATTTATTGTCAATCATGCTGTGACGCTGTGATAACACTTGTCATGCGTTGAACGATTTCCAAGTGCCTTTAGTTCACATACGATCACATGTTAAAAAGAAATAACAATGACATATGAATAAATATAAATAAGCCACCCACCCACTATCTTTTACTTACTAGCATCCCTGTATTGTCTGTATTGACACTCATGAAACAAAGAAGATATCAAATTGAATCAAGATCAATCCAGACACCATTGATCTCAATATTAGTTAAGGGACCTTGAGCCTTTCCAAAATGATAAGGGTGATTTATTATTGCAACTGATAGCTGTTGTCAGTCATCCACTACAATAACTCCCATATGAGATACACAGGCTTATTTACCTTCAGCTAGAGATTTATAACATTACACTGTTCAAAACAAATCTAATTTGTCTTTTATTAAAGAATGACATGCGGCTCATTTTTGCACCCTGTAAGATTCTCTCAACTCTCTTCAGGATGATTTATAAAGAGTAATCCCAACCACTGTTCAGAATTCCACCAGGTTGATACATCATCTGTGAACACTGAGTAATGTGATGTCGAGCTCTGCTTTTTACAGTTATTGATTGACTAGTGATGATGAGGCTTGACCAGTACTTTACAGGTTACTACCATTGATCTGTCAGTGCTCCCCTACAACTGAAAAAGATTAAACATCACAAGAAATGATGTAATGAGATCAAAATATAGACTGTGCAATTGAGCACAATTATTTTAGATTATATGATATATTTATAGTGAAAGGAGGGCACTTAACAAAGTTTTATCCACTGGATGGGCACCCTAGAGGGTCGGTGCATCCAAGAGGGCCCTTTTGCTGTGTTTTTTTCAAACACGAGTCCTGAGTCCACCAGTGTCCTGCTCCACACTGGATGGCATTAATGAAGCACTGGGGAATATAGAATTTCCTTTTATGGGAAATAGAGGGAGAAACATTTTGTTAAACTTCATCCTCTGAAGAAATTTGCTCCTGGACTAGCAACCCAGACCATTGACCCTCCAGTGTCTTTATTAGCACTGAGAGCTGATCAAGCCCCTCAGATTCTAGATGTCAGATTTATCAGCATAATAAAACTCAGAATGTAGCCCCTTTTAGATAGACAAGGCGGCACATTTGCAGCCAGGTAAAGGCTGCAATCTGCCGTCTTGTCTATGTGAAAGGGAGGTGTAATATTCCTTCTTTTCAAAAAATGCCGGCACTGGGGAAGGCGTAAACATGTGATGTGACGTGAAGCACGAAGTTTGGCGTGAACAGTGACGTACAACATATGCGTCGGAAGAATAGCCCTGTGATACCAGTGTCAGTCATAATTGCTACGCAGCTGCAGGATGCTGCATAATCATGAATGGCCCATATTCTCACCTCCTCATTCAAACACGATATACCGTCTTCTGTCTAAATCTGAGGACCTAGCCACAAAAAGGACAGCCAAATTGGCGGCTTGTAGCCCAGTATAAAAACGGCTTGTGATTATCGGTTTAGAAGAAGACTGTTTGTCATTTACAATCATACTGAGTACACTATAGTGAAACTCCTCATTGTACCCATCCCTGAGGAGCCCTGGGCAGCCATTGTACGGCAGATGAGAAATCTTTTGTATCAGAGGCTTAAAATCAGTGGTGGACACCGGTGCAGGGGAGGTGATCCCTGTGGTAGATAAATCAAGATAAAGTGCCCTCGGGGGTTTCCTTCCAGTGGAGACAAGTGCCCTCTCTACACTCTGCAACTGTCTGTGTGCTGGTGGCCACACCCAAACAGCTGGTGTCCCAGACGGTTTTCCTCCTCAAACATCGCGAGTCCGCCACCGCTTAGAGTTATCGAATGTTGTGGAAAAGTATCGTCATAACCGCCAGAACATTATTTAAAACAAGAAAATAACTAAACTAAACAACTGGGCTTGAACACACAGTAGGAGATTGACAACCGTGCTCGCAGCTCTCGTCCATCATCACAGCCTACAGCGGATCTGATTGGCTAGAAAGATGTCCCATCAGACGGGGGGTCGTCATCTTGCATTATTGCAAAATAATAATAATAATAATAATAATAATAATAATTATTATCATTATTATTATTTTTATTATTATTATAATTATAACAATGATATAATTATAGAACAGCGTATAAGGGCACACTGGCAGGAGAATTCATGTAGATCATGGAACATCTTTTGCGTGTTCTTTGATTTTTGCCTTTCATTGGCATGGAAACAATAATTTTTTTTTTTTTTGAGCGTTCCAGCTTGCAGTACCCATTTGGACGTACATTGACACGTTGTTCAATTCCCCAAATGGAAAATCAACATTTTCAAAACAATCATAAATGTAAGAAAAATTAAAAAAAAAACAACTTTTGGGTCATGGAATGTCAGCCTGATAACAAAGTCCATCTACAGACTGTATGGAGGTGCTCCCCACTCCTCTGCCATGTCTTCTACCCTCTCTAGCGCCTTACAACATTCTGTATAACAGCACCGAGACAGACAGAGTCGGTAGAACATGCCGCTCTCTCCTTTTTCATGACTTCATGACGCCTCCTCATAAAGCCAGAGTACAGCAGGTGTAAAGAGAGTAATCTCGGGAGGTGGCAGCCTGTCTCTGGGACGGCAGCCGGACTCTCTCTGTCTCACGCTCTGGTATTACCAGCGATGTGCGGACATGAGTGCGGAGGAGCAGAGGGCGGACTCAGAGCACATCCACACCTGAGGACAGAGCTGAACTCATCAGCAGAACTGTTCTCTGATCAGTCTCACGTGTGCCCACGGACCGTCTGACAGCGCAGACAGGCTGCCGGCTGCCGCGGTGCGAGAATCAGCCAGTAAAACGGGTTTCAACAACTTCAACGCAGCGGGGGTTAAACTGCGTCAAGACAGACAGGACTACTGTGGGCAGCCCGGATATACGGTGATGTGTATTTCAAAATAAAAGCACGAGTCTATTTCACGAGTTTGTGGAACAATGTGGGTTCTGTTAAAGCAGGCTGGGGTCAGCACACACACACACACACACACACACACACACACACACACATCACCCTCTCTGTCTGTATGATACAGGCCTGCCGTTAAATGGGGAGCAGATCATTCATTTTTGATGTGTCACATTTGAAAAGCATTACGATCGACAAAAAACACTGGTGATCGCTGAAGCTGGGATAAAATTAGTAAGCCATCATTTCTTTTGCGTAATTCTGATGACATTATTTCCAGATTCATTCGTCATAGTCGGGGTGGCTGAAGCTCAGTCGCCTAAGTGTTTGGAAGGTCGCTGGTTCAAATCCGGCCTCCTCCTGGCTGCGTGTCAGAGTGTCCTCGTGCATGATCCTGAACCCCGACTTGCTCCTGGTGTGCAGATGGACACCTTGCATGGTAGCATCCACACATCAGTCCATGAATGGGTGAATGTGGCAAGTGTTGCAAAGAACTTTGAGCGGTCAGTAGACTGGCAAAGCGCTACAGAAATGCAAGTCCATTAACCATTCCATGTAGTTTGACCCCAGACTTTTATTGTTGCAGTCTATATAGAAGTATGTCATGTCTCTGCCAGGGCAACACACTAGAGGGTTTGTCATTTTGTAAAACAGTGGCATCCTTGTGTTTTACCATGAAGGGACACTAACGAGCTGCGGGCCCCTGTTTTAACAGTCCATGCTTTTGACACTTGGCACCACCGCCATCATGTTGTGCATCCTGTATGAATCTTACTGTCTCTCTGAACTAAACATATTGTGAATGTGGTGGGAGCGGAATATAAACCTGAATAATGAAAGTAAGAGCTACGGTTTAAAGAATAGCCTGGGTAATGATAATAATGTAGGACCTGGCCCTTTCAGGTTCAGCTGACATTGTCCACGTAGTATTCATTGTGAATCACATTCCCGCACAGAGCAAACCTGGAGGTTTTGGAAACCCTGAAGATGTTAAAGAACGACGTGATGTGATGTGTGTGCTTAATGGAACAGTCCAGGCACACAGTGTTCCTGTCAGGCTCCAGATGATAGATGGCTGGGGTGTATTTTGAAATCCACAGCAGGAAGCCGCAGCCTTTCCTCGGATCAGACCTGAGGCTTGTCGCGCCCGCTGCGCTGTGCCGGATTAACGGACCCGGCGAAGGAGCACCGAGGATCAGCGGGACCGGACCGGGGGAGATTTCTCTGTGAGTGACCGGGGCGACAGCTCTGCCGGGACGGTGTGCACTGTCTTTCTACTCTGTTTGATTGTTTTGGTTTTTTTCTTATTCTCTTCCATTCTACTCCAGACTGCAGAGGAGTCGAGTGAACAGAGGGTGAGCGACGTAAACATAGAGTCAGAGAGAGGGAGAGAGAGAGAGAGAGAGAGAGAGAGAGAGAGAGAGAGAGAGAGAGAGAGCGGCTCTCCAAAAATCCCTCCTTGCGTCGGCCAGCGGTCTCCAGCCAGCCAGGAGAGCGACTGTGGAGTGTTTCCTCTCCTACAAACTCTGCTCGGCCCCGCGGGGATGTTTTACTGGAATAACTAGACTTTTTAAAACATCTTTTTACCTGGGATATTTTATTATTATCATTTTTGGGGATTTTCTTGCAGTGGAATTCTTCCTATTTCACCTGCACGAGGACGGCGAGCGGCTGAGAGGAGGAGGAGGAGGAAGAAGAAGGAGAGGACGCGGCACCGCCGGGGCGAAGAGGAGAGGAAGAGAAAGAGAAGAAGAGAAAGAGAAGTGAAGAGAAGAAGCAGCTGACGGGGGAGAAGGAGCTTTCATTTTAGGTTTCTCCCCGGATGGTATTGTTCCCTCAGCCCGCGGATGGAGGGATGAAACCGGGAGGAAAAGACGGGGAGAGAGCGCAAGAGAGCGGGGGGGAGAAGAGGAGGATGTAGTCGTCGGGCGCTGTGAGAATGCAAAACGGACGCACCCCTCTGCAAGACAGGACTGAACTATAAACCCATACGGAATTTACAGTCACCCAAAGGATATTACGCAAAATTAGCTCGATATATATCAATATATATATATACATTTATGGGGCATATTCTCTTGTCTGGAAGCTATCTGTGTGGAGTTACAACTGTCACCACCACTGTCGTTCTAATTATGGGATACGTGGAGAGAATAACGCCCTGACACTCGCTGAGCGCAGGAAGCACATCCACAGAGAGGTAAAGTTCCAACTCCATTTATTAGTATTTATTTATTTTTTTTTATTATTTTTTTTTATTATTTATTTATTATTTATTTTTTTTTATTTTTTTTGGACGTGCAAAATGTCGGCTCAGTTCTCTCCTCCTCTGTCCATCTCTGTCCCCGAGTCTGTCTCTCTGACTGCGTCTGCCGGAGCGGAGGGACGGCGGGGTGGCAACAAGAGAGGGCAAGAAGACAGGGGGCAGGTGTTTCTACATTTCTTTGTATCGATATTGTAGTCTGGGTGCTGGAATGGGGCGGCCGAGGGTGGATTTGGATAGCGGGGGGGAGAAGGTGCTACTGTGAAGGAACATCAGCCCTGAGAACACTGCAAGGTCAGAACTGATCCCAGTATACGTTAGAGGGACTGTGTGTGTGTGTGTGTGTGTGTGTGTGTGGTCCACATTTCGCTGCACCCAGTTGAGTGCTGTGAATACACGTCAGTGTGTGTGTAAGCGCGCGCACACAGAAGCGCGCCAGAGAGAGATAACTTGTGTGTTCTGTGTGTGTGTGTGTGTGTGTGTGTGTCTAGCAGCCATAAAGCCACTTTATCAGTCATGAAGGCTCCTGAATAATTTTCGCACCTCACCTAGGTGACTAGTTATTAAGGCACACGCGCACGAGACACTGCGCAGCGGCCCCGGTCTGTGCGCCACACAGCGCACCTGCACCTGGAGAGGGAGTGTGTGAGTGTGTGAGTGTGTTCTGTAACACTGAACCTATGAGGCTGTGAACCAGCGCCTCAGTCCAAATGTCTTCAACCAGCGCATGGTTTGCCTTTCTGTATTTGTGTGTGTGTGTGTGTGTGTGTGTGTCGAACCCCAGCCCTATATTTTGTGGGCACAAAGCTGCATGATGATGGAGCTGTGGCGTTCTCATCCACATGTGTTTGTGTATGTCATGTCATATATAACTGCTGATGTGTGTGTGTGTGTGTGTGTGTGCGTGTGTGTGTGTATGAGTGCATGCTGGATATAGATAGTACTTGATATATGACACCTGTGAAGGGAACAGGATCCAGCACAGGGCAGCAGCTCCCACACTGAGTGTGAGCGTGTGAGTTCGATGTTCCTGGTGGTTCTGCATGTGTGGATGTTGTAGTGGACCCGCTTTGGTGCTCATCCTGCAGTTATCATCCACTGTCAGGTTCAGATGGGTCGTGCGGTTTGACAGCGTGTTGTTCACATGCTTTTTTTAACTCCGCGTTGGTTCCCCCGAGCTGTTCTCGCAGCACCAGGACCTTTGGTTACTGTGAACACCGTGTCAGAGCATGAAGGATGACGGGTTTTGGAATGTAGGACCTGTGCAATCCAGGCAAGAATCGGTTCAAACAGAGCACTCTGCTTTGTTAAAGGAACAGGAGAAGGTGATCTGTCTTTGCCACATGTTCCCCCTGAACTGCTTGCGTCTGCAGTTTGTATGGTCAAACACCTCAAACTGCTTCTCACTTTACATATTCAGTGCTGAATGTTTTATACGGACTTCAGCCCCGCAGAATGCATCTGGAGCTCGAGGAATGGAAGCCTATCGATTCTTTGTTTCATGAGTTTGGATGTTGGGGGTTTTGGAATTCTGCTCGGTCCTCTCGCTGGGATGGCGGGCGATACGTAAAACGCAGCCAAGACGCTCGTCACAATGAATGACACGAGCTGATTTTTTTGTGGCACAGGCTATAATGTGGCCTGTCTGTGTTGAATACTGCTGACTCTGTGATCCGAGCTTATTGACCTCGCCGCGCCAGAAGCAAAGTCCGCCGAGTGAAAAGTGAACTCCCTTGAACGACTGCATTCAGACTGCAGCTGGTGCAACCCGGAAACACACCGTCCTGAGCACGTGTACTGACAGCTAACAGCGACTGCCTCAGACCACATCAGCGGACGTCAGAGTGGCTTCTCTTGACTCAGAACACGAGGTTGTTGAATGTAATCACAACGCATTGTTAATCAGTGGAACAAACGTTAATCAAAGACCTTCTACAGCGAGGGGTCTGCTCTGCGGAGTCAAAATGCGCCTCTGATTGAGGACTGTTACGTATCTTGACGCGTTTTTCTCCCTCCTCTCGTGGCTGCCGTCTTTCACTGGATGTTTTTCGCCGGAGTTCCATCGCTTCGCACCGGTACAGTAGCTCGCACTGATTGATCAAGGCAATAAATTTATGCACACGAGCCACTCATGCTGGTGCTAATGGCCCGTGGATATGGAGGCATTATGCAAATGCCTCCCCGGCTCCTAGGAAAAAAAAAAAAGAAAAAAAAAAAGAGAGAGTGGGTGACTGAGCGAGGGAGAGAAACTGGTGATTTTCAGTCCATTTTAGTTGTGTTTAGCCTCCTATTTGCGCGCGGAAAAGGAGTGGTGTGCCGTGCCGTTGAGTGCAGGATGGATGGCGGGGCATTTGTGTTGCAGATTGTGTTTGGAGTTTGCCAGGGGGAGTGTGAGACAGGGAAGATGTAGAGAGGTTGTATATGAAAGCTTCCGCTGACTCCTTGAGATTTCATTTGCTGTGGCGGCGTCGCCGCTGAATTAAAAAAAAAACAAAAAAAAGCATTGGAAGTGTGCCGAACTTAAAAGGGTTAACATGTGGAAGATCACGGCTGCTTCTGACAGGCGTGTACAGTGAAGGCTGAGGCGAGGGGGGGGGGAGGAACCTCCCTCTTCTCCTCTGCTTTCCCCTTTTTCTCTCATTATTTTCTGTCCCTCATACTGCTCCCCAAAAGAAAAGAGAAAAAAAAGAAAACAAGTGTGTTGCCTCTTATCAGACTGGAGTACAGAGGAGTAAATCGGCTGTAAGGGCTCTTCTTTATGCTTTACAGGGGCACGGGGGGGATTTTTATTATATCCGTCTTTCTTCTTGCCCTCTATTTATCTCTCTACAACTCTCACTCTCTCTCTCTCTCTGCTTCTTCCTCCCTCTGTTTAGCTATCAGATAGAGGGCTGCAGGATCCTGCGGAGTGGGTGGTGGAGCTCTAATTCAATTTATTCTACTGCTCAGAGACAGACAGAGAGCAGGAGAGAGAGAGCGAGAGAGAGAGAGAGCAGGACAGAGAGAGGGCAGGAGAGAGAGAGAGAGAGAGGGCAGGAGAGAGAGAGAGAGGGATGGAGACCGCAGATGTGAGGGAACATTTCCTATTAGCAGCGGCGAGGCGAGGCCGGCCTTAAAGGGAGCTGGCCTGACGCTGTGACATCTGGATTGATTCTGCGGGTGACTGAAATGATGTGTGTTTGTGTGTGTGTGTGTGTGTGTGTGTGTGTGAGTGTGCACGTGGCCGTTATCGACTCGAACAATATGTCTTTAAAATGCCATCAGTGAGTCTGAGGGGAGAAAACAAAAGCAAACCTTCTTTCCTCGCTCCATCGCTCACCCCACCCTCTGCCGGGACAGGAGTGACTGACAGCTCACGCTGAACCTCTCAGATGACCCCAACTGGAGAAATGTTCAGGGCTCATTACTCACACTGAAGACCAGAGCAGAGCATCAGCGCTGAACACAATCTGCTATCATATATATGACAAAATCAAATATCACAATATTTCTAATCAAATACCTCAATGTAGGTATTGCAACAACATCTTAGATGACTATTGGTACTTTCACAAATAAAAAAGTAGATTTTTGGATTATATATCGTCAGCAATGTGGATGTCATGACTGAGTGAGTGCAGACAAATGTTAGAACTGTCTGGTTTTATTGGATGTGTTGTGGCTGCTTACAACATCGACCGTATTCGGGTGTTACAACAGTTTATGTATTTGTGAGTCACCTGAGACACAAATCAACAAGGATGTACGTTAACGGGATTTCTGCTAAATTGTTGTGATGTACTTTTATTTGCTGCATTACCCAAAAACAGACATTCCCTTCTGCTTATTTTACCCATCAGTGCATTATTAGTTGAACTTCTGGACAATGTAGTAAATCAAGATAAGTCTGGGCTCTGTGACATACAGTCACTTAACAAACGTGGGCCATTTATCCACATCGCTCACCTCTTACCATCAAGCATTAAATGATTTGACTTTTACACCGTCTGTATGACAGTGTCAGCTTCACTGGTTCCTTGAGTGGTTCAGGCACCTGTTTGTGTGTGTGTGTGTGTGTGTGTGTGTGTGTGTGTGTTTGCACTAAGTGCTTTAACATGGAGACATTCCTTGCTCTGATTCACATGATCCACAGGTTGAACTTACCTTACAGCTCAGCCCCTCACCTAAGTGTTGTGCAGCTGAGTCCAACATCTTTTTATTTCGTATCTGAACCTGCTGTCACATTTTTAGAAAGACCTGGGAAGGCCTGGCATGGGATGTCAAGACTTGCACAAAGTCGTGCTATTCCTTTTGATGAATGAGCTACCAGGTAGACAGCATTATCACCATCACCTCAGTGCTGTTTGATTATAACATATCCTGAATCAAATGCTTCTTATTCTCTTCAGCCTTGGAACGGGTGTGCTTTTATTCATCTAGCCAGGCTTCGGCAGCTCCCGCTGACCTGGCATCGGCCGGCAAACGTTCTCCTGTTGTCCAATATGCAGCAGCCAGGCTACAGTATGTTTTAGCTTCTGTGCAGTTTTTCCATTTGAATCTGGAACTGTCAATAACAGTTGATGTGTAATGTCTCGGCCAACATTTCCAACCCTCAGCCCTCTACATACCAAAATATGCCGCTACATCAGCTCGTGGCTATGTTATATAAGTTAGCCCATAAGATTATAATAATAAATGAGAACACTTGTGTGTCTTTTTTGACCCTTTTGACTCCAGAGCTCAAATGTTCTGATATATTGCATTTTTCATCTACCAAAATACATGTACGGGTACCTCAAAGGCATGTACACAATGGTAATAACATGATGATGTAGCCGACTGTTGGATAGTGCTTCGTTTACATGCAGAAGCTAATGCTGCCGTACCGTGCTGGCACCGGCTGATAAATAACAGTAACTCTAAAGAAATGGTCGAATCTTTGCCAAGGCAGGATTAGTCTGTGGCTGGCTGGTAGCTCTAGTTAAGTTCCCGCTTAAAATCCATTACAAAGCCCTTAATTACATTACGGTAGATTTGTATGTTGCTGTTGTTGTTATTGTTGTTGTAAATGTTTATGTGCTGTTATTTTCCTGGAGATGCGGCCCATCTGTTGTATAACGGCCGTGGCAGCAAGTCATGGTACTTTCAACGAGGTCACCCAGGAGATTCACTCAATCTTTGCTGTTACATGTTTTTCACTTCCTTCCCTCCTTCTTTCCTTCCTTCCTTCCTTCCTTCCTCTCCTTCCTTCCTTCCTCCTGTAAGTGAAATGATTGTGTCAACCCTCCCCCCCTCCCCCCCACCCCCTTTATCCGCACACCTGCTGCTTCAAAATCATCCGTGACGTGTCTGACACTAGATCCCATTTTAGGAGGCCAGTGGGGAGGACGGCTGTCTGTCTGAATGTATGTGTGTGTGTGTGTGTGTGTGTGTGTGTGTGTGTGTGTGCATGTGTGTGTGTGTGTGTGTGTGTGTGTGTGTGTGTGTGTGTGTGTGCATGTGTGTGTGTGTGTGTGTGTGTGTGTGTGTGTGTGTGTGTGTGTGCATGTGTGTGTGTGTCTGGGGTGTGTACGATGGTGTTAGCATGAGGAGTGGGTGACATGACAGATGTGAGACTCGTCGGGTGATAATGAGCTGTGTTCAGGACAGATAACAGTGGGTGAGCGTCTCACAACACAGACAGGCGCCTGGATCTCGTCCCACAGCCCCTCCGCCTCCGTCGGTCTGTGCGTTATGGTAATCGACGGGCGCGAATAAAGCATATTCAGAGCTAATAAACTATACAGCTGAGTCGGTCTCATGGATAGGGTTCATGAGACAGATATTACCGTTTCATTTTCATCACACATCTGCTGGTATCATCAGTTTCAGTGACCCTTAAAGGAGTGATACCAGAAGGCTTCTTTTTGTCGAGCAGATGACTTTTAGAATGTAAAAAAACATGAATAAATAAAAATGAGACGTGACATTTGATATAAACTCGAAACATATACCTGTTTGATAACACTTTTATGGTAGAATTCACTGTACATAAGCAAATGTACACGATACAATAACCTCAGCTCTCTTCTCGGACCTGCCCCGAGACTGGTTAACTGCAGCAGCGCTGCTCATACACAGCAGATAACACACACGAATAAAGGAAAAAGCTTCATTATCATGCAGCATTTTAAGGCGGCGCTTTCCGACCTTCTGGCTTGTGACCGCGTCAAACAAAGTTCAAGTTACAGCACGCCGTATCTAGTTGTGACTCCTCTTCACAAGTTGCATAATTCCACAGATTCTAACGCGGGTCATCGAGGGGTGATTTCTCCTTCTTAGACAGTTTTATCGATTGCTTTTTATTTAAGAGATCTTAAGAGATGAAAATGGCCCGTCGTTCACAAGAAAAGTGTGTGAAAAACTACACAGAGTATTCATTTGTGTATTTTGGTCAATTTTATATATTTACTTCTTTAATTTTATGCCAGTGTTCCCAACTGAAGTCATATACAATGTGAATGTATGTACACTGTGAAGGTTTTGCTCAGTATTTTATCTTCTAGTAATTGTTCTTTAATGTGCGTCTTCATTAAATATGGATATTCTGGATTGTATAGCTCTTCATATATAGTCTCCTTCTATACGTTTCCAGTCTCGGGCCTTCAGTTTATTAATATCCGTTACCTTTCAGCTTGTGATGATGGTCGTCTTCACTTCTGATTGTTGTGTTCACACATCGTCCAGTACTCCGGGGTTCGTCCTCACCATATCGCGCAGTTATGTATTCTCTTCTCTGATTGGTGATTGAACCTCCCCTGCTCATATATAAATAGCCAGTTTCTGCTTTTGTGACTGTGCTCATGATGACGTTTGGAGAGAGGCAGCGGCTACCTCTGCACCCGGTAGGCTGAAGGATCCCGAGTGACGTGGAAGGTTGTTGCATCATTTACCTCCAGTCGTTCTGCTGAAGGTCACAGAGCAGCAGTCAGGGTCAGGCGATGTCTACATGGCGTGTTTACCGGTAACCTCCGCTTTTGCATTGTTCTCATCTCCACTGTAGCACAGAACACCGGTCACACACGTTCTGTTAAGCGCCGCTCAGTCGTCGTAGAACATTGAGGTTATTTTTTAGATATTTGACGCGAGTGTTGGCGCCTGCGCAGGACCTGGATCCAGTGTCATCACAGTGCTAATTTATAACCATCCAAACACAGCTGTCACCTGGGTATTCCACCACCAGACATGACACTCAATCTATGAAACCGGCCCGCGCTCCCCAGAACCCTGCTTTAGATAACACAATCCAACAGTTACGGTGGCTCTTTTGAAAACAAAATCCCCGGGGTGAGATGTGTGGAGCATCCGTGCTTGGGGAAGAGCGTTTTACACACCGGCAGGGATGCTTTGTAATGTTGCCATTTGAAATTACGGCGAGATTCCCTTTGTAGTCAACCACAGCGGGATCAGACATGGGGCACAAACATTTCAGAAGCGCCCTCGTACACACACAGCAACGTTAACACCGACTTCATTACAACGCGATGCGAAGTTTGCCGTAAAACGCGTTACCTTCACTTCACGGCCTTCCTGTCAGCGTTCACCGTTTGCATCCTCACCTTCCCCTGCCTGTGGAACAGCTGACAGACTTGCTGATTTTGTGCAACTCTAGACACCTGTGTGTCCTCAGCGGATGGTGTGTGTGGTCTGTGTTTTCTGCGGAGTTGCATGTCGTGCCGCGCGGGCACGTCGTGTCCGCAGCGTACGCTTTGGTGTCAGTTTATCGCCCATCGAATGTTGTCAGTGATTTTATCTTGCAAGTTGTGTTGTCGTGTCATTTTCTCAGCTCCCTCGCAGTTTTGCCTTTTGATTACAGGCATTTCTGTAGCACGCAGACAGGCGGTGCTTAAGATAATTTGTCGAATAAACTCTTACCTTAAAATCAGCCAGCGGGAGACCAAACAAATACTTGGCATAAATAGAAGCACCGCAAGCCACTGCCAAAGACAATGCTGGAGGGCTCTTACACACAGTGTGAACGACTAAAATGGATGAAAATGGTTAACTACTCTTCAGTTCCAGACTTTTCGGTCTCATTTCTTTCCAGCATGATAGACTCATAAAAGGCAGCGTTGAAAGCACCAGGTACATAATAAGATTGCTGTTTAGAGAGACAATATCACATACAGTATACAACACTGTATCTGCGGGCCAAATTTAGGTGCGATTTTGTGTGTGTGCAGTCCGTGTGTGGTCTGTATCTCTTTAGAAAATACTCCTCCAGGCCGGCTCCATAAATAACAGTGTATTCTCAACTTGTCAGGTTAAATAAGGAATAAACACACTGACGATCACCCCTGCCTTCTCAAGACTCGCGGCTGTGGTTGTAATAGCCGGAGCATTAAGATAATGAATAAAGTCTTATGTGCCTGGGTGGATCTGTGAAGTTATCAGTCAGATTCTTTTTTTTTTTTTCTTCTCACTCTTCGCTTCACACCATACATTTAGATTTTTCATGCCGCCGTTAGTCTAGATTTAGGACTCCATTCACAGTGGAGCGCCAGACACAGGAGTTATTGCAGGAGACTGGAGATATTAGCCAGTAAACGAGGAAACGTAAATGCTCCCATTGGGGAAAATGGGTCACCGCAGTGGCAGAGAAAAGCCTATAGATTAGAGAAGCACAGATACAGCGCCGATAACACCCACAGTTATCAGAGAACGTCCTGAAAATGTTACCGAATGAGGTAAAACATTGATTTCCTCGAATAATCACTGAAAGACACGCTTTTATCTCTGCTCCATCGCGTTAGATCTAGAATGAAAAAAAACTCAGACTTGAGTGCGTGAGGGACTGTGTATTATAAAAAAAGCTACTATTTCTGGACTGTTTATCAGACGTGGATCTAAACACCCCGAAATTAAAGCTGCAAGTCAGCACTTCACTGCGTTTTTCCACGAGGATATGCTGCAGTGCACAGCCAAAGCAAACGCTTGTTTTGATACTCTGTGACTGCACCTCATCACTCAGCAGTTTTCCTCCGTGTGTGCGTTCATTAGGTGTTCATGTCGCTGCAGAAAATGCCAACAGATTTCAGTAAAGAAACAAGCTTGTTGGCCACCATGAAAAGTTACACGCATGCACTGAGTAGACATTTCAGGACCACGGACAGCAGCAGCAGCACACTCGTCTCGAGTAAAGCGGACAGTTCAGGACCACGGAGAGCTACAGTACGCAATGTGGAGCTAGAAGGAGACAGTTCAGGACCAGGGACAGCTACAGAGCTCATGGTGCATTTGAAGCAGACGTGCTATGAACCCGGCTGGTGGACAGTGGTTGAGCGCTGCTACCTGCCCCCAACACCGAGTGCTGTGTAGTCTTGCTGTATTGATATCTGAGGTGGCACCGCGTCACACAGGATTGACGAAGGTTCTAGGACCACTTAAACTACACCTTTTCAACTGGAGGCCCGAGGGTCCCATCCAGTACTTTAACAACCTAGTTTTCAATTGCGAAAACTACAACAGAGCAAGATAAATACAAATACATTAATTAAGCATGCATTGTGTGAAAACATGTCACTTTCGAGCTCTACAGGTCAGACATGGGGGATGTAATCGTCCGGCCCCTTGACACATTTCTCTTTTCAAATCGGGCCCTTCAAACAAAGTAAGCTGAAAAGGCCTCTCTTAGATAAGATAAACGGCTCTATGGCAGTTGTCACTGTGTGTTTTATGGAATTCTGTGTAAACGTCCACATAAAGCATGTGTCCTTGTTTTATGCACCTGTGTATTCCCAGTTATGGATCCATCAATACCACCATGGACAGCACTGTCTTACTTAGGTGGTTGTAGAGGCGATCCTTGAGTCACTTTATGGATTTACTGCCATCTTGCTCAGTTAGGAAACTAACAGCTCGGACAACAGGTTGAAATATGACAGGAAGTATTACATATCGTTGACAGGCATTATCAACAACAACAACAGCAACATGATCGTTGGTCATGATGGTGGTCATTTCTTAAAAACTCTGCCTGCCTGTAAAGGGGAGGCCTTCTGTCACTGTAATCGCTTCAGTGGTGTGGTGTTCTAATCGGCGGGACGAGCAGGTCAGCAGTGATGAACGCTGTTGTTTTTTGGTGCGGCAGACGGACTGAAAACTGACTAGATTAAATGGTGCATTTAATTAAGAGGCTTGGGATCAGGAAGTCAGAGATCAGTCTCGGTCCATGCCAACGGTAGCTACATTTAGCCTAGCTTGTTAGCGCATGCCATCTGTTCGCACAGCTCATGGCTTAATGCTACACAGCAGGCTTGCTAGCTACGGGTGCATTTTTCTGGTTCGGCGCTGTATAGGCTGCTATCGACCACAGCTCATCCCCTCAGAAAGTCTTTGTACCCAGTGATCCCGAAGAGGGTGTTACATTGGCGGCGCGTGGGGTTCGTTTTGTTCGCGTTTGGGGATTCAGTTAAAACCGCAATGCAGAATGTGAATCTCTGTTGTGTGGAAATGTTTTTTTTTTTTTTTCCTTCAGTTTCATATACATTGCTAGCCGACATATCTGGAGCTAAAGATGATTCTTATTAGCTGCATAAATAGTCAGCGCGTGCCGAGGCTTCATTTTCTCTTTTGTAGGGTTTTGTTATTTTCTATTTCTGTCTGGTCCGTGCCGCTCCTGTTCAACAGGGCCACCATTTCATAACTTATTTTAAAGTGAGACACATCATCGGTGGCAGCGTGGTATGGTGTGTCTGCTTTCACATCACATCTACAGTAGGCTGTTCGCTCTGACTAGTCAAGGTTTAGCCATCTGCTTTATAAGCAGGGATGACTTCCAAATCACTACTTCCCACTTTGCTAGCCTTTACACCACATACTATAAAAAAAAAGCAGCCAGCTAATCCTAGCTCTTGGCAGTATTTTCTTTTTTTTTTTATATATTCTTTCTTCTTGGCACTGACTTGTGCTCTGCAAGCTGCTACTCACCAACAAACACTCCACTCTCAGATGGCTTGATATGTTTGGCTGAGGGATATTGACATGGTTAGAGGCAGTTGCCAGTAAATTCACGACATGTAAAGGATACTGAGCAACTTTTCTTTTTGTGAGGGACAACCCACCGCTGGGGACAGAGCAGCAAGGCTTGATTTGCAGACTGAATGGAAGTGATATTGTGCTGTTTGTTTGAGGATGAATTAGATCAGAAATAACTGCTGAAACACGCCTACAGAAAGGAGAATTTAATATCAAAGTTAAAGACTGTGGGTAGGATCAGACCTGAAATACTTTCATGCAGGCGATGAGTTCCAAATACCAGCACTTGAAACAGCTTGACTGTACTGATCTTGGTGGCAAAGGTTTCCTTGGAAGTCCTTTTCTCTGTGGTGCTTTTACTGTTAAGCTCAATGAGATGAGTCCTGACTCAGCAGCCCCCGGTTCCATCCTAAGACTTATGAAGACATCTCGATGGCCTTTTTGTTGTAATATCTTCAAAGCACAGATGTTTTTGAAAAGGGAATTTGACCCTCGAGAAATATGAATAGTCCTGTTATACAGGCATGCTCTGCATCACATACTGCAGCACAGTAGCTCTACTCGGGGGCTCCCTGACCTCTTTCGGCCCCTAGCCTTGTTCAGTAATCCATCCACATTTAATCCCACGGCAGTGTCCGTGAGAGCAGACAACAGCAGTCAAACAAAACCTTCTTCATTCTACATACTATTCACTCATTTACCCTTTGACCTCTTTACAGACGAGACCACGGTGATCCCTTTACAGTAAGCTGTGGATCATTGTTTGAATTAGGCTCCTTGTGTAGACAAACAAATAGGCTGTTGGCCTTTGAGACTGTCTGTAAAGTATTTAAAAAAGAAGAATTGCATGTCCCCGTGGTGCTTTTTGTTTTACAATTAGAATATTTGCATTCACAGTTTCCCACCAGAATGCATTGTGTGTACCTTTAGGGCCCATTTAGCTTTCTGGTAAAACATTTGAAAGGCAGACTTTTGGAGGAAGAACGTGTATGTTCGCCCGCACGCAGTTTTCACATGATCTGCTTTTGTTGACACAACGCTATATTTCTTCACACAGTACCGCCGATCAGCGATACGGCACGAAACCATTGGCAGCTCAGTGAACCACGTCAGCTAAGTGCATCTGCCTGTGCATGGATGAACTGCACAGTGCACCTTTAACCACCGGCATTTTATCGGTGGCGACACAGGCGCTCAACTTTCTCTTTGATGAGCGGAATGTGTTTCTTTTTAACGTGTATTTTAAGTAACGAGCAGTCAGCCAAACAAAGCTAAGCTGGGTTGGAGGCCTGAAATAAGAAAGACCATTTGGTTTTATGAGCTGAAAAAAAAAAAGTCCTTTATCAGTAGAGTAGTGGCAACAAAGCGGAGAAGGACAAATTAGAAGTGGAGTCGTAATTAGTCCCGAATGTGCTCGGGCGAACCGAGGTACCAACCGACAGTGTTACTGTGACAGATTATTCATTTGTTGATCGTACTTTTCGAAATGTGCATATGGAGCTCGTTTGAGTGCAGATCAAATGAAATACAAAGCACCATATTCTCTCTGTTCAATCCTCTTCTGTAACTCAGTGGGATAAGCTAAAGGGACAGAGTGTGTGTGTGTTTGCGTGTGTGTATTTATACTCTTCGGGGCTGCGTCCCTGATAATGAGCTGTCAGCTGTTAAATGTTAGTTGTGCTTGCTTTTGTCCATATGCTCCACAATATAGATTAGCCCTCCCTTTAGGAAAGCAGAACAAGGCAGGCGCGGTAAAAGTATTTTTCGCATCTTTCCCCACGTTAGAACAACGGGGTTCAGGTTTTAAAATTGGCGGAGTCACCCTTTAAGGCCTGATATCATCACTCGCGGTGTGCTTATCCAACAGTGTCAGTAGTGTACTTAATGTGGCTGTGGAGAAAGCGATGAATACGTCGTAATTAATGGATACAAAGCAAAGAGTAGAAGAGTGTGGATTCATAAAGCACAAACACTCTTCAACACGCTGCAACACGAGCCTCTGTGTGAGCGCTCTGCAGAAACACAGCGCAGAATGCAAACTAAACATCTACCTATGTAGGCAAGTATCTGCACACACACACACACACACACACAGACACACACACAGGCACACGAATCTGCGAACACACGCACAAATTCAGTAAGTGGGCTGGTGAAAGGATGTAGAACATTACCACAGCTGCCCTCTGGGAACTAAAATGAAAGCATGACTCACCCATTTACCAGTACCACACAATGAGTCAGCACATTTACAAGAGACGGACCATGTGTGGTGACACATCCAATTTACGATACCTGTACACACAGATGAGGACTTACGCGCGCATCTTTTCAGGATGTGGTTGCTGATGCATGACTTTATTGCAGGGCTTTTATTTTGATAGGTCATGCTGCAGCGGACGAGGGGTCTGCACTGTGGTGCTTGTCTGGCTCTCAGACTTTTACATTTCCACACTGGAAGAGCTACTCTACACTAGATGAGTTTTTTTTAAGTGGAGCTAAAGCCAACAGTTATTTTAAGTACGGATGAATCTACAGATTATCGCCATAATTGCTCATTTGGTCAATAACATGTTGTAACAATTTGGATCAATCAAATTATACAGCTTTTTATTGGAATGAGCAGCAGAGGTGGGAATACTCTTACATGACCTGCAGACTGGTAATAGTTATTGTGTGAACAGAATACACCGACACGGTAAAAAAAAAACAACAACGCGTAAACCAATGTGAAGAAAGTGGATTCGGGAGGATGTCAAGCATGACCGGAGCAACGTGGAGAGGGCAGAAACACGCGGGATACAGAAGTCCAGCGTGCCAGTCACACAGGTACTGTAGGAGAGAGGAGACATGCAGAGCGAGGGAGAGAGACGAGGGCAGCGCGCACACGAGGGAGAGGCAGAGCGAGAGGAGGAAAAGGCTGAATCTCGAGGGAGACGATGATCCAGATTGAAAAAAAACATCTGGAGCGAGGCAGCGGCGGCCAGGAGAGAGACAGGTCCCGTTCACAGACGCTCAAGTGGAGAGAGGACGAGGACGTAGGAAAAGATCAAGACAGAGAAAAATCGTCACACACCAGAGGGTTAGAAAGATGCTGTGCTTTTCAAAACTATTCACGGTATTCCTTTAAGCAGAGGGAACCTGGACTATAAGACACTGGATAATGGCAGCAGGGCCTGAAGGGCAAGTTCAAGGTCACATCTCTCCATTCCAGCAAGTTCAGTCCAGAAGACGCTGTGCCATCACAAATATAACCACCGAGATTAAGTGAGAGACTAACAGTGCATTTTTCTTGCACTCTGCGTCGAGTCGACACACCAGCGATTTTTAAAAGAAGCGCTTGCCAGTAATAAATGTGCGGGTCAAACAGAGCTCTCTGCTGATGCCGGTTTCCTCGGTGTGGGTTTTTACTGAGCCCAGGTATATTGCAACCTACAGTGAGTCACAGCCTGTGACCCAGTTGAGCTTTGTCGCTCAGCATGACCTCATTCTGACTGCACGGTAAAACAAATCTGATGCTACTGCAGCTGTTTCATCAGGCACGGCGCGGCGAGGCGAAGTGCACAACTTACTTTGAGCATCTAAGACGATTTCTGCTCAATTTGAAGTGGATTTCACTGGATTTTTTCAACTGCGCTGCGAAGGCAACGATACGACTTTCGAGCCTCTTCAGCAATGCGGCCACGAGGTAGCATAATTGGCTTTTTGACTGCGCTCAATCCAGATTTAACAGGCATGGAGTCACAATGATAATTCCTGCAACCTCCAGTCACACCACACAGAACTGCATTGTCTGTCTGTGTGTGTGATCTCAGGTGATGTTCAGCTTACAAACAACAGGCTAGTTGGCCTTAATCCTGCATTAGAGCACATGTACAGCTGTGTGTGTGTGTGTGTGTGCATGTGCTCGTCTTAGATGTGTCATGTGTAGGGTGTAAACAGGCATGCACACACACACACACACACACACACACACACACGCACTGTAGGTGGTGCGATAAGCTTGTTAGCGAGGCTTTGGCTCAAAGGAAATATCTGATTGTGCTTACAGTATCCAGGCAGGGTCTGTTCCTGTGCCTGTGTGTGTGGGTGACTGAGGGGATGGCAGGAGAAAAAAAGTGTGTTTGATCATAAATATCACATACAGTAGGAAGGAAAATTCTCAAATCTGTTGAATGCATTCAAGATTCTATAACAGGGCTACAGGGCGCATTTACCTTCATTTTAGTGTGCTAATGTTCGATATTAAGTTGTGAGCATGGCCATCTTCATACCTGCCAAACATCAACGAGCTAGTATTGCTATGGAGGGCATGTTAGAATGCTGATGTTAGCATTTAGCTCCAAGCAGTGCTGTGTTGAATCATTTTCATGAAGCTGCTAGCATGGCTGCAACTCCTCACCTCATCACTGAAGACGAAACTCTCACCAAAATGCAACCTAGGCTTTTTTTTTGAATGTATATGATTCAAACTTTAATGTGAAAGCAGAATTACGACGAAAGAGGCATTTTAAAGATTTACCGTATTTTCGTTTTCGGGTCAAACTCATTTTCAATGGGAGTGCTAAGGGCACTTTTACGCTAGCATCAAAATCGCTATTTTGAAAACACTAAGAAGGCTCAACACAACATGAAACTTTGCTCATAGTATCACCAGGGTCTCTTCACATGACCACGAGCATTGAGAACATTGTTTGTGTACACAGAGTTTACTAAAAAGAAAGATTTTGGACAACTCACGTTAGGAGATGTTTCCTCCACTCGCTGCCGTCCTGCCAGTGAGAAGTGTCGATTTCCGAATATGACGTAACATGGAGGAGAGTTAAGGTGGACTGCTCCTAAAGCTTAGTTCCATATAAATGCACAGTTAATCTGTTGTTTTGTCGTTTGTGAAAAACAATAGTGAAGTTTAAAAAGTAGCCTCATACAAGAAACAATACTAAAATCAAAAGCCGGAAAAGTCACGTGAGATATCATGTCACGTTGTTGCCGTAGGACAGTAGCGTTCCACCTTAACTCTCCTCCAGGTTACACTGCATTTGGAAATCGATACTTCTCACTGGCAGGACAGCAGCGAGCGGAACAAGCTACTGCTAGGGTGAGTTGTTCAAAATCTTTCTTTTCAGTAAAACAATGTTCTCAATGCTCGTGTTCATGTGTAGAGACCCTGGTGATACGACGAGCAAAGTTTCATGTTGTGTCGAGACTTCTTACTGTTTTAAAAATAGCGATTTTGATGCTAGCGTAAAAGTGCCCGTAGCACTCCCACTGAAAATGAGTTTGACCCGAAAACTAAACTACGGTAAATCTTAAAAGTGCCTCTTTTGTCGTAATTATGCTTTTACATGAAGGTTTGACTCATATACATTCACAAAAAAAAGCCTTTGTTGCTTTTTGGCGAGAGTTTCACTTTAAAGTTGCCTTACTTATTTGTTCCATACTCGTCACCAAACAGGTACACAGGCATAAAAAGAAAAGTTGTGTGTGTTTATGATGTGAGAGCATCCTGCAACTGATCTTTGTTCACTATTACAGTTATGAAGTGTCTCGTTCCAAGTCACTCTCTTTAAACACTGACCTGGTTCCAGTCCCAAGACAGCATTTCAGAGTATTCTGTAGGCAGCACTGTCATTAATCTACCTTGTTTATATGGCGGTAATCTTCTTTAATCTGATCATTTTTATCAGCCTACCATGTACTTCAGGAAGATTTTGGCATCACAACACTGCCAGCAGTCCTCGAGGACCAGCTTTAATCTTGCAATAAGCCACCGTTGAGTACCGATACCAGACTTGGTTAAACATGCATGGATTACGCTCGGAACCATTTATTTACCCTTATTTCTCTCCTTTCCTGGCGTGCATCGACATGTGAGTGTTTGTCGAGTAAACTTGTCTGTTTAGTGGCGCATTCGTTATCATAGCCTCACTTAAATAAAAGTTTTGCTGTTCAAATTCTCAGTCCATTTCTAATGTCCGCTCTCCGGTGTCTGTGATACATTAGACATGTTGCCTTCTGCCGTTTGAAAGAAATACATCACACTGTGTGCCTCTGCCTGTTTCTTTGCGAGTGTGTTTGTGCGTGCATGTGTGTGTGATCATTATGTCGTGATCTGAAGCCATCTGGGTTGGCTGGCTCATTTGCATATGTGGTGTTAACCGTTATAAATATTCATGACCAGGGTCTAAACTGGTATGAATATTCATTTTGCCTCCAGGCCGTAGACGGGTGGAGTGGCTGTGATTCCAATCAGCAGAACAGAAATTAACTCAACCTTTTTTTGTGGTGGACGAGAACACTTGATGATTGCCGTGGGCCTCTTTTGGTATGCTTGGCGAGCTCCATATGTATATGGATTATTTCATTTGCTTTAGTCATATGGTGGCCGTATATGATGTACACCGTGGTTGGGGAAGCATTGCCCGCAAGACAGAGCGGCAGATGGAAGCGAACACAAACTCAACTTGTCTTGGGACAAAAACAGTTTGAGACGATGCAATTACTCTTCAAAATGGGCAAGAAGCTGCAGTGCAAAGAATACAACAAAGTCCAATTAAAAAGCTGCGGCGGCAGTATTGGGAGGCATCGTGATGGTGTCAGCCGACGTGTGACGCCGTCCAACCAACTCAGCTGAATGTCGCTTGCTTGTCATTTGCTAAATCCACTCTAAGTGTGTCCGTTGATGCTGCCACTGTTGCTGCTAACTACTGTATGAGTAATCCAAATAAAATTCCATGATCTAGTTGGTTAAGAGCTACATTTAACATTAGCATGGAGACATTCAGAGTTGCTGTTATGTTTCATTCCTCTTGTTGTGGCTTGTGATTTGGACCTTGACCAGCTCTGCTTATCACGAGACTATCAAAGGGACATTTGGGTCCACAGTATATTGAATTGTGTTTGATTTTCATCCAGTGTGGCTGACGTGGTTCGGTCTTTGATGTGGTGACTCTGTTCTCTCACAACTTTATATCTGGTGCCTTTGCTGAAGGCTAAAACAATGAACCTGATGATTTTCATGATACATCTGTGCAAAAAATAGCAACAAGCAATGTTGGATTGCTGATATAATATCACACATTCACACCATTGTTAATTAGAAATCTGTGTCTGTGGCTTTTGCAGTCACCCCTCAGAATCTGCCTTTGAAGTCTGAAGCTTGGCCCTCCATTAAAGTATCTCCTGCTGGCCCCGGGAGGCCCCGAACTCCCATGGCAGCAGGTCTTTAGCATTGCAGAATGATGCAAAGACCCACCGCTCTTCTGCGAATTATATTAAAGTTAAATAGATCTTAACATAAAAGACACATTTCATCAAAGGGGAAGGAAGCCTCGATGGAGCCGAGGTTGGACACGCCAAGAACGACTACCATGTCTGACTCGGATATGCTGGCACGCCTGTCAATCAAGCAAATACACTGCTTTACATTAAAATGATAATCTTTAAGATCTGCATATCAAAGTCAGGCTGTACAGTATGGTTAAACAAATGCTATTGCAATTATTTTGGAGTGGGTATCAAATAAACATGTTTTCTTAAATCTGACAAACGACAGATCGAGGCCACGGTAGCACTTTATTATTGTGCTGTTTTGTCACACATTTGACGCTTCTCAAATAATGGCAGCTTAGCGATTTCAGTTATTAAGCCATTCATTGTGCAGCCCTCTATCAAACTGACTGTTTGTTTTGATTTATGGTTTGCTGTTAGTCTGCTGTAAACATACTGATTAGCTACTTTTCTGTGTTGTAGTATTAGTATATGCTGTATTGTGAGTGGCAGAGTCCGCCATCGAGAGGCAAAGCCCCGCCCCTTCTGCTGTACCCCATGGGACTTCAGTGTGGAGAGCCAACCATTTTTTTTTATCCTGCTCAAATTGTGCCATGAATAACACATGCAATGTTTTGGATTTAAGGGAGAATTTTGTGGCAGAGATAGTAAAATACCATGTAGGTCTGTGTAGGTAAGGTGAACTACATCGTCTCACTCAATAAATGTAGCCAACAGCAACATGGCCGTCACCTCCAACATCACAACCAGTCTGGCCATATTGACAGCTGCAGTTGTGTGATAAGAGAGTGAGTTCTATAAACTAGCTCACATACGGGACCGGCTTCACAGGTTTTCAGTTATGGTTTGGTGAGCGTTAAAACGAGATGATGTCACAGCCCGAAAGTGGGCTGGGTAGTCTTAATCATACGTTTTTTTTCAAAGTCTTATATTTTATTAGTTCATCAACTGCAACTTTCTCAAGTTGAAAAAAATCATCATGAGATGTGTGATTCAAGGCACAATGTTCATCATTCACTGCTGTACATTCATCATTTCCCAGTGACCCTATGGTGGTCCATTGGAAGAGCTGCCGTTGGTTCAAATGGTGTGCAGGGGGAACAACAAGGTCATGTTCTAGACAAAAAAAAGTCACGAACTTGTGAAACATATCGTGTCAGTTCAAGGTCAGCTCCAGGGATTGCACAGAAAACACAATATGGTCTTCTTACTCATCGTTTTCACAGTCAGTCATCTTGAGCTGAACTCTGCCTGAGACTTGTATCATTGCGATGTTCTCATCAGCCTTACACTTGGTGCAACAAATGCTGATGTCTTTGGGATTTGAACAGTTATTCTGAAAATCAGCATCCAAGACGCACACTGTAGGGTAATGACAGCACGTTTTAGGTAATTAATTAATTCAATAGATACTGGTAGTAAGCCTCTTCATTTTCCCCCCCAGCTGAGGTTTGGAATATAAAGCTGTGTGTGTGTGTGTGTGTGTGTGTGTGTGTGTGAGAGAGAGAGAGAGAGAGCATACATCAGTATTCAGGACAGAGGGTTTAGGAAGTGCCAAACTATTATGATCTGTCATCTTCAATAATACACACTCATACACAGACAGCATCGTTCTCAAGCGTTGTTATGAATACTGATAAAAATGGTAATTTAGGACGGTCTCTCACAGATACAAATATTTACCCAGATACACCACACACTCAGTTTACTCGCTCATATGCTTTCACGCCTCGACTTTTTTGGGGGGGATCTACACACATATATGCAACTAAATTGACTAAAGCACACACACACGCACAAACACACACACACACACTTACTAGCGTATTTCTCCATCTTGTCTGACAGAGATGTAATTCCACCAAAAACAAAAACAACTGATGCAGGAACAAGAGGCTGTTTTTGGAAGAAAAAAAAAAAAAAAAAAAAAAAAAAAACATAGCGTGACTTGTGTCTCTGTGTGAGGGAGAGAGAGAGCAGTAAAGGAATCTTGAATGAGTTTAACTTTATTCAACCACACAAATGACACACACACACACACACACACACACACACACACACACACATACACACACACACACACACACACCATCCCAAGTGCTTTAAAAGAAATCACTAGGGGGGAGAACAAAGAGCTTTCTTGAAGAATAGACATGAATTATTCACTCCATCAGAGAAGGGGAATGAGAGAGAGAGACAGAGATGAAAATGGAGACAGAGAGAGAGAGAGAGAGAGAGAGAGAGAGAGAGAGAGAGAGAGAGAGAGAGACGGACATGTAGCATGGGTGATACAAAGAAAGATACAGACAGATGGATTGACAAGGACAGTCGGGTATTATATTGTATTAGTATTAATGAAGACCGAGACATCGAGATGGACCCCAGGAGATTTTAGATTGAAGAACACAGCTTGCCATCGTCTAGTAAACCATGTCTAAAACTCCACAGGGTGTAAAGATATTCAATAAACTCAATGGAATAAATAAAACTCCTCCTTCACAGTCAGAATACATGGCAGCACTTATCAGTGCAAAGCCAGATGCTTTGAACACCAGGGTCTGTATCTGACTGGAGGGGTGTTTTTGTCACCTGAAGGAAACAGTTTATCCTGTGAAAATCCACAGCCAGCAGCTGTAACAGCTGTGCTGCTCTCCACCCAGATACACTTTATCAGATCCATGCATGCTCCCTCCTTTGTATTCCGGCAGTAATGCAGTGAAGCTGGAGTGCTTCAGCGACAGCAGACAATCCACGTGCTTTATCCTCGATGAGGAAACTAGTGACTAGTGACTTGAGGTGCTTTATCAGCTGCAAACAACTGGGCTAATCTGTGCTGTAGTGCTGCAGTGGTTCTGTAGTAGGATTGGACTTGGCAGTGGAGTACATCCAATAACAATGTCATGTTATCTGTTTCCACTAGGGCCTTAGAATAATATGTTGTGGCTTTGTTGCCACCGCAGTATATTGATATTTTGAAATCACACAGTATATTGATATTTTGAAATCTCCTCAAAAGGCCCTTCATACATGCTAGGACTGTGTGACGAATTCAAAAATACCTCAGTACCTTCTTCAAAATACCTCAGTATCAATCTTGAATTAATAATGCAGGGATGAGTCTTGGTAACAAAATGTTAACACAATGGCATTTTTCAGAAATATTATGCAATCAGTAATGTGTATGCAGTGGATATCGGCAAGTGTTGGAAAAAAAAAAACAGAGAAGTTCAGAAAATTATGACTTCATTTACACTATTTAGTATATATACCCATATCCATGATCTTAGATGATGAATTGACCATAAATAAGTGCTGCACCATATTGGGAAAAAAGCTGACATTGAAATATTGTTTCTCTATTCCGCCATACACACTGTGATATGACTTTATTTATTTATTTTTTTTTAAATACAGGAAATAGAATATTATGAATTAGAAATAAGATAGCGTTGTCAAGTCATATCAAACAATAAAGCATATAGCAAGTAGCCATGAAATACTAGAGTTGCTCCAATTCCCATACCAGTATGAAATATGCCACCGATACTTTTGAGAGTGCAGGTATCGGTATCACGATCCAATACCACATAATTTAGAAACCGGACTCTGCTACTTCCCAGTGAGCTCAATTAGCTCTGCTTAACGTTACACGCAGGAAATCAGTTCTTCTTCGCTGCTTCAAAAGCCAACACACAAGGTAGCGCTGTGCTGCCACTGGCGACTTCTGTTCATAGAGCAGCAGAGACAAAGTTGATTTCACGGGAGTCATACGCAACACATCAGCTGTTTGGCAATATTTTGAGGAGTGGCACGAGTTTTGACAATTTCAACACCAGCAACCAAATAGAGCATTTGAAGGTGCATCGCGTGAAAGAGCAAGACGACTTCACCAAGGCAACGGGGAGTTCATCATCCTTTTTATATTACAAAATTGTGACTGCACTTTAAGTTTTAAAGAATTATTTATTGCTAGATTTATTTAAGTTAGTTATGCACGACTGTTTTAAACTGTCCGATTTAAAAAGTGGCTGCACTTTAACTTTTTATTTATTCCAAACGAATGGCTCGTTATGAGGCTGCAGCAGAGCATGATAACGAGCTGATCACTGGAATCGGGTGTGTTGGAGCAGGGAAACATCTAAAACATGGCAGAGCATCGAGGGCCCCCGAGGACCAGGATAGAAGAACAAAGCTCTGGTAGATTAATCACGGAAGAAAAACTGTGCAAGTTTTCCATTTATTGCATCAAGCAGCAAAAAAAACATTAATTTGCCGTACCTGACAAAGCACGCGCAGCAATGCGCCAACTGCACGTGTACACATCCCGGTGATGATTACCTTGATATATCATACGGCTCTGATCTCAGATCACCACAAGGATAAAATATGAATATGTTGCCCAGCGATTATTTCTACATGTTGAATACAGAAGATGTGACATGTGGATGTGAACGCTTTAGAATGTTGTCAGTGTACTTCAGATGGAGCTGGGCTGATAAACTAAAATCATGTAACAAATTACGTAACTAATTAATTCAGATGTGGAGTAATTAGCAAAGTAACTTTGTAAATAAGTATCTCATATGATGTGAAGCTGATCAGAGTGACTGATGCTGAGCTCTGAACTGCCCCGTTTTGGAGCCACGTCATATCTTTTAACACTGTGAGCTGCTTGCTCTAACGCGCTGAGTTGCTGCACAGGTTTCTTTTTCACAGACACAATTTTATTTTATTTTTTTTTCAGTTTTCTCAGGTGTTCTTCACCTCGCCTCTCAATAACTTACATAACCGAATGCTTTTTTTGAACGGCTGCTCGCAACCAGAGCAGTGCCACACGTAAGTGACGCTGATCTCCAAACTTGTAAACAGGCGTCTGTTTGGAGAGCGACCGGAGGTGTGGAGTTCTGCGTGTTGTTCACTTTTATTCGGGAGAATGTGGGGTCTTAAAGCCAGTCTATTGGAGGTTTTAGAGAATTAATAATGGAGTCCTGTGTTAGAAGTGTGCAGGAAGAAGACAGGGACAAACGACTGAAGTCAAAGAGATAACAGGACAAACGACGGCAGGAAAAACGCGGCAATCTCATCCGTTATTCAGTGGCAGAGATAAGAATGAGAGGCAGTAACACAGGCCCAAAAAAAGAAATGGAAACAAAATACTGGAGTGATTGCAGAGCCAGATTGAATTTCATCATTTATTCAATAGTCCGGGAGAATGGCAGAGAGAGATGGGCGGGGGGGGAAGTGAGAGTGACAGAGAGAAAGAGAGCGAGAGAAAGGAGCTGAGAGGCTTTTTAAAAAAAATAAAATAAAAAGTAAGACGTTTATTATCAGGTTTCCTAATCTTCTTTCTCCGTTTCATCCCTCAACCATCAGCTCCACAGCTGGCAGCCAGTCACTTGGGGAGGCGGGCCCTACAGTACTACAATGAGGTAATTTGCATTCACTTATGCCACGTCTGTCCCTAGTTACATTAAACCTGATTCTCGCCGCGGGGACACAAAACGGCCCGACTCGCAAAGGGAGTGCGGCATGGAGTAACATAAGGAGGTTCATGTGTGTTGTCATTAGGCCTGGCAGGCAGCGGTGACAGATGAGGACGTTTCAGCGTGGTCTCTGTCAGGACACAAAGCTTCTTTCCACATCAGCTTTTTCATCATTTTCTTCATTTGGAATCAAATTCGGTACATTCCACTTCTGCCTGTTGCACCCAATCGACACGTGACGATAATTATTAATGAAAGATTTTGGTATTTTAGAGCTGTTTATTTCTAGAACTTTTTTTTAAATTTCCTTCACAGTGGGCAACTTTTCAAAATTATATCCAGAAAAGGCTGAATCCTCGGAAGAAACTGCTGCAATGGTTGAAGTTTTTATGAAGTGACAGAATGACAGATACTGACAGCGAGCTGAAAATGCAATTACGTTGCAATTACTCAAAATCGACCAATATATTTTTTGATGTATTTTCAGGGCCCGTGCTGAAACCATCATTAGTAATCAATGAGAGTGAACCGTTAAATAAGTATATATATTTTCATTTAAAAATGACATCTTAAAATTTGGAATAAACAGTGAATGGAATGTTACTACATACAGTTTACTCATGTACACTTTAAGGTGCTTAAACTATTCCCATTCTCTGCTACTTGTGACTTGTCGTGCACGGGACACTGAAAAGTTGCTGCACCATAGCCAAAGTAGCAGAACCTTAAATCCATTATTTTTAATCAATGATTGGACTAGGGGAGTCAGGGTATACTGGTATCTACGATAACCATGATATTTAAACATGAAATATCGGTATTGTTTTAATAATATGCCACACCTTTTAAATCATTTCTTCTTTTCTATTCTTTAAGTTTGCAGTTTGTCAAAGCAGGTGGCAGTGGGAGTGAAATGGAAAAATTCAGTATGTTCAATAATTATTCTTTTCCTATGCTTCTGCACAGTTATGGTTACAGACTTACATACATCTACACTTATACTCTTGGTCTGATTCAGCTGGTTTTATTATCCATTCAGCTGCCAGTGATTTTCTTCATCAATCAGGTAATCGTTGTATAATGAAAAATGCTTATCACAATATACTGAAGCCCGAGGAAATGGCACTCATTTTCTCTTTCAAAGATCATAAGTTTGAAGTCACAATCCATTTAATTTAATTTAATTTAAGTACTAATTATGGTCAAATCAGGTGGCAGAGTGTAATTTGAGACTAATTCACCTGTAGTTTCAGCTCAGACCGCCTGCTAGTGCAGGCAGGGGAAATAATCACACTCGACTGCACTACTTGTATAAGCAAAGAACAGTTCCGGCCTTATAGTAGACGATGGCTTACACTGTTGTTAGGTTGAATACACATATTGTTTTCAGTGTTGGGCACGTTACTTTTAAAAAGTAATTAGTTATAAAAAGTAAAAAGTAACTGAGTTAGTAACGGAATTACTCCACTATAAAAGTAATTAGTTACCAGGAAAAGTAACTATTGCGTTACTTTTATTTCTTCCCTCTTTTGAGCTCGGCAGTCATTTAAGCGTAGTCGGCATCTATGTATTTAGAAAATGTCTTCCTGCATGGCGGACCGGCACCTGCTCTCCCCAATATTTTGCCAATGAGTGCTCTGAAGGAGTCTGAGTCAACTGTTGATAACAGGAGCATGTTCTCAACAACATAGCTTTCTATCATTGCATTCAGTTCAGTCTGTTTCACAAGTTTTTGTGAAGCTGTTAGTGGAGCTCACGTTAGCCACACCTGGCCTGCTATCATCATCAACAGCGTCAGCTACGGAGTTTTTGGCCAGTGTTAGTTTTGTAGAAGCGTGTGCCACTGAGAGATGCTTCATTAGATCAGAGTTGCTTACAACGGATGTGGACAAAGGCGATTAAAGTAGTGTCTGTACTTCCACTTTGAAAATGTTAACTTTCCCTCCGGACTCGCCATTGCTGCAGCTCACCTCTGCTAGTTTGTGTGTGTGAGGCTGCTGTGTGCGTGTGTGGCTTGTGTGTAAACTGAACACTGCCACTGATTGGCTTAGGAACTCTCACTCAACGTTAGAGAGCCAATCATCATCACTTATGCGGTTGTCCCGCCCCTCCCTCCTCCCTCACCGGAGGAAAAATAAAACAGCTCTGCAGCTCCAGTGGCTGAGAGCCGAGTCGGATGAAAACAGCTTCAATGATCAGCTTCAGTTTGTAACGCGCCACATTTGATAGTCGGTAACGGTAACGGCGTTGTAACAATGGAAATAGTCAGAGACGGACAGAGTACTTGGCCCCAGTACTTGAGTAAGAGTACAAATACTACTGGTTAAAATTTACTCCGTTACAAGTAAAAGTAGCTCAGTCGACATGTTACTCGAGTAAGAGTAAAAAAGTACTTGCTTTAAAGTAGAAAGTAAAAGTAAGAGTAAGAGTTAGAGTAAATTTCTAATTTTTCACATCAATGAATTACTATAATTTTTTCTAAATGAATTTAAGGACTTGTTTCTGAGAATTAACTCTTTGAAACCACCTGCACTGATGTGCTTGCTTTTAGAACCACAATGTTATATAAAGCCTGCAGAAACACCTATAAAAACAAATAAAATGAATGGGATCACAGGAAGACAGCAGATGTTGCAGATGCAGATGTTTATTAACAATCATTAAAACTGTAACCAAATGAACCTGCACCGTCCAACTAACTCTCTATCATTTAGCTAAGTTGGGAACTGGAACCCCCTCAAAGACCAATGTTGTCCCCAGACCACTGGTTGAGAATCACTGCTTCACAAAAAACTACATCTGATGCAGCCATTGTTGCGGTTTTGTGTTGACAAACGTAGTCGAGAGCGTGGCTACTTTGGTGGTATCCTTATGGGGAGGGATGACGTATTTCCGCTTTTACGTAGATCCCAGTGGAGAGCGTGCACTGTGATAGGTTTCCTTCTTTGACAAACACAGCTTGTGTCCAATAGTATTTTAGAAAAAAAAAAAAAGAGCAGACCTGAAAGTAACGAGTACTTTTCAGCCTTCCTAGAAATTAACTCGAGTAAAAGTAAAAATATTTGTCTTGGAAATGTATTCAAGTAAGAGTAATAAGTACCAAAGAAAAGTAAAGTACAAATCCTCTGGATATGTACTTAAGTACAGTACTCAAGTAAATTTACTCCGTTAATGTCCACCACTGGAAATAGTAATTGGTTAGATTACCCGTAACTGAAAAAAGTAGGCCGTTAGTAACGCCGTTTATTCTAACGCCGTTATTCCCAACACTGATTGTTTTTTTTTGTTTTTTTATTAGATAACTCAAACAGCTCCAGTTGTCCACTGGGGAATTTGCCACATTTGGATCAACATGTCAGATATTAGCAACTGTGACAAAAAAATTAGGGGTGTAAAGATTAACTGATACGAATGCGTAACCATTTTTAAAGATGCAACTATATCGATACGCAGACCCCTGTATTGATTTAAATTAACCGGTCGATGGCCCGATTCTAAAGTTATGTATCAGTTGACGGAAGCTTTGCTGCTAATTCTGCAGAGCGTCTCTCAACTCTTGTAAAAGGTTAAAGGTCAACTTGATATTCTCACGAGAGTAATGTTTGTGTATCCGAGGGAAAAACCACAACACCAACAACATGTCCGACAACTCCAACACTGTTTACACTGCACCAGCTAATCTGAAATCTAAAGTTTGGACGAGATTATAAGAAGGAGGGACATTTGGACAAAAGTCTGGCCATGTGTAAGGTCTGTAGAACAGCTATCAAGTACAGCGGTAGGACGACAAATCTGAAAACTCACCTGGTGAGACAGCATGAAGAAAACTAAGCTGGCGACAAGGAGTCTGTGGATGCTAACGTTAGTAATGTAACAGCTAGCAAAAGCAAGAACACGCAAGACAGCGACATGGCTATTGAGACTTTTTCCAGCCACAACTTAGCCACAACTCGGCGAGGTCCAAAGTAATCACGGCATCTATTGCCCGGTTTATTGTGAAGGACTTACCACCTTACAGTGTGGTTAAGAGTGATGGCTTTCGAGACATGGTAAGCAATGCCACTTTTATAGAATTGCTTATTTAAATTTATAATGGAAAATGAATGTCTACATTAAACACATTTTAAGAACTGTATCAGATTGCATCATGTCCTATCAAAATCGAATCACACCAAATTGTTCCGTATTTAAAATGTATCATCCCTGAATTATATCATAGCTCATGTATCTAGCTGCGTATCGAATCGTCCTATGAGGGAGAGATGCACACCCCGACTAAAAATGATTGGAATCCTAAAATGGTGGTTGACTGAAGCGGATGGCTCTCACGATCTATACGTCTGATGTTCTTTTTATAAGTTGCTGATTAGATAAGTAGATCATTCAGCCCAACATGTGGCCGTTTGTTTCAGCCGGATCCCAGGGTGACACAAAGAAGGTCCTGACTGAATAATGTGACTGCGTTTCTAATTTGTCTCCGAACCGGCGGGGGAGCCAGCTACTTGTTATCTGTTAGCAGCTGTTCCATTCAGAATGACAAGAACTCCGCACAACACAGCCGAGACACCTGGTCACCTACACACACACACACACACACACACACACACACACACACACACACACACACACACTGGGCCAGGCTACCAGATGCTGCCCAGACAAGGTAATTGAGAGGAGGAATGGATGGACAAAAGAAGGGAGAGAAACAACAAGGGGAAGAGAGATTAAAGAAAGTGTGCGAGAGAGAAAGAGTTGTCTGTGAAGACACGGGACAGAGGAGAGAGGAGGTGCGAATGCACGGAAGAAAGACGAGAAAGTCACAAGTGCGAAGAGACGGAAGAGGGGACGGTGCGACAGAGGAGAGGGAGCGGAGCGCTGGTCACGTGGTGGAGGACGGAGGGAGAGACAGATGTAGGAGAAGGAGCTGCAGAGGAGAGGTCGAGGTAGAAACTGTAACACCGTCACAGTGTGCATCACACCACATCAGTCAGGACGAGAGGACAAATAAGGACACAGAGTGTAGAGGAGAGGGAGGGGGACTGCAGGGATCGCTGAAAAGAAAAGAAAGGAAAGGACGATGAGGGGTAAGGAGCAACAGAAATGGAAGAGGACGGGGGGTGAGGAGGGGTGAGGAGGGGTGAGGGGAGATGAAGGTCTGTTGGCAGGAAACTGCAAGAGGACTCTTTGACACAAGTAAAAAGAAATATTTAGCCTGTAAAGAAATAGTTTTTTTATTTTAGTTTCGGGCAGGTTTGGTTGTGAACAGTTGATAATTTCTAATAGTAACCATCACAACCAGCTGTTATCACACATCACACAGCATACGCACGAATACGGGTGTTCGAAAACACCCGTCTGCTTCTGGCTGAGGGGAAAACTTCCTTCTGCAGGGATGAGAGGGCGCTTTGCACAGCGTCTCCTCTGGATCCGGAACATGTTTGTTGTTAATCAGGAGACAGTCTGTGACTCATCTATCAAGGTGTAAGACTGTTGCCTAGGCGAAGGTAAAATCCAAATATTGGTTCCTCCTCTTTAGTAACAGCTGCGCAGGCGAAAGCTAATGCTTCCAGCAACATGTTACGATGGGACTTCTAGGAGTTGTCGCACTGGAGCTGACGGTGCTTTCAGGTGTGCTTCCAGCCAGTGGGAGAAGGGAGCTTCAAACCTGGGGAGCTGTAGCAACCAGGTGTGACTTACTGGACACTGGGGTTGCACTCTTTCCTTTGTTTCCAGGCTTAGTGCGTGGATGTCACATGTTAGACTTTGGTTTACATGCAGGCCCCTCTATTGTTAGGGCGGTGTGGTGAGGTCCAAACAGTACTTCTTTGAGAAGGGTTGACTGAGAAGATGGATACCACCGTCATGTCTGCATGCAGACACCAGTAGACGATATAGCCTGATCCAACCTCATCTGAAAGTGCCATTTTGCTTCGATTGATTCATTCAGCCTTATGGTGGGAAGGTGGACCATTTTGTTTGGCTTAGCCTTATCCATTCAGTAGGGAGCAGTGTATCTGTCCAACTGACAGAGTTTACCATTGATAAAGATGCCACAGCAGGGGTTGCTTATCACATGATTAAATACAATTATGAAGCATTGTGATTTCTGTGCAAAAAAAGCAGACTCCAGATAGCGGTATAAACAGAACTACTGTGTGCCCGTGGAGTCCACAGCTGTACATGTCTGTTTGGTAGTACCCTATTCCTAGCCCCCATGATACCTATGTGCCAATTATGGTTACGACTTCCAGCGCGTCCTGTCACTTAACCTGAGCGGGTATTTTATATGGTAAGAGGTTGCAAATCCTCTTTCTCTGAGGGTTTGGTACGGCATTTCAATCATTCATGAGGGTTTTAAGTTAACAACTTTATCGAGTGAATACGACTAACACTATTATGATTGCTTAGCCCACTTAGCTAATGCCTATAAAACCTTGGAAGTGGAGCCAGTCTCACACTGGAAGTATCACCCCTAATCGTTTCCACAGTAACCTCACCCAGTGGCTTGTGGATTATCCGGGCCTTAAATATCCATGCTGACTGGAGCTACTGGCTGTCTGGCAGCAACATGACTCCTGGCAGCAACTGGTTGCTAGTCTCTCAGAAATCCTTGATAGTACAAAACACCTAGTAAAACCACAATGACTTGTTTTGACATTTATTATTAATGGATTTAATTAAAAAGGGTAAATGCTAAATAGTAAACTCTGTGGGTACTGATGTGAATATTTTTTTATTCTACTTTCAAGAGCCAGGCTAGGCGTTTCCGACTACCCCCAGGCTATAGGCTAAACTAAGCCAAGCTAAACATGTCTTGGACCTAGGTACAGTCCTAGACATGACACAGACTTAATGTCAAACATTTAAATATCAATTAAAAAGGAAAATCAAGCCAGAAAAAAACAAAAAACAAAACAAAAAAAACATGACACAGCTTGTGTAACAGAATCTGTACAAAATGTAATACTCCCTTGTGCATCCTAGCCAGGCAAATGATGTTGTAATATTAATTGCATTCATTCTGGACGACTTAACAATTAAACAATCATTGATTCTTGCTGTTCTGTTTTTGATTTTTTGGTTTTAGATATCCAAATGTACTGCTGTGGTTTTGTTCTGCGGTTTGGTCTCAGTAATTGTCTGAACTTTTATACAAAAAAAAAAAAAAAAATGGAATGTTGGCTCCAAGTAACACTGTGTGATTGCTTCATTTGTCTAAGCCAAACCCCGTCTTCTTCTCCCTCCCTTTCCTGTCTCAATCAATTTCCCCACTCTCTTTATCTTCTCCCTCAACTCTCTCATTTTCTCTCTTTCAGCTCCTTTACTCTCCAATCTTCAATACTCAACACTACAACGTCATATTTGTCTCAATTCCAGACGTGCCCAGAGACACACGCACACACACGCGCGCGCACAGACACACACACACACACACACACACACACACACACACACACACACACACACACACACACTACATTAGCCTGACCGTTTAAACGCTGTTTGTACAGCTCGATTCAGTTCACAGTGGGCAAGCTGGGAGCAGCTTCACAGCCAATTCTCTAAATACCCCTACTGTGTGCGCGCATTTGTGTGTATATGACTGTTTGCTAATGGGAATATGGCAGCGGGTTAACTTTGCCAGCAAGCCTCTTCATTTGGGATATAATGACGCCGATAGAGAGACAGATAGACAGACAAAGAAATACTGAAGGACAGAAGCATACAGGGTGTGATAGTGATGCTGTCTTCGTGCTTTTTAGAATAGATGATTGGAGCGAGAGAGCATCAGACATACTGGAGAAAAGAGAGAACGGGGCTGAGACCTGACTGTGACGTAGCTCTGCTTTCAGTCACAGTTCCAGCACACACACACACACACACACACACACACAATAGCTTTTAATCTTGCAATTCATGAGCTAACATTGTGAACGGCACATCTATAAATCGGTTCGCAGTTGCTTTGGAGCCTCACAAGATGACTTCTTTTATTGTCAGAATTTGAGCCATTCGGTCCGATAACACTTGGAAAGTCTAGAGGAGCCGGACCGCCGTTGTCACAATTACAATCTGATTCTGTGGGAGGCACCGCACATAAGAGTGCACAAACATGTAAACACACTCACGAGGCAATCTGTTACCTCCCTTGTTAGAATAAATCATTAAGCGTGCCCCGGCCTGTTAATTTCATGATGATTTGGGGGGAAATTTGATAGGAAACAACAAATTGCCTTCCCAGCAATTCCCATGGTTCAGTCTGAATACATTTCCCACCGAGAGCCCGCACACTCACACTCACCCCCCCTCCACACACACACACACACACACACACACACACACACACACACACACACACACACCACACACACACACACACACACACACATTTGATAGGTCTCTATCTGGGCAATGAGCCCTGTCTCTGTGTTCCTTGACAAACCAGGGGCATAATGGATCCCACATAGCATCAGCACACACACACACACACACACAAACACACACACACACAGATATACCCGCATAGGGGAAAATACACGAGAGAGGAGGGATAATTGAGATGTTTCAACATGAGAGAGTGGAAATCAGTACATGGTGGCACAAGTACAAATCTACACAAACAGATAAATTACACACACACACACACACACACACACACACACACACACACAGACAATGTATGATAATGTAGAGTAGTTATTGCACTGTTAACAATGAAATACATTAATAATATATTCATTAAGTTATTAAAGTAGTTGTTTCCAAAGAAACATGCGTTTTATAGTTTTGGTCTTAAACATGACTGTGCCTCAGGTATAATACTTGTATATACTTTGTATATACTTGTTTTCTTTGTGTACTTTGTTTTTATCAACTATGGTGCATAGATGGAAACTTGGGCAAATGTCTCTGGAAAAAAGTGGAAAAACAGACACTGTCTACTGACTGCATTGTGTCACTTTTAAGAGCTAAACTCACAACACTGTTCAAATGATGTCTTCCCGCTTCACTAAGGTGAGTGTTTCTGTCTCACCTCGCTGACCTGAAATCAGCTATGTTAGACCTTCTCAGCGTCTCAGTTTTACCACATATTTGTTCTCATAGTAATGTAATTATCACATTTGATGATAGATGTAGATATGTTCAAACTTAAATCTCATTTCTCTTAGGACGATGTCAATGTCCCTTTGTAGCCTATCAGCCCTGTTACCAGACAAGATGCTCGAGATAACAGTGCCGTCCATTTGGTTCTCCGTCACTTTAACTTCTGGAATAGGGCGAGAGAGTTAAAGGAGGTCGGCAAACTAGCTAACTTTTTCAGTGGTGGTCGTCTGTTGGGATCTCCTCGCTGAACAGTTAGAAAATCAATTAAAGAACATTTCCCCTCCAGCCAGCATAACAGTGCATAAACACCCGTGGAGGTCACGGGAACAAATCCTTTTAATTCAAGTAATATCTGAGCTCTCCTCTTGTTAAATCAGAGCAGAATCTAAGGTCACTTTGGGTGTTTATTCCTCCAGAGGGTATGGCTCTACACCCCACGGCTGGGTTCCCCCCCACACAACAATCAGCAAACATCGTGTGTTTTGTTTTGATTTTTCCCCTAAAGGCAGACATTAAATATTGTGCTTTTAAGGTATGGAAAAGGTTAAAGTTAAGATTCTTTAAAGAGTGATTGTTAGGAAACAATAATCTTGGTTCCATGTGTGATTGTCAGATATGCTGTATGCTATCCACCACGCTGACCTCTGACGCTTAACCTTCTGCCTTGCTACGTAAAATATACACTACTTTCTACAACCGTTATGTAATTTGGCAGTGGATGTAAATGTGTAGTATCTATATAATTCCTGATCCACTCTGCATGTTGAGAGAAGTTCCTTTTGTACCCAAAATGCACATTCAGAACCTGATCATCAAACGGACGCACTGTTGCGCACAGGACGCCAAACTGGATCACGACTCGGCAACTTCCACTGCCCAGTGTATTTGTTGATCGTCCATGGAAGGTGTCTGCTGAGTGAAGTGTTCTATTCTTTCTCTCCAAGTCGTGCCTCACATCCAGTCACAGTTACGCACGTTCACCTCTCAGATTCTTGCTGTCAGCTGCAACCAGACTCTGACGCAAGGCTTGCCAGCTGAGCAGCGTCGCGGCACTCTGTGAAGAGATATTGCGCCGGGGCAGTCATCCAAAAGAATATCAGTTAACACTCTTTAACCTACGAGCTGAGAATATTTAAGTGTATTCATCCCCTGAATAGACCCACAGCAGTCCCATGAACTTAGGTGGTAAAACTAGTTTATTAAATTGTAGAACTGGTATAAAAATGATTAAAACGTATCACTTCTCATGCGGGAAAGAGACCCCAGGACCCACTGAAAGGACCACAGGTGGCCCCAGACCCTTATTTCCAGTGATATTGATTCAGGCTTTTTATAAACGCAGAGAAAGGAGAGCAATTTCACAGTTTGTATCTACAGTTGACAGGTGTTGGAGTCACTGGATCATTACCACCCTAATCACCCAGTAATGACACACTGGGAGAGATGGGAACAAGGCGCTCCCCACTCTCTTCCTCTCCGAGCCTCTCTGCCTCTCTTCACCTCTCCCTTTTGACCTTGCAGCAATCAATCGGCATGCAGCTGATTCCTCGCTGATTGCAGACTTCTGTGTGTCGCTGCGAAATGAGATGAGTCGGGAACACTTTTTGGCAGTCACGACGTCGAGCTGCGCGCGAGCGACTGTTGGGGAGCGCGTGTCCAAGTCCAATGCGTGACGAGTCAAGAGGAAAGTGGTTGTGACATGTGGCATGCTTGGTGGGCAGCAGCGTGACAGTATGTTACAGGGAGGCAGAACACACACACACACACACACACAAACACACAGAAGCGCAGTGAACAACCTGTCACCGTTGCAGTGGAAGCTTTTAGCACTTCTTTGCAGGCCGGACTTCCTTGAGGCTGTGAAAAGACACATCACGCAAAAAGAAAAAAAAAGAAAACACACTGCTCAGAGGAGGCTGCAGTTCTCTGTGGAGGCTGACGGGCGCCTCATTACCCTGACCTGAGCATCTGATCCGGTCACTGTGTGCATGCAGTATTAGGCCTGCCACCTCTCAATGCATGACACATTCACTTCGTCTTGGAGACACGGTGACGCATCATCTCCCGCCAACTTCCCATCAATTGTCCTTCAGAAAGGAGTTCAGTGGTGTGATTAATTTGGCCCTCTGTCATCCGTCCCTCTCAAAACACACTTGATGTTTTTTTTAGGTAAAGGACATGAAAAATGGTGACGGGCAGCTGAAGAGGAGTTGGGGGTATCACTTACAGCTGTAGTCAGATTTTACATACACTGTTGAAGAATATGTATGTCACTGAAGTTCCAATGATGTCTACGACTCACATTTTTTGAGAGCTGCCGACAGAAGATAGCGCCTGGTGATGCATTTTACATGGGCAGTTTTGTTGGATACTGTCACCTGCTACCAGGCTGAAGCAGCACATACGCGTTACATGTCTTAACTCGTCCTTTAAAATGTAAAAAGACTGAAATCTTAAATTATTTCCCTCAGTGTTTTTCCTATTCGAGTGGCGCTGCAGATTCAGGGGATTATCTGGCGTAGGTTCACTACCAGTGTAATACTTTGTCACTGATACATTGTCGTGTCGTGTCTTTAATTGAAGATATGATCGTAATTATTGCATTTTTCAAAAGTTTGCATGTCTTGTTTCAGAATAACGAATGAAGAAGAATCTATTTTATCACATACATCATACAGTGTTGTGAAACTGGTGCTTTGCATTCAACCCAACAACAGTGCGCGGGGACCAACTCCAGATATTAGCCAGTGTCTTTGTCAAGGGCAGCGACTGGGGAATCAACCTGCACGTTTTGATGGTGGGGGAAATCGGAGCGTCCAGTTTTTAAGCCAAGCGCGGGGTGAACGTGGACCTTCTTTGTGCGAAGCAACAATGCTTGCCGCTGCGCCAACGTGTTGTGATGTACATGCTGTCTAAAAACTGTCAGCCGAGGTGGATGTACTTCCTGTAAAAGGTGCTGCTGTAGTTTAAGCATTTAGTATGCTGCACGGGAGCTGTCTGTCACACACATTCTACTTTGGCTGAAACTCTATTAGAATCGTGGAATGTGGGAAAAACTGTCACTACAGAAAAAAAAAACAAAAAAAAAAACAGATTCATCCAAAGAGCTCCTGTTTTCACTCTGCTCACTTCTTGTAATTATCACGCTGCTTCTTTTGAAATTCTCCACGTTATGTTTTGGTCTATGTAATTAGAGTCCATTCATTTCGGGTGAGATGACGCAGGAAGTCTTTTAAGTGTGGAGGCTTGCGGCTCTCTGAATGGACTGAATTTGCAGTTTGGACAGAGGTGTTCGGTGAACAACCTGCATGCAATTATCAGTGCACATTAACCTAAAAGGCGGAGGAAGGGATGGTACTACTGAAGTCAAGGAAGTAGCTTTCGGCACAACAGGTCAGGCCCGGGGACATAAATTTGAATAAATACAAGCTGCTCTTTGCATGTGTGTGCGTGTCAGGAAGAGAAATCGAAGATTGTGTGGGCGTGTGCATAAATGTTTCAGTGTGGGAGAAGACTGGCCAGCAATAAGCAACCGTCTTAAACTGGAAGAAAAAAAGAAAGCGCAGGTCCAGACTGGGGAACCTGTGTGTCAGTTTGCGCTCGTGTACGCTTTCAAAAAGGAGCTAAGGAGCTGCCATGGCTGAAGCACAGCCACTGATTCATGTGCCACCATCCACAGCACAGAGATGGTGGTGAGTGGGCTCACGTTTTGGTGTGAATTAGCTTTTTGCTCGGGCCTGTTTTCCTATGTTGGTACTGAAGTAATAGTCAAGTGATTATTAAATAATGTGCAATTATGCTGTTAACATTTCACACAAGATTGTTGCAAATGAGCTAGATCTATGACTCTGTGTTGCTCCTACTGGGTTTAATGGTGCATTTGGACTGGGAGTGTGTGTGTGTGTGTGTGTGTGTGTGTGTGTGTGTGTGTGGGTGTGTACCGCCATAAGAGCGCACACAAAATAGCAATTAGTTTTACTGCATGATGTGCACGAGCTGAACTCCTCAATTAGAAGCTGTTCATTTATTATTCCCATAAAATGTACTGCAGGTGCAAGCTCACTGTGGAGCTGTGTGTGTGTGTGTGTGTGTGTGTGTGTGTGTGAGTGTGTGTGTTTGTGTGTACAATATTTTGGTGTATGTGTAACTCGTGTTGCTTTTGTGCTTGTAGCTCTCATACATCATCTCTGCGCTGACATCGCCAAAGATACTGCTCTGATTAATCACCGACACGCAGACGCACATACAAACAAAACAAAACTATAGCTGCTCGCACACGCGCACACACACACACACACACACACACACACACACAGTGAAATTCAAGGTTATGGTCCAGTTGTCTGAGCACATCAGAAGGTGACATTGTTTTGGCAGAGCAGGAAATTATCTGCAGCTGGGGATGTTTTGTGTGTGTGTGTGTGTGTGTGTGTGTGTGTGTGTGTATGTGTGTGTGTTCGCTGCATGTCCTGTGGGCAGAATATCCTCACCAGATATTAAAAGATACAGCAAAGCATTGGGTATAAAATATTCATAATTGATTCATTTAGTTTTAATTAAAGTTTGCAGAGAATACGTGACTTTTATATGAAAGAAGAGGCTCCTGGCTGCGTGTTGAATATGCATGAGTGTGAGTGAATGATGATTAAAAAAGGCAGCAAAGTGGTCAGCAAAGTGAGCATTTCTGTAATGTCTAAAATGACTCGTATGAAATATCGTGAAACGCAAAAGAATAACTGAAGGTTGATCATTTTTACCGAAAATGTGCTTCAGAGACAAACAGGAACAAGGTGACCTGTTTTCATAAGTAAGCTTTGTGTCACTTGTGTGATTTTTAGCTGTTTGGTAAAGACGGGGAGACGGCTTCCATTGAAGCTACGCTGACAAATCGCAGTAAAGTGGTGGAGGGAACGATAACAGAACACCAAAAATGGGATTTCAGAATCCTGATGATCAAAAAACCCCGCTGCTCTGGAGGATGTCGCAGTAGCTTAGACCTCTGAGTGTTGCGGTGAGATAACGCTGCCTTGAATGTCGGACGTGTTTTGCATTTTCCCACTGAATGCGAGGTTCACCAGAGGAGCGTTTGACTGAAAATAAGCGAAAAAATCCGAGAAAAAGAGAATTCCAAGACTTTTTTCTGTGAATCAGTTCACTGACAGCGGCCTCTCTCACCGAGAATCTACTATTAATCTTGATGTGGACACCAGATTAGATGATTTCGCTTCCCAAAGCACTTTAAAACGGCAGGAAGAATGAATTACCGCTTTGCTCTTCGCCAGTGCAAAACCATGAAATCAGTGCTGCCAAACACATTCCACAGTATAGGCGGCACTACTGATCTCTCGTCGGCCCTGTCGCCTGACAGCACCGGTATCCTGTGATAAAATGTTTGGTGAGCCCAGCGAGTCCCACAGAATGGCCGTGTAGCTGTGGCAGGTCGGGGTAGGAGAGGATGCATCACCATCAGTGAGTTTACAGGAGGGAGGTGATACCAGAGAGCATCTCTCCCTCTCTGTGTTTCTTTGCAGAGCATGTGTGGCTGACAGTTTTGACAGGTTGACAAATTACTCAATAAAAATAAAATAAAAAAACACACCACACACCACTGTGCTTCTGTGAGTTGTCTCCAGACTCCACGTGTTGTTAGGAAACGGATGGCTTTTTATGACTTTTTAGCCCATACCCAGGACTTGTTGACAGTATAGATTTAGCCAGATTCAACCTGATCTTTCAAGTTGTCCCCAGATTTTACAATGGACTGTTCTTTATTGGTGTTCTCTAATCCTTCCTGTTGGCCTTCTTCCAAACCCGGCACTCCTGCACACATAACAATGACTTTAAACACATCATCTCCCTCGTTCTCATCTAAAAATATCCGTTCATCATTCATCCTTCTTCCTCTGTTTGACCCGGTGCTCTGTGTGGACTGAACTACCCACTTCCTGTTTCCGTGCTCAACTTTCCTTTGTTTTTTTAGAGACGTTGCCAACGGTTCACTTCTATTTCGGTGGGTTTGCTACGTGCTAACGGAACGCACACTGCGTTTAGATCATGCCCTGTCGTGTCTCCATTTACGCCTAGAGATCTTCCATGTAATTATTAATCGCTTTATTGCTGCAGTTAAGGTTGGAATGTATTCACTGTGTCATGCTAATGTCAGACGCAAAGCAGCGTTTGATATGATTAAGGAATAATGAGCTAATTAGATGAACTACTAAATGTGCCACCATCAGCTTGACAGGGACGGTTGACTAATATCACCTCACAGCTAATTGAAGAGAAAGGATGGGGGGAGTGTGTTCGATCACAGACGGATAGAAAACAAATGCAAATGTAATGTCAGCGAGACAAGGAGGTACAGAGATGGAGAGGACGGCTGTGAAAGTTGCAAGTGGAATGCCTTTTAAACAGAGGCGGCGCCTCCGTCAGCCTCTCCAGCCCTCGGTGTCCGCCTCGATGACAGTGCCAGACTGAGAGAGCGAGGTAGAGCCGGTGTAATGTCATCTCCGAAAGTGAGGGAGGTAGAGGCTGCGACCTGCGTATAGCTCACAGTAGCTGACAAAATGACTGTTAACAATGTAATTACATCACAGTCTGGCAGACGGCCCAGCCCTGCCTAACCCAATATAATACAACCAGCTCGGACCAAGTAAAGTCTTACAAGAGAAAGAGACGCGTGGCTTACCTCTGGGATCCTGAACGTGGTTTCATCTCATGCGCAACTTTGTACACGATGTCTCTTGGTTTCCGAGAGAACTACAGCAAAAAAAAAGTCAGATTGGATTTGAGTTAAGTCACGTCACATCCGACCCATAGCCTGATTCTAGAAGTGAAAAGTGGCATCGAAAAATGGGTGCTAATCCACAGGTCAGTTCAATCCACAATCATAAAAAAAAAGAATACAGAATAAACATTCCACTCAAACAGTATGCACCGTCTCCCTCCACTGGCTCTTTAAAAAAAAAGAAAAAAAAAATGTGAAGGAACTTTGTAGCAGCTTCAGCCTGACACGAATCGATGTTGCCTTCAAGTACTCCTTGTTTGTAGTTGTTTGTCTTCAACGGACACATGGCTGGATTGGCCCTAATATGAGCCTGTTGTTTTTAATTTGATAATACATGTATGTGGGCAGCATGTATATTTGGGTACTGTGCGTGTAAGTTAGGTAGACAACGTACGGATATCTCAGGATCTGACGTGTTAGTTTTGTGTTTCAACGACACGAGTAAGCCATGCAGATCTCTGAGTTCTGATTGGGTTATTATGGGGTCTTTTGGACCCGTGTGGTTCTGGAGCAACATGTTTGTTGCTTCTTGTCCCTTTTTTACCATGATTTCAAAAACATAATCACTAACTCCATTATTTGTAAGCAGGAAAAAAGAAAAAAAAGGAACTTGTCTAATGTGGATGATTGATGTCTTAAATCATTAGATAATCAAAAGTTCAGGTGGCGATACAGCTTTCACTTCATGATGTCCTCTTTCTGATGTGTATTGTCAGATCCAACATCTGCTTAAGTCACAGCATGTGAGGGCCATGTGAACAGTACAGATGGGAAGAGAATAGTAGGATAGTGTGTTGCGTGCAATAGCACAGATGAAAAAGAAGGTTGGCTATTATTCATAGAGGGGGGGTCACTCTCATCATGGTGAGCAGATGGTGGGTGTTCCCATCATGATCTTATATAATGAACATATAGATAGTGTAGGCCTGCATTATTTTGCAATATCAGAACATGGATTAAAGAGCAATCTCAAAGGGAATGTGCATGATGGGGGGCTTACAGATGGGTCACAGACAAGATGAACAAATATCAGATCAGAGGCGATCGACTGTTATTTATGCAAACAAAGCAGCTTAGTGCTACTGGAGTATTCTCCATTCCCTTCAGAGGCTACATAATAGGTCGGAAGCTTCAGAGGCCGGGATCTCCACAATGAAGAGACTCCTCTTCACAGCCAAATGTGTTCGATACGGATGTTGTGACGAACAAAAAGGGTGGGAAACAAAATGTATGGAAACTGGCCAAAAGAAAAAAGTCTCAAACAGAAAAGACAGAAAGGCAACTGATGGTTTTGACTCCCTGAAGACACGCAACCAACTGAGCAGGGGAACTGCGACCCCCTTTGTATAGTCTCCCAGCTGCCTGATTGCAGTCAGATGAGGGCGGGAGCATCACAGGTGTACCCAGTAGCTCCTAATGACACCTGACCTAGACCAAGAGAAATGTTAGCTCACATCAGGACCTCGGGGGATCTCAGATCTCTGTCCATGAGGACTCTCCACCGTGGTCATGATCAAAAGACACACATATGTTGTTTTTAGCTGTGAGCCTGTTTAGGCTTTAATGTTGATCCAGGTGCACACAAGCACACATGAATTACATGAATTACATCCATGAATTGAAATGAAACAGCGAAAATGCAGTGTGGTGTGTGTGTGTGTGTGTGTGTGTGTATAGATAAAGTATAAATAAGCATATTGTGTGCAGCTCATGGGGTAGCTCAGAGCACAGATGCTGTCGGTTCAGTGGGTTCAGATCCACTGGGGCCGGCCATACTGCAATATATACAGTACTCAGCCAACCCTGAGAGGCTTTGGACAAAAAGCCTCACTTTGCTGCTTTGCATACATGCAGTGTATTCTGTAATTGTTTTTTTATAGTACACTAGCACTATCACGAGAGAAGGAAGACATAAAGAAATATGATTTGGGTGATCATTCAATATATAATAGGTCGCTTCGATGTATTTGTTTGACTCACGTCGTTCAGTTCAGTCTCTTTGCAGTGATGCAGCAACTCAGAACTGATTTGCAGCCATACTGTTTGTGTTTTTTTTTTTTTGTCCCAACTGCACATATGAGTTACATATGGTCGCTAATTAGTTGAGAAGCAGCCCACTCAGGCTGAACGGGCCACTGATTTCACACCGTATAGGATTAGAAACAAACGAAGAAATTCCACCTACATTCCACCGTCCGTTCGCCGCTCCAACAACTCCCTCTTGTCAACATAAACAAATGGATCCCCTCCTCGCACAAATGTTCACACATTTTAATCACTTCATTTTCTTTCCCCCCCCACGTTGATTATGACTAAATGAATAAAAATCTGGGGTGGATTTTTCCCTCTGAGTGTTTGAATATGTATGTGCCTGCTGGTTTATCAGGAGAGATGCAAATGTGTGAGGAAATGCAGTCAGAAGCGCTTAAACTGCTAATGAGACTTGTGAGTATTGATATGCATCTCGAATGTTTGGAATGGATTGGGGGCCCTATAGTTTAGCATCTCCCAGTGTTGTTTGTGCAGGAAAAAAAACAAAACAAAACATTTACCGTCTAATCGCCAATAACTCACAGATGTGGTTGGCTGCTCGGAAACTAAATGATGATGAAAGAAATGAGTCGATATGTGAGAAAAAAGACGTCAGCATTCTACGGCATCACGTATGGATGTAGTTTCCACTGGGCTGTCGCTAGTATCGTGCTTTGCTTTTTTGTCATTGTCATACATGTCCTTATCTGGGAAAACGTCATTTACAGATGGGAATTTTGTAAGAGCAATTAAGCACAACACACACATTTAGAGACTTAAATAAAGAGGGGGACACATTTTATGATTCTGAGCTGATTATGAACAACATTTATTGTGTGATGCATCAGACCAAGTTAGACAGAGCCCGTTCCAGGTCAGCCTGTTTCAGTTATGAAAGATTATGATACTTTGCCTTTGATTCAGTCACTGCCTGTTACTTTTGAACAGATTACATCAACATAAAATCCACAAAAAGCAGCCTAAGCCAAATTTGAAGCCTAATCGAAAATGTTTGCCGAGACCGATTTCACATTTGTGTATGTTGTACCTACCATATTGACATTTGTACGATTTGTATCATATGCTCACATTACGTGCTTATAACCTGACTTTCAGAAGTTGGAGATGCTTTTGGTGGAGCAGGCAAAAAGCCCCGAGGTTCGACATCTGTATGCCCGACACCACTGGATATATTTAAGCATGCCTCAGGGCAATTTCCAGCCCTGTTTGTGGTTACAAAATGGTTACAAATATGTTTTTACTAGGTTTTTTCAAGTCAAAACACAATGTTTTCCCAACCTTAACCAGGTGGTTTTTATGCCTAACCAAGCGCACATCGTTGTCACAACATTAAATTCAAAATTGAGCCAAAGGATTAGTAAAGATGTGGTTGGCAGAAGCGTGCGTAGCCACATTTATTCTGGCAACTGGATTGACTTGTGCTGTGAGTGAGAGCCAATTCAAATTATAGGCCATAAGAATGGACAACCACCAGGGAGTACAGTCACATCTTATAGATTAATGTTTAAAAAAAAAATCTATACACAGAGGATTTCAACAAATGTAAGTCCAACTGGTATTTTATAACTCATAATAACTGACACAGAAATGCAATCGACCTTATAGTACTTTTGATCCACACACACAATTACATTAATATTAGAGGCTGACTCACTACAGGCATGGAAAATGCTCCATTTGCTGCTACTCGCTGTCCTTCTCTCACAGGTTAACTCACTCCACAGCAGCCTCGCTTATGTAGTCCTCTATTTGTTTATCCTGCTTTCCCCTGGTGCCAATTAACCTTACTGAGGCACCAGGTTCACAGTATGATGCAAAATGAGACGCTGTTTTTTGTCTCAGCATGAAACCAGTCATTTGTCAAATTATAAGGGATGGAATGGAAAGTCAATAAAGACACTTTAATTCAGTTCAAAGTCAGTTCTTTGACCCCGGCTCCAGTCGTTCATCCAGCCTCGATTGGCCACACTGCTGTTCTCCTGATATGGACACCCTTCAGTGTGATTTCCCTGTTGGTGCTCACAATTACCTGTAAGTGGCTGAATACCTCGCTCTGATGAAGTTCCCTCTCTTCCAATCTCTTTGGAGAGTTAACAGTCCTTCATTTCCCCGAACACAGCACACAGCCTCGTCTGATTGGAGCTTTTTCTTCCACTTCTTCATATTTCTGTGCATTTCTGTTTGGTGCAGGAGCTCACAGGCTCGTCTGCGTCTGCTCAGCATCAGGACTCATCACAGTCCACTGTCTCTGTATGTGCTGCTTTTGTGGTTGTCGATAAGAAAAAAAAAAAATGTCTTACACGTTTTGTTCCGTCTTTTCTTGTCAAGTCTTGTGTTCAGTCCCAACATCTATGAAATGTGTACATCGACGCCGGTATCTATAACTGTGTGTGTTTGTGTGTGTGCGGTTGCCAATACCTCCATCTTTGTTTTGTATCTCTCTCTCCCAGTGTTCCCACACCACCCTTGAAAATGTTGCTTTTTGGTCAAAGATGCAAACTTGGCTGGAATACAGACAAACACACACACACACACACACACACACACACACACACACACCAAAACACACTGCTGCAGAAAATATTCTGGCCTGTTTCTCAGAATAATGGGATATGCACTGTGTAGCTGTGTACTTGTCTGATGTCCTTTGAAGTCCACTGACATTTTGTAGAGAGATACATGATTATGTGCGTACACACACACACACACACACACACCGACACACACTGTGCATCCGTGCGTGTAAGTGTGTGTAGTCTGGCCAGTTTCACGGGGCTGCAGATCAAAGGCTCTGTGGCGGACCGTCTCCCTCTTTCTTCTCCAACTATTTTAAGGTTTTTTCAATGTTTGCAAAAATTATTTCAAATTCAAATCCAGCTGTGTCTGAGTTGCTGCAAACCAGCAATATTATATTATCTCGTAATGAGTAAATAACAGTCGTGTTCAGGATGGTCAGATCATTGTTGTCACAGATACAATGAGGGTGTTTTGATACTTGAGCCAATTGGAGAGCTTATTCCTGACCCAAAGTTGTTTGCCCAGAGAATATGTTTCACTAAATAACCAAATATAGCATGTATATATATATATATATATATATATATATATATATATATATATATATATATATATATTATAAAACAATGCTTATGAACTGTGTGCTGTGGGTTTAAGACAACAGCATCTACGTTATTTACCTCTGACAGTCCATTTACCATTCCATTTACAGTCACAGTGCGAGGAAGCGGGCGTATGTGGGCACTGCAGCAGTGTGGCTGTCGAAAATGCAGCAGAGACCGGTGAATACTGCGGGAACTGTTTCCAATATCCAGAATGGATGTGTAACGATATTTTCGACAATACTATGGTATGGTGTGAGTGCAGTTAATCCATATTTCTAAAAACATAGTGTGTGGAAACCAATCTCCTGTCATGACCTGAATGACTGTGTCCAGAATCATTTGGTGCTGAACAGTAAAAGCCTCCCTTCTCTCTTTCTTTTTTCCTTAACCAGAAAATGTGCCTCTTATTATATAACATAATCTCTCCCTATCTGCATGCAAACATCTGTAGACTGCCTTAAAAAATGTTGTACATACATATGTGCTTAACGCTGTCAGTCAGCTCCGTCTTCTTCTTGTCTCTGCCTTACGTTGTGCATAAAACCATCTGCTTGGCCCGGCTTGTGAAAATGTATTCAGCCCGACATATCACCCAAATGCAGCTCAATGGACTTAACAGTCTGGAACAAATAACAGTATTATTCTGAGTGGATTACATTTACGCATGCCTGGACCACCTGTTTCATGAAATCCAAATGGCATAAATCCCAAAATGAAATAAATAAGTTTAAATGAAATAAATAAATAAAACGTTATTTCACCGCAGGGGATTAAGCCTGTGTTGACTTAGCGAGTGAACCGGCGGAAAATACTAAACAGCTGTCAGATTGGCTGCCTGGCGTAGTGTTTCAAAGAAGGGGATGTTCCTGTCAGGATAACCTCTTCAGGGCCTGAGTTACCGGTGAGTTCCCAGACTACCTGGTGGAAGAAGTGAGTTTCACAGTTTAATTCTTTGAAACACTGAGTAAATCATTTCCTAATGCAGATGCCTGTGACTCTACGATGAATCTACCCTGCTTCACACTTAAAGACTGGAAGGTGAAATATGTATTTCGTGAGGTTAAGTGTTTGACTGATTAATAGACTCATGCAGTTAGTAGAAACTCCAGAATAAGTCTGTCACAGCTGGTAACTAAAGGACTGTCCCTTTTTCCAAAAGTGAATAAAAGGCAGTAGACATCAGCAGTGTCACCCCGGGGCCAGTCAGAGTGCTTTTACATTTACATTTAGGTCATTCAGCAGACACTTTTGTCCAAAGCGACTTACAATAAGTACATTTGTCACAAGAGAGAAACTACAACATATCACCATCGATGGAGTACAAAGACATACAGAAACAATTGTCAAGCCCTCATCTGAGGATCGTAACTGCTATTTATCCAAGATACTTCAAGTGCATAAGTGCTACCGATATGACCATACAAGTGCATACATTTCTTTTTTTGTGTGGGGGGGTGTTAGGAGGGAGTAATGCTATGCAGCGTCGAGGTGAAGTCTGAACAGATGAGTCTTGAGTCTTTTGAGGAAGATGGAGAGTGTTTCTGCTGACCTGACATCGGTCGGGAGTTCGTTCCACCGCTTGGGTGCCAAAACAGAGAAGAGTCGCGACTTCGCTGAGCAGGCTTTGTTTGCTCTCAGTGATGGCGGTGCCAGTCGGCCAGCTGATGTAGATGAGCAAAGTGCTCTCGCTGGGGCGTGTGGTCAGACCAGTGTTTGGAGGTAGACGGGTGCAGTTCCGCTGACGCCTTGATGGCCAGCACCATTATCTTGAATCGGATGCGAGCCACAACAGGAAGACAGTGGAGGTCACGGAGGAGGGGGGTCACATTGCGCAGGTTTTGACACTCAGCAGCCATCTTGGGACCACTGCTGTTTTAGATAAACGAGAAGTGCTATTAAAAAACATGGCTGAAACAATACTTCTTCTTCTTCGTTTTCTTCTTCGTATAATTATTATTCTTATTATTATCATATTCATTAAAATGTTCAAATAAATGAACTAATTGTTCTTACAGTCTGCACCGATATGTATGTCTTGTGTGAACTAGGCTGGACGCGAGGTAGCTAATAAGACAGAGGCCCGGGGATATGGAGCCTCTTGTAATTCTGCTGAGTGGGAGGTTATTGTTCCAAACAGTGAATATGTATCCGCGAATGAGTTTTCTAAACCAGACGTCTCAGCACTTGGCCCAGAAATTGCTGAGTCACCAGTATTGATCAGTAATCCGCCACCTTCTCACACATTACTGTGGTCAATCTGTGAATCTTTACATGGAATGTGCATCTCTGTCAGCCAGAAGATTAACACAGCACATGTAGCATACCAAACAACACACCTACATTTGTATTATATGCATATAATGGCTCCCACAGGTGATGTTGACCTCCAACATAACACGATTTATCTTTTTTTTTTCTTTTTAAAACCAATTAGCCAGTAGCTAATAAATGAATAAACACAACATTCATCTGCAGTAAGTCCAGGGAAATCATGTAAATCTTTGACATTGAACGTGAATGAGCTGCACACCACTGAACCTTTCCATTGTAGTAAAATGTTCAGTATGCAGTATACATGTAACAATGACCTGGAAGATGATGCAGATGATCTGGATAGCTGTCTAATAGTGATTTACCAGTTACTTAGCAACAGCTATGGATTATGATTATAACATGCTGCCACCAAATATTAAAAGGCTGAACTCTGCTCTGATCCGCAGTAATCACAATCCTTGACCCGGTTTATAATGAGGAAGGAGCCGGTACAACCCAGACCTTCTTGTGCACAGCAAAGTATTATTGAGGGGATACTGAACCCATTCAAAGTGATGAGCCGGTCTGTGCTGGGTGTCTTAATTGCTTTGGTGCAAAATACAGACAGTCCAGCACTTTAATAAATCGTGTTTCAGCAAGAAGGTGCTTCTAAGTCCAAAGAGAAACGCTATACTTTATGTATATGTGTCTGGGAATATGAGGAGTGTTGTACTGGTGAAAGAAGAAGCAAGTCATCTTGGAAATGCACAAAATGGCTCATAAACATTGTCATCTACTACATAAGGCACACTTAATGGAAACAAGAAGAAAAAAAAAACAAGCTGCATGAACGCAGTCAGTTCAAGCACAGTTAAAAACATCCACGTACGTTTCAGAGGGTTTCGACTTTAAAAGCTGCTCTTCAAATTTCATATTCCTGGCTTACACCCAAGAGGTGTAGCAGCGTTTTGTTGTGTGCAGTGGCTTTTCAAAAGGACACTATGAAACCTGGCTCCAAAAACCAGCAAGGTGGCCTTTTGCAATGTGTCTTTTTGGTGCCTCTGTTGGTGTGAAAAGAGCTTAAGTGGTGCTAAGTCGCCAGCAAAGGGATTTTAAAGAAAAGCCCGCTTGCACTGACTTCAACTTCGGAGTGTGTGTTGTTGCTGAATGGACATCTCTGTAGGAGTGATGCTCAAGTTTTAAAGAGTTCAGGACTCACTTTCTCTCTCCTGCAGCTTCAGCCTCTGTGTACTTTTATGAAGACATCTGTGTGAGGTGACATGTTTTGTAACACAGGGAAGACTTGTGGGAAGACTGTCTTTTATAAGAGTGCAGGGTCCGTCAGTTAGTGATGTAGAATACCTACTTAAAGAGAGCTGAGCAGGTGTGGCCACGGGGGCTTTGAATATCCAGTTAGCAGATAACCTGGCTTACCGCTGTGTTTCTCATCTCCAATATAATGTAGGATTAGGAGCTTAAGGGGGCACTGGGGGAGAGATTATTTGTCATGGACCGGATCAAACCTCTGCTCAGTATACATGATCACATATATGCAACCTGCTATACAAAGCCTAGAGGCAGTCACCAGCATACATTTTTGGTCAAAACTAAATCGGCCTTTGACAGCTGTTCTACTATGTATTATTGTGTTATTATTCAATAGAAATGTTCATTTATGTGAAAACATCATGTATGCCGTAACTCAATTAAGCAAACTAACCCAGACAAACTGCACTTGTGCTGTGTAGTAACTGAATTAAGGCTACATATTGCCACTCAGACTGCAGTTACTGCACTGCAGCTTGGTAATCCATCGACTCTTGAGCCTTTACATTTAGTGCACTTTAGAGACAGAACAATTTGGTTTTTAAGGCAGTGGCTACACCGAGTCATGGTAAAAATGAACAAATATGGCCTTCCTGAAGAACTAGCCGAGCTCAGCCACATGGGTGGATCTAGGGACGGGTTCACCATGGCATGGTCCCCGGCGTCATTCCTTAAAGTGCCCCTCTTGTGCAGTAGTACTGATGGTGACAAAAGACCAAGTCAAGGTTTGCTAGGTCAAACACAAGACTTCCCCAATGAGACTTGTGTTTGAGTGTGGTGTGTGACCAAGTGTGTCAGTTAATTTGTTTTTAAGTTAATTAAGTAAGGTCCCCTTATGTAATGATGTAATGTAAGTTACGTACGAGTTATGAGTGGTTGTTTTAACCTGAAGCACAATCTTATCTTCAGCTTACCAAGTCGTTTTTATGACAACCCCAACCAAACCACGGCCATTCCCAGACATTTATGACACTCCAAAAATCACACTATGTGGAATGTTTGTCAGCAAGCTTTATTATGGAAGTTCAGCCGGAGGTTGCATATGTATTATTGACATGCCAAACTGACACTAGAGAGATTTGATAGAGCATTATACTTGAGAGCACCTAATTTTGAAGGAATAAATAAAAAGTGAATACACATTGTATTGAATATAAAAAATTCTGTTTGGATTCAGTGGTTATTTACATGCATAAAATGTCACCGAAATGCAGGAAAGAAGTGTCAATAAGTGTCTGGTTAACATTACTCTTTAATGTATACTTAGAGTTTCAGTGTGTTAGAGCAAAGCCTTTCCATTCTCAATTTCACTATTCCCGTAGTAACTGTAGTAACACAAACACACACACACACACACACACACACACACACACACACAGTGTTAGTCACAGCAGTGGTAGTTGGTAAAGCTCTGTTCCTTCAATGCACTGTTGGTTTGTGTTGAAAAAATGCATTGATGTAATGGCGGTTGCATGGTGACCCCAGTGGGTGAATGTGTCGACTGCAGTGCGGTGTGGCGTCATTAACATTTTCAGGAAAATAATGAGCCCCCCTTTTGTTGCGGTTTCTTTTAGGAATGTGAGTAATCATATGACACAATACTGTGACACACAAGATAATTTCATCTGTTTCCAAGTCAGAAAAAAAAAACAAAAAAACTGCTGGTACCTGTCTCCTAAACCAACAGTACACACTTGAAGTCTGACAATATGTAAATCAGCACTTTGCCAGTTTGCTGTTGTCTACACTGAATTTCTGCTATGCATGTTTGTTCAATGGGCCTGTGGTCTATTTGCACTGAATCCAGTCACACAGCTGGCAAAAAGTCGTAGCTTCACAATAGCAAACAATACAAATGACATAAACTTATTCAAGTAACACATGCTCACACACAGTTGAGTTGTGTAACTCAACTGTGTAGTACACCACCAGCTCTGTGGTGTGTCAGAGTGACTGGATGAGTTAATGTGAATAAATGCTCTTTTCCTTCAATGCACTGTTGGTTTGTGTTGAAAAAATGCATTGATGTAATGGCAGTTCCATGGTGACCCCAGTGGGTGAATGTGTCGACTGCAGTGCGGTGTGGCGTCATTAACATTTTCAGGAAAATAATGAGCCCCCCTTTTGTTGCGGTTTCTTTTAGGAATGTGAGTAATCATATGACACAATACTGTGATACACAAGATAATTTCAGCTGTTTCCAAGTCAGAAAAAAAAAAACTGCTGGTATCTGTCTCCTAAACCAACAGTACACACTTGAAGTCTGACAATATGTAAATCAGCACTTTGCCAGTTTGCTGTTGTCTACACTGAATTTCTGCTGTGCATGTTTGTTCAATGGGCCTGTGGTCTATTTGCACTGAATCCAGTCGCACAGCTGGCAAAAAGTCGTAGCTTCACAATAGCAAACAATACAAATGACATAAACTTATTCAAGTAACACACGCTCACACACAGTTGAGTTGTGTAACTCAACTGTGTAGTACACCACCAGCTCTGTGGTGTGTCAGAGTGACTGGATGAGCTAATGTGAATAAATGTTGTGGGAGCAGCCATACTGTGCTACATTATTACTGAGTGGGCTGGACTCTAACATACCGCAGCACTAATTAGACCCACTCATCTCACTGCATACACTTATCCATCTGCATTTTTGTTTTCCGCCTTTGATCTGCATAGATAAAATGGTGCATTTGTAAGATAAGCTGAGTCAGTATGATCTCTGTTGTCAGCAGTGTCAGAGGATGCAGGTGTGAATCGGAGAGAGATAAAACAAAAAATCTAGTCAGGAAGATGAATAAATGTAAACAATACAATTAGCATATTTATGGTGATAGTAAAATGATGGTTTCCAGGCAGAAAGTAGTGAAACTGCAAAATGCCTTAAGACGACAAAAAACACTTCATTCAAATGATCCCGAATCTGCCCTGTAAGCTTCAAACGTTGTTAAGATTAGTGGGATGGAAATCTTTTATACGCAGGAAAAACAGTGTGGTCATTATCCTAACCATTCATGCAGTGGGCGTTTGAAAAGTTTCCATAAAAAATAACTTGATATAGAATCTTTCTTTGATGTAAGGCACTTTGTTTTTGCCTTTGTGTTGGAAATGTGCCATATATGAATAAACATGCCCTTCTACAAAACAAATCATGCAGTCACCCATCTGACAAAACCAAAAGGTTTTTGATTAACCAGCACTCCTGAACCTCACGCATGACACTGTGATGATTGTGACTGTGAGTGTGTTTTCTGCATGTTCATGTAGGACAGGCCCCACAATCATTGTATGCTCAGCCATTCATTCACACACTGATGGAGCAATTTGGGGTTCGGTATCTTGCCCAAGGATATCTTCGATGTGCACTTGGGGGTTTTGGGATCACAGTCACACTTTGCCTCAAGGGGCTTTACAATCTGCACTGCATACAGCAACTTCTTTCCTAGACCTTTGATTCGATTTAGGATCAAGACGGGAAATACAGGATGAATAACAGTGAAGGGAGCCCTCTGCCAGAACAGACAGACGTGCAATAGATAATATGTGGATTCCCAGCAGAAAATCAAAAAATGTACGATTACTGTCACAAAATGTAGATTGTTAACCATTGATAAGTGATAAGGATCGATCCAGGAGGAAAAACTGAGCAGCTTCAAGTGTCGCCCACTGAGCAGGATCTGAGCCACACCGCCACAGAGACCTGGAAAGAGCCGTACACAAACACTGCCAGGGCCAACACCATTCACACAGAGATAGGAAACAAACAAACAAACACACACACACAACTGTTTCTGTTCCTATTTGAGATTTCCTAGATGTCTTAATTAGTGTTTGATTTGTTAGCTTGCAGTAGCAATTGGTAACTGTTCCGAAACTCTGCTCAACAAACATAATATTTCCAATGAAAACACGCATTACAATGTTCGTCCTGTGTCTCTTTTTTTTTTTTTTTTTTTCCTTTTAACTGGACCCAAACAAATATCAAAAGGGAATGGCTTGTATTCAAAGAACATTTCTTTTTTTTTGTTTTGTTCATACGCCTTAAAGTGCAGCATCTTGTTTATGCATCTGTTCCATTGGCGCGATAAATTTCACAGCAGCACAGATCAGAAGTTCTGCCTGCCGCCTTTATATTTGTCTCATCTAGGAACACTGGTTACCCTTGGTATTTACTCTGCCGCACTATTTATTCTTGCCTTTGCTCGGCTGAAGGGAAAACAAACAGACAGTGCAGCTGCTCCGAAGCTTCTCGCAGGCTCATCATTTTTTAAAGATTTTTTTACAAATTTGACTATTACTGATACACAGCCAGTACACTATATGCCCAAAAGTAGTTGGTAGGGTCGGCTGATGTCAAGTGAATTGATTGACATGTTCAGTAATGAAACAATGAAACACCATAAATGCCACGACCAAAAATCCCTTCAATTAAATTATACCCAATCACCTTTGGTACCTTGCAGTTGCAGGATTCTATCCCTATTTGTAATTGTAGAGTGGATGAAAAAAGAAGACCCTGTGTGAAAACACATTTGAACCCTTTATCGACAAACCAACACACGAACAGCCTCAGGTGGAAACACACAGTGACCTCCTTGGTGGCTATAACAAAGCAGCACGTGCGGTAACACAAGCGCAAATTACACAAATATTCCACCGACTTCACATCATACGACATAGCACGCCGCCAGTGAAAAGAACACCATCAGCTAATGCACTATCCCTGCAGCCTCAAGCTGCATTATTTAAGATTCCCTAATTGAGGTGGGCACGGATGAGTTTTTAAAACTGTTGAGTTTACACTGGAGGGATCTGAATTGTCTGCTCACGCACATCATGGGGAATAAGGGATGGGCTTTTAGCGGGCATGGGTAAAAAAAAAATCAGTTGATGTGGTGCTAATAAGATACAAAGAAGTCTGTGCAGGTCAACAGAAGTTTTTGACAGTGTGAAGAGAACTATTAATGGGACATTGCGTCAGTAATGGACCAGGCAGAGATGCACGTTTGGTTAAAATCCATCTGCCTTTATGTTGATTATGCCTCCTTGAACTGTGAGTGCGTTGGGTTTTCACAAGAAGATTTCCACCATGGAGACCTGGGAGGAGCAGAGACTGCACAAACACCAGAGGCAAAGCTCAAACACACAGTTCACACTGAGAAACAACGGTATGGACAGTGGGCCATCATGGCTTTTGGGCTTGCTTTGGCAGGAAAACATAATCTGAGTGTGAGAAAAACTTAATTTGAATATAATAATACAGATCATTTATCTAACAAGGCATTTGGAGGAAAAAAAAAAAAAACAGAGACCAACCTGCCAGGATACTGACAATAGGACTATATTACTGGGGGAGCTGCACCCAATACTCTTCTGTAACTGTCTTCAAAATGAGACGTTGACAGGATTTCCCCACATGGGATGTGGGCCAAGAGAGCTTTTTGGTTTGTTTTTGCAGAAGTTCAGGGGTTGAGAATGAGAAAATGTCCTTCAAAAATTATTTGAAATACGACTTTTCACAAGGATTGAAGGATGCCTGCCAGAAGGATGCTGACAGCAGGGCCGAGGCGTGACGTAAGAGAAAAAGCAGCTGCTTGAAAGTTCAGTGAAAAGATGAGTTTTAAAGGCTTTAAAGGGTTTTAAAACGATGGGAAACTTGGATCATTTACATAACACCAATAAGACCATTGTTTGTTGAATGTGATTTATGGTCTCTCCATTTATTTATTTGTTATTTTTATTTTATTCTTATTCTCCTCCATGTTATACACACTTTAGCTGTGGACCATGATGGCTTTTGGGCTTTTTTTCTTTTTTTTTCTGGAATTTAAAGGTTTTGCATGACAAAATTACATTTATAAAATAGTTCTTTCGGCTATGTGCCCTCCACAGGTAGTGATTGCACAATGAGCCGCACTGCTGGTTAATTTCATTGTAAATAGTGTAAATAGCTACCTCCTTAATGCAGGTAATTAAGTCATAGTGGGTTAGTTAACTTCTCCTATGAAGGTGCTATAATTCCGCAGGTGCCTTGGTAGTGTTGAGGGCTGCCCATGCATTGATGGAATTGGAGTCATTTCCAGTATCTACTATTTTCAGAAACCAGATTGTACTATTGACACCAAAAATCTACCCACATTAGGTGGGTGAGATTTTGGATCACAGTGTTCTGATGCTTGAGGTCGATGATTATCAGCCGTTGCTGACATTACTTTTCGTCCCAATCCTATTAACCAGTTCTTTACAGGTTCCTTCTTAGTCTTCTGATGGATGCTTTCAGATGGAGCTCTGTATTAGAACTGCCCATCTTTCTGAAGTGCACCTAATTCCACCCTTTGTAATATTTTAGATTTGCACAAAAACTACTTGACATTGCCCCTGTTTTCTATTTATAGGCTCAGGTGGCACAGCCGAAAAATTCTATACAGTCCTGGACAGAACAGAAAGCTTAAGCTTTATGTGCAGTGCAGCGCTGCACACAGGCAGACAAACATGCACACATATAGAGACACTGTTCTCCTCCCGCTCACTAACCGATTTCAATAATTCAGAAGAGTGACTTCACTCACAGGAACATGGTGTTTGCTTTGTTTGGCCGTTCTGAGCAGCTATACACTCCCAACAAGCTCCAGAGATGTATGCAAGATTATGCACGTGGATGCATGTTCAATGTTCCAAGGGTAAACTTCTCATAGTACTATCATAATTCTATAGCACCAAAGTATTATCAGTGTAAAGTGTAAGGACTCAAAGCTGGTCATGACAAAGTGCTTCTGCAAACACACACACACACACACACACACACACACACACACACACACACATGTTTACCCCGTTACCTAAAGCGAATTGTGCCTCGCATGGGTGCAGTGCATCATCTCGTGCTAGCTTTGTTTAGGAGAACAATAGCTGCAGGTATAAAAGCATTTTGGTATCGTGGCACCGGCAGGATGAGTCCTGATGTGCATGCTGCAGCTGTGAGCAGTAGAGAACTGATAGAGACTTATATAAGCATGCCAGCCCATATGACATTTGGAGTGGGTTGGTAGGCCTGGCTATGTTATATGGACTGGTATGTCAGTTTCAAAATCCCTGTATATTGCAGTGTTAAGACATAGAGCCTAATTTTGCCATAGGCTGTGTGCATGTTTGAGGGGATCCTGATTCTCTACTTGAGGTTTTGCAGTATGCAGTATGTCTGCTTGCACTAGTCCTCCCTGCTGTACTTGTAACTGGCCCCTTTATGTCACTCACAAAACATTATTGTTCGTATGGACGAACGGTAAATAATATACATCGTTTGAGCAGTGTGTTCAAACCAAAAACTTGCAACAAAGGCCATTTCAGTCAGGTTGTACCCACACTCTCTATTGCTCCTCTGAATGTACTGTAGAATATGTATGGTGTCTTATTCTAAAGGCAACTCAAGCTCAAAGGTTTATTTACCATACCAACATATGGTGCCAACGCGCACCTCGTGTCACACCATCAAACATTTACAACCCTGTGAATCTCCTGATGTTGTGCTAATTGGTACGACATAATACATGTTTGACAGTGCGAAACATGGACGTATGATGTCTGTGGGATCTCTCTGCACTGTCCATGCTGTGAATTCTACAATAAAGAATAAACAAACCACAATCCAGCAGACTTCCTGCGGCTGTGCTGCCTAGTTAGAGCCATTCCCAGTTTGAACTTACATAAGATGTTGAATAATAATGAATAATGACTCTCCTGTGCGGTCAGGATTGCCATTCATTTTTTTTTTTTTAATGTGGCGATTCATCAAAGCTTTCATCGGGAAAGGAACACATGTTGAATAAATTCACCATGGGATCTCACCCCAGGTGCCGAGGCTCAGTAACGGATCCATGCGATCATGTGAAGTCCATAACATAACTGACTCCATGTAGAGTCACCCTGGGGACACGGGCTCATTAGACTCCACCAGTTGAGTTTCCCCATTGGGAAACTACTAGAAACTAACCACGGACCCACAGTTTATGCAACGCTGTTGTCCAGTGCAACTTTAATCCTTTGTGCTTTTCTGGGTGTGTTGATGGTGACTGACAGAAGACTTTTGACTAATATTTATTCATTTTATTTTTTTTTAATGGAGGCAGAACCTGCACAAAAATCTATTTCGAGTGCAGACAGGTGAGATAGATGACTTCAGATGACTTTTATTTGTCTGTTTGTGTCTGTAAATAGCTGCCACAACAAAGTACAGTGCGGAGTTACACAATAGCCTTGGACTAGTTTCTGCTGCGCGGGCAAATTTGCGGAACACTTTCCACTTTGTAGTTTCACTTTTCGGGGTCGTACGCAGGGTGGAACATCATTTAAAATTTTGAAGGCGTTCATTAATAAACAAATATTTGGAGAAGGAAACAGACGATGATTAATTCATCGAATTAATCATTCAGCAATTTGTCCTATTTGGCTGCAAAGAAAAAAACAAAGTAGAGTAACTGCGTGGATGTAAAGCTCTGGCGTGCTGCTCAGGGCGTGGCACTGCATATTAACACCAGTCAATCACGTTTGCTGCTCCGGCAGATTTGCTGACAAAGAGGCTCTATTCTACCACCGTGTCATTTTAGTCCGGGCTTTCCCAAGGTCATGTCGGAATTAATGAATAACAAAGCCAATCCATCATTACGTTCATGTAATCTATCTAACCACAGTTTCCATCCATCTAAAGTCGAATGTTGTCCAATAAGTCTGATGCTTTTTTTGATAACTTTCTACAGATGTACATTAGCGTGAGTTGAGATTACAGTCATGAACAAATAGACAGTGTTCAGACAGTCAGCTGTGATAGTGATCCTGTGCACAGATCTAGAAAGGTGGATATTCTGCATGTGACGAAACGAGTGCATGTGTTTGTGCTGCTCTAGGCAGATTTCATTAACGGCTGACTGTGATAACTCTTTGTGTGTGTATGTGTTTGTGTGTGTGTGTGTGTGTGTGTGTGTGTGTGTGTGTGTTTGCATGTGTGCATGTGAGATCCTGCTGATACCAGGCACCGCCACACTATTGATGTGAGAGCAGTCTCTAACTCTTCTGTGCATCTATCTTTATCTCCTTCCGTCTTCCTCTTTTTCGCTTTCAAATCCGTCCCCCCGTTCACTCGCTCTCTTCCTCCCTTCGCCCCCTCCTGCTTCTTTTTCTCCTCCTCCCTCTCCCACCGTGTCCATCTCCGTGCCCCCTCTTAATTTTCTCCTTCACCCTCTCCTCCACCTTACTCTTTGCCCTCGTTCTTTTCCTCCTCCCTTCATCCCTCCCTCCCTCCGCCCTGCTGGCTCAGCTGCTACAGAAGCAGCCTTTGTTTCAGCGGCGTCCTCCATCCTTTGAAGGAGGATAGCTGAAAAAAGCGAGAGGCAGGGAAGGGATAGAGGGAAGATGTGAAGCATGGATAGGATCGGAGAAAAATCCAAATGGGAAAATGGGATAAAGAGAGGAAAAGGCTGGGGAGGATAAATAGAAACAGAGGGGAAGAAAAAAGTGGAGAAGGATGAAGGAAGGAAGGAAGAAAGGCGGATATCTTTGGATCAATGGCCAGGGTTGTTCAAGTCATTGATATCCAGTAGCAACAACATGTGAGGGCAGATTTCCTGTGTGGGAGGGGGTCGGTCTATAGGACATGTGCACTCAACTTCGCACACTTGCACTTGGCTCAATGGTTCACAGTCGCAGCGCCTCTGTTCTCAGTTAAGAGCCAATCAAGCAGTTTATTGATAATTAAGCAGATTTCAGACACAGTCGATGCCGCAGAACACTGTACACCTTAATGTGCTGCCACGTAGTCCCTATAAATACACTGTTCATGTGTGTCGTCAACATGATTGCTCTTTGTTGATTTTTTTTTTTTTTTTTGTCAAATAGCAACTAATTCATTCATTCTTGTTTGTCCTCTGTCCACAGTGAGTGAAAACAGAAAGAAGATTTTGGACCTCTACCCTCATCCATGATGTTATAGCCGTGGTAACATGTGATTCCTGAAGCAGTCTTATTCACTTTTACATCCCTAAAGGTAAGGGACTTTTTTTTTGGTTTTTTTTTTGGTTTCTTTTTTGTCAATTTCAATGAATTTGCTCAAACAGAGAAATACACTTATTTGCTTTTTTTGTTTTTTAAGATTAAGACATTAAGACTAGAAGCAGTGTGAAAACAGTTAGCACGGCTTTGTTCAAAGGTAACAACATAGACCCCCGCAGCACCAGCCCAGAACAGCAACAGAAGCATGCAGAGCAACACAAACACAAATAACTAAAGGCGGCTGGTAAATCCAGGTGAAAACAAGTCGCACAAAGAAAACCCAGACAGGGGTAATCCAAGAAAAACAAAGAAAAGCAGCCGAGAAAATCGAAAAAAGTGAGCAGGAACGTGGGAGCAGTACACTCGTAAAAAACTGACTGTCAGACAGTCTGACAAGTGAAGGAACCCAAATGGAATGGATAAACAAAACCTTATTAATTAATGAAACAGGTGAACAGGAAAAAAAAGTTTTTTGAAAAGACAAAGAGAGGAAGAGTACATCAGAACAAGACATATGAGGATAAAACCTACAAAACAAAACAGGAAACCCTGAAACTAGAACCCCAAACCCTGTCAGAACAGCTGTCTGATGGGAAGCTTGTGTCCGCAACACTCGACATCAGTCAACTTTACTACCTGGTATTTGTATGCATAAAACAAGCGAGACATAACAATATTATATGTGAATTAGCCAGCTTTAGGTGCCTAGCATGCTATGTTAAGCTAATTGCCTGATGGCTCTACTTTCATATTTAGCCTATAGACATGAAACATTTAATTTAACTGAGCAACAAAACAGAATTAGCTTGTTGCCATAAATGTTGGTGTATTCCTTTAATAATTCTTCAGTGGATGGATGTATTAGAAGTGTGTTCCTGTTCAGGCTAACCTCTTCCTAACAGAGCGCTGCTGTGATGGAGGGCAGGCTAGCATCTGTTCTGCAGTAGCAGAAGCCGGGCTGGTGCTGCTCAGAGAGCCACAGTGGTTAATGTGGGTCAGAGCAGCAGGATGTGGATTTGTCACCTCGATGCCAGACTACCTCTGTACCTCAGCCTGGCCTTCTAGTGGAAATGGAGATCTAGTGGAAGCTATGTTAGCGTTTTGGCTACATCTGACTTTGTCTGTTGTGGAAACCTGAATAGTTATTTAGTTCTCTGTGAGTTCGCCATGGAAATCGGACAAGACCTGTTTTGCCCTGTAATGGAAACCAGGCTATCTTGTTTGCACTTTAAATCAGTGTGGCCATTGCATTACAGTTGTACAAAGCTTGGGGGCTTAACCAGTGGCACGATCGCTCTTTCTTTGAATTAATACATCTTCACGTGTGTCTCATTCTACACGTGTCTGATTCTCACCGTTCCTTATCTCGACGCCTCTTAATGTTTTCAGGCGGGGATGTGGCAGCTTGTCGTCTTCATACAGGCTTTTTCTGTCAGATATCCACCTCTAACCCCTTCAGCCCCTGAGACTCTGCTGCTGATTCCCTCTCCGTTTCCACAGCCTGCCCTTGCTTTTCCTCAGCTGGCTGTTAGATGAACACTTCTAACCTGGACACGTCCCTTTGGGATGTGGCTGACTGCTGAACCCAGCTAGAAAGAAGCAGCAGCAGGGGGCAGGAGAGAAGGAGGAAGTGGGGAGAGGGCAAATCTATCTATCTATCTATCTATCTATCTATCTATCTATATATCTATATATCTGTCTATCTGTCTATCTGTCTGTCTGTCTATCTGGAGCATGTTATTTATAGCTAAATCGGTAATCTTTGTATCTTTTCAGCCTTGACACATAGTATTCCAGAACAAACTGGAATTAATCGAAGTGGATATAGAGGATGAGATACGCATGACGTGTGTTTGTGTGTGTGTGTGTGTGTGTGTGGGTGTGCGTTTGTGTGTGTGTGTGTCTGATCTGTGAACTATACATTTGCAACACTCGGGGCGCATGTAGAATTTACTCTGACCCTGACAAATCGCACACACATGGATAAAAAAGGCTGTTTACGCTAAGATAAAATCACAGCTAGAGGTGAAAGAGTCTCACAGCATGTTTTTCCAGCTCATATGAATGTGTGTGTGTGTGTGTGTGTGTGTGTGTGTGCAGTGTTGTGCCTGAACGCGTTCAGTGAACTTGTTCAAATTTAGGCGAACGTGAACTGAACGTACTGTATTTCTGCCTGATGAACACAATTGTGAACGCGTTCATTCTGGCGTTAGCGAGTGCTACTCTCTCACAGTTTAACTTCGTTCAAGAGAGTGGCAGATTTCCATAGAGCCTTCCAGGAGCAAACCCGCCGGGTTTCAAGAAGCAACAACAGCAAACCTGTAACGGCACATTGAACTAAAGCACCCGGCGAGCCTTTCAAGGTATGTGCAAGTGAATAAAAAAATCAAAAGACAAGGCACCAAGGAGTCCAAACAGATCCTCTGCCACCCCAATCACATTAGCAGCGTACAGTATCAGCTCCGCTGTCTTCATCTCCCAGCTGCAGCTGGACAACCTGGTTTTCCAGTATATTGTCGAAGACCTGCAGCCTTTGAGTAAAGTGGAAAGCCCAGCTTTCAGAAACTTAATTAAGGGGTTGCAGCCATCCAAAAAGGTGTGCCATTGTTTTTTACTTATTCATGGGCTGAATATTGCACTTTTATCACCCGAGTTCTGAACTTTTCTTTTTCTTTGTGCAAACAAGTCAGGAAAAAGTACATTCACAAAAAAATGAAAAGTGACTTAATGAAAAGGTAAATAATGTTTAAATGTTATGCACTTTAAATATTGCACTTTGGGGTACAACCTTAGTTTCCTACCTCAGATAGTGTTTGTGTTAGTACAGTACACTGCAGTTTAGAATGGTCTCCTTGAGGGTTTTACTATTTTAAGTTGTAATTTGTTTGTAGAACCTGCCTGGTATATTTTATATCTAGTATTGCATTCTGTAGGATCCTTTTTAGTATGAACTGAACTTGAATTTGATGTGAATTGTTTCCAGCTTTGTAAAATTATTAAAATGGAAAAACATTTGCACTTTAAGGACTACTGTCCTGATTTTATTTTAATAATTCCTCATTAAAAAGACCATTCAAGCAGCAAGTTTTCCCCCATGTTTTTGAGAATATACTGTAGGGGTAAAAGCTGCAGCTGGCTTCTAGTGTGGACTGAACGGGCGGCAACAAAGCGTTAAAGCAACAATGGGGGGAGTGCCAGTATTCTGAGGGCTGTCCCCTCAATGCTAATGTCAACCCTGGTTGGATAAGGATTCAAAATTAGATATGAAGATGAAGTCTGACGCATAGTTTCAGTGTTAATACTGAACATATTGAAAAAAAAAAAAAAACTATAAACTAGTTCACTTTTGGAACTGTGAACTTAGTTCAAAATGTTGAATTATGAACTATGAACTGAAGTAGTTCATTTTATAATGTGTGAACTGAACTTCATGTAGAAAGTGAACTTTCCCAACACTGTGTGTGTGTGTGTGTGTGTGTGTGTTCAGTATGACCCTCTAAATGTTATCCTGCTCTTTTGTTTTGTAATCGTTCACATGGTGTCTGTGGATTGTGCAGTCAGATGAAGTCCAGATGATCTATAGTGGCACTTGTGTAAAATGAGAACTGGTTGAAAGAGAGTGGTGGTGATCCTGATGTTTAGCCTCTGGTGTGAGAGAGAAGCTCTAAAAGACACTTCATTTGATCTTGATGAAATCTCAATTGTTGATTGACTAATAAAATGACCGACTGAAAGTGTCAGCTGGTCAGCATTGTTGATACCAGCTTACTATTTGCTTAAGTAAGTTTAAAGAAGCAAACCATTCCCTAGCTTCATTATTTGTCAAGTAATCGAGTATCCTGACCTTCATGTGTGAAGTTGTTCGTGGCTTCATCACGAAGACCCGCGTGGTGACCAAAAACCAATAGTATTGACAGGAAGCTGGGACATCTCCATCCCTGTTTGTGCTGATCAAAACAAGTATTTGTGCCTAAACCTAAGACCATAAGCACAGTGCTGTCACACTGTAAAAAACACAATTCAACCTAAAGAAGCATAAAGTTTCAACATATTTGTGGTTTTGTAGAAAACATACATTGTCAACATTTATTCTAATCCTAATTTTGAATCCTTTTATTTTATTTTATTTTTTCAATTCATTTATCTGTATGGCCAAATTGAACCTTTCCATGGGCAGCCCTGGTCTATGAAAATAAAATGTATTATCATTTTAGGGCAAAAATAAACAGTGGCATGGCACATTTGAAATTGAAGAGGAGACGAGAGGCTCACATACAGCGCAGTATGTATCCTGCTAGGCTATATATATATATCTATGTGTCTGTGTGTTTCTAGTCGGGTACAGGACCTGTCAATCATCAGAGATACAGTGTGATTATTTTTTTATTTAAAAGTTCTTGTATCTTGAGGGAGAGAGGGAGTGAGGCAGACAGGGGAGGGATGACAGATCAAACAGCTGCTTGTGTTTGTTTTATCTTTTTTAATGAACAAAGTGCCACGATGTGCACCGCCTCGCCTCCGAGTTCACTCAGAGGACACGGTGCTGGTGGGGGAATCCAACCCGCAACCCTCCTGCTCCCGAGAGCAACTTGAACTAATGTCCTCTTTAGAGCTGGTTCACCTCTGTGTGTGTGTGTGTGTGTGTGTGTGTGTGTGTGTGTGTGTGTGTGTGTGTGTGTGTAATAACGAAGCCCCTCAACTGCTAAGCAAATCAGATCAAAGTCAAAGTCAAGTCTCCCTCTCTGTCCCCGACTCACTTTGATGAATGGAGGCCTGGATGGACGGAAGGGAAAGGAGGACGGATAAAAAAGGGGAAGAGATGGAGAGAGAGCTGGATGAATGACTGGAAGTACAAGGTGTTCAGAGCGGATTGACAGATGCGAGGGGGGGTTGGAGAGAGGACGTGAGGTGGAAGTCGATGGATGAAAGGGCGGATGGATGGCTTTGACCTTTCCATCACCCTCCTCAGAGCTGGACCCAGGAGCTGCAGATTTAGTCACATTTCTTTCCCCCTTTTTTCTTTTCTTTTTTCCTCTACTTTCTCGACTCTTTGAAAAAGATTTCCAGTCAGCCGTCGTTCCTCCCTCCCTGAAGCTGCTTCGGCACGATCTGTTTCTTTTCTTCTTTCGTCTCCTTTTACCTGCCGTTTTTCTTTTTTTTTTTTTTTTCTCTTCTTTTCTTTTTCTCATCCTCATCCCATATTCCATTTCATCCTCGTTTTCCTTTCTGCTTCGCGCGTCCCTCCTCTCTTCTCTCCTCCCTCGCTTTCCTTCGTTAACCTCCCCGTTACCTCCTCCTCTGGCAGTCTTTGAGTGTGCGTGTGTGATAATCTTGCCCGGCTGTGTCCATGTATGTGTGTGTATGTGTGTGTGCTTTTTTTTTTTTTTTTTTTTTTTTCCCTTCCTCCCAGAGAGTTGAAAGAGCGCCTGGATCCCTGGGGTGGGTTTGGCAGTCGAGACCTGCCGAGGGCCCAGCCGGCCCTGGGTCACCGAGCTAACCTCTTCCCTCTGCTTCGCCTCTGGCCCCGGTGGGATAATAGGTGCGAGGAGAGGTGGTGTGGTGGTGGTGGAGGAGAAGGAGGAGAGGGGAGATGAAAGAGGAAGAAAGCAGGGGAATGAGGATAATTCATACATGAGAGGAAATGCAAATACATAAGACACACACCCCAAGGTATTTAGTTAGTCATGCTGAAAAACTCTCTCTCTCTCTCTTTCCCTCTGTTGCTTTTATGTGCGGTCGTTAGTCATGCTGAACACTTCCAAAGTGCTCCGGTGATTTTTTTTTTTTTTTTTTTTGTTCTTGTTGTGTTTCTTTGGTCAGAAGCAGCAGCCAAACACTTACACACCGATTGCAGCGTGACACAGACACTTGATGCAAGAGGTCCAAAAGAACACAGATGTTATGTAGCATGGCGTTTGACTGGAGGGGGTGAGACGGTACACAGAGGTCACGGTTCTCTACAGCACGGAACGATGTCACAAAAAAAATTACAAATGCCTCAGACTAGATTAGTTAGGGACTAAAAGTGATACACCCCAGTAGCTGGGGGTCCCTGCACAGGCACAGGTTCATTATTTACATTGTATTTGTTAATCTGCCCTTTATTTAAAAATGTAAACCCCTATTAAAATGTTAATAATCCCTAAAAAGATAATAATAATAATAACAATAAAAAAAGGAAAATAATTTAAATTAATAAAACATCATGAAAGTGAAAGAAAAGGGGGGGGGGGGTTAGGTTAGTGTTCATTTGTCTTCAACAGACAGTAGTGCAAATTACAGTTTGTTCCACCTGGTTCCACCTGAGATAGTTGGGACAGCCTGTGGACAAGGTAGGTTTATTTATGCAGCACCATCACAGACACGACATGATTCAAAGTGCTTTAACAGGAGCATGGAATCATTATCATAAGATGAGAGATGGTGAAACAGAATAAAAATCAGCAAACACTTAAAGATTATAAAAGAAGCTGAATTTAAAAGACAATGAAAATAAAATCAAGAAAATAAAAGTTCTGAATCTCACTCATTGTAAAGCCACGGCCAGCAGTCATGTTTTGAGCCAACATTCAGTCTGGCACTGATGTGTCGCAATAAAAGTAGAATACTGCTTGTTTTTTGTTTTTTTTTCCATTTTGTTTCCATTTGTTTCCTTCCTCTCCGTCTGTTGGGATGCAACAGTGTTTCACGGAGAGGACCCCTCAGGATTGTGTTATCTTTCATATGGGAAGTGAGTTTCTGTCTCTACCACTTCCTCATCACGCTGCAAACAGTCGTATCATTTCTGACTTCCTCCAGAATTTCTCAGCCACTCGCTCCCTCTCTATCTGCTGTCCTCTCACCGTAAGGCAGCAGGAAATGGAGTGTGTGAAACAGGATGTGAGGGTAGCCATACTTGTTTATTGTATACCGAAAGCCCACGGCCAGGCCGGGAGCCACAGATGTGACAGAAATGGCCAGAGACAGCGAGGTTAGGGACACAGACGGAGGCTGGTTTTGTTTTCACTCTGTGTTTTTTTTTATGCCTGTGACGACATTTGAAATCACAAAGAGCAAGTGTGGATGTAAAGACCCCGGTCCTGCTGGAAGTTCAGGTAAGGTTCTCAAGAAACTACACAGTGACGGTGGACGTGGTTATGTAATGGTGTTGCAGGCGAGGGTAATTAGATTAGAAATATGAAGACTTGCAATAAAAGTTATTAGCAAAAACTGTAAAAGCCATCAATACTTTGAATTTAGAATATACGTACAGCTGAATTTAGAGTTCATCGCTGCATCTAGTTATCATACTGGATTGAAAATGCTTAAAGACATCAGCTTATCAAGTGATTCGTAACGCTTGACCTCAGTGATGCACACGAGCTTGCCATAGATTCTACGCCATTTCGATTTCAGCGTTGCAAAAAAGATATTTAGTTGCTCTAATTCCACAAATTATGCTCTGTATTTGTTTAGAAATGACACAAAAAAACAGTATTTGTACGTATTTAACCAGAAGAACTCAGGCATAGTGAACCCTCGTTACTCGTGTTTAGTCATTAGAGTACACGCTCTCAGTGAGGTGTGCTGAGATAACACGTTGAACTCTTCGCTGTCTTCACGATACTAATAAGGATTTCGTCAAAAGTTTATCCTCTCTCCCCCGGTCGCCTCTCTTCCTTCCACACTCCATCTCCTCCGCCCTCGTCTCCTCTTTTTTTTTTTTTTTTTCCGACTCCGTCGTCCCGACTTCATTTCCCTCGGCTTCTCTCAGCCTCAGATCCATCACTGTGTCTTCTCTGCTGTCGTCACCTGTCTGACAACGTGCTGCTGGTGATATGAGCACATCTGTATCCATCTGAGACTTTAAACCTACAGCGGAACATCGTGCCTCATCTACAGCCGCGGTACGTGCGGCAGTGCAGCGGCACCGCCGGATGTGTTTGCTCTGAAGGCACATTGTTTAGGACACAATGCTTTGAGGCAATTTGTATGCAGGCCTGGGCTTCATTTCACATTTGCTGAATATACTCCCTGCTGTGCTTTCTAATTTAGCCGTTTCATTAATGCACGTCAGACTGTCCACATCCGTGCTCCCACAGATGCCCCCGCTTCCGTCTGTAAAGAGCGACGTGTTCAGTCAGACAGCTTGCAGATGCTACCCTACCTTCCCTAAAGCTAAACGTGTCGCTCCCGACATGTCTGCCTCTTTCTCACAGCTCTCGTCTCCGTTGTGCACACTTTTTTTTTTTTTTTTTTTTTTTACTCCTTCCTCTCAGATTTCCCCTCCTCTTCTTCCTGTGAGACAGATCTCATCTCTCTTCATTGTCTCTCGGCCTCTTTCCACCCCTCTTCTCTCTCTCGGTCTTTCTTCCCGCCTCATTTCTTATTGAGCGCCTTGGCTCGGCATTACAAGGTTTCATTGTCCCTCCTTTCCTTCGTCATCTTTTTTCTACCTCTGCATTCGGCGTCTCGGCTTGCTTCTCGATGCCAATCCGTACACCCTCCCCTCCGTCTCTACCCCTCTGTGTGCATCTTCACCTCCCCGTCTTCTCGCTGGTAAAAATAGACGCTCCAACACATCCTGGATTCCGCACAGAAAGTGCGTACTGCTGGATTTTTCAGAGTGTTGTTGGAGATGTGTTCTGTGGTGGTGATTAAAGGATTACACTGGCGATTTCTAGGTTCATTTTGAGGTCGTTCTGCCCTAATTAAAGCTGCATTTTACCTTGCATAATGCAAAGTGTTTTGCCAATTATTTGCACTGAGAAGCTGCGGTCCCTCATAAAGCCATTCCAGTTTTGTTTTTTTCCTCTCTACAAATGTGTAAAATGAGCTGATGGCCTGAGCTGTGTAGATAATTTCCATGTCTGTGTCTGTATCCATGTCTCAAGGCTACTCCTCAGCACATGATCGCACACATGAGCCTAAAAAAAAAAAAATGTAGAATGAAATTGCAGAAGAAGTACAGGGTCCATGCACAGAGACAGAGCCAACAGCTTACCTACTTTTAGATACCTGGGGACGACAGCAATGTTTTGGTTGCGTAATGGCAGACGTGTCTCCTTTGTGCCGTGATGTGAGTTAGTTAGAGCTGAAGAAGCCTCTTAGATGGAAGGTGAAACGTCTTCAAGAAGCTGTAACACGCCCAGCTGCCTACGATACAGCGCCTAGATTTTTTTTATTTTTTATTTTTTTTTTATTACATTAAAACAGTAAATACAGATCACGAGGACACAAGAAGCAAACAAACATCTTTTACAAGTGACATACAAAGAAAAAAGGAAAAAAAAAACAAAAAACAAAAACACTATTTATAAAAGAAGGAAAAAAAAAAAAAAAAAAAAAAAAAAAAAACAATTCATCATCCTCAATCTTTTAACCAAGGCCTTAATGTGCGCCTAGATTTAACGTAAGCTGGATGACTGGGAACTTTCATCAAAACTCATTGGTCCATCATCATCCTCAGTTTCTTTGTTTCTTTCTTTTTTCATGCCAAAGTGAGCATTTTGTTTGAAGCTACAGATAATAAAGTATAAATCCTACCTTGTTTATCCATGGGACTTATGTACAGTATCATCGTTTGAAATGTGAAAGATATTACAAACCTCTACCCTGCAAAATATGAACAATGCTGCTCTGTATGTTCATGCTGTAATCGTCTCTCTGTTTCAGTAGACCTGCAGTTTGTTCTCTTCTTCTTTTTTTTGTTGCATCGTTACACAACACCATGGTACAGCATGGCACCGTGGATGTCACTTCAGATGCATTCTGAAGACCCCTCTACAGGGTTCTGTTCAGTTTGAAGCATCAGTGAGTCAGTAGGGGACAAAGCCTTCAGCCAACTCAGAAAGTTTGCGTTAGTTAGCCATCTAGCTGCAGCTAATACAGTCTGCCACTGAAATTCATCAACTCTCAGAGGTGAAGAACCCGCTGTTTAAACAATGACCACAAACCTTTGTCCACCATAGTTTGTGTTCTCGTGGAGAGTTTTATAGATTCTGCCTGCGCACTCGTATCTTGTCTTATATACTGTGTCAGTGTCTTCATTCAGCTCACGATTTTTCTTTTATCATAATTGAAAGCCAAAAAAGACAAAGCTGCAGACTAGACCATGTTCTCATAACTCTGAAAGTTTGCACTGTAAGCACTATCTGTGGTCCAAAAGTGAAAGAACCCCATGTTGTCTAAAAAAACACATTATCCATTCTCAGACTGCCTGCTGGCACTTACTTATAAGGCAAATGTGGCACAAAATGGCAGTATGGCTTTTAGTGATTCTAGGGAGGAAAGGCCTTTCAATATAAATGCCTTCCGAATATAAATGTAATCCTTACATAAAAAAAAAAATAAAAAAAATAAATAAACACAGAACAGATGGATATTTGAGGAAGACTTTATGTGGCTCTACACGTCGATGCATCTGTGAGTCGCCCTTTGTCTTCTTCTCTCCATCCTTCTGTCCCATCACGCCTTTGTTAAGTGCTGATGTCTGCGGAATGTTTGGACAGGAAGTGCACTGTGGTCGTCCAAATATGTACGTAGATGACTGTACTCATTTGAGAAATATGCTGTGAGGTCCCTCATGAGGAAAAGTGCTGCCTACGCCTTCTTAATGACTCGCGCTTGCTTGTGTGTGTGTTTATGTAAATACCTGGTTTACAGACTCTTTGGCAGTAGTGGCTGGACTGAATATGATTAATTAAAAAAATCTGCATATGTTGCACTTTATAGTTCAAGTCTTCACACGAGCATATTATGAATGGTGGTGTAATGCTTAATGTTAAAGTATATTTGAAATATTATCCTTATCTTGGCTTAATGTCCACTCTAACACTGCGTGTTGACGGACCTATTAATTCCAACATTTCTCACTTTCTGTTTACAGTTGGACTATTTCATCTAGTAAGCAAGCAAGACTGATGTAGTGGGTGGTGAGAGCCCTATGTCAAGTTATCACTGGTAATTAGAGTTAATATCGCACCATGTTGTTTTGAAACCAGAAAGCTCCATATGGAGGCCAGGAATATTAATGTTGAGGGGGAGAAATTCCACTCTGCGGTGTAGGTGTTTTGTTAAGTGTTTAAGACAATTGGATGGAACAAACATTCAAGCTTATTGTTGAAAACACCAGTAGCGATGGCCCTTGGACATCGGTAGACAAAGTGTTTGTTCCAGGGAAAGTCTTCCTGCCTGTGTTGACACTTTTCTATGTTGATGTAAGATGCTGCAACTATATCTGTCCTGACCAGACATGTCGGCATTGACAGTTTTTAAGTAAATGGCAGAAGGACAGTAGTATTTCCCATAACTTCAAGACACTGATATACTGTGCTACCCCTGGGCCAAGTGTTACAGCCCTCTATGCGAAGTCTTCCAACCTGTCAGGCAGGGATCTGCCACCGCCAATTGTAGACGCATCACTGGCTCCACTGCACATCCTCTGCCAATTTTCTCTTTACACTCCCAAGAGCATAGGGCTAACCATATCCGCCTGAAGGCAACCGCCATAGCCCTAGGGAAATGCTCAAGCTTAGCCTTAGATCCCAGTGCACCTTTGCACCAGGCACATTTACAGTATGTAGTGTAACAGCCTGGAATAAGGCTACCAAGAGGCCTAGGAGAGAGACACAACTTAATGTGAGCTTGACCCCAACCTGAATTGTGAGAGTGTGTCCCTGAGTGGCACATGGCACTTCTGTGTTAGTATCCACAGCTCAATCTGGGAAGCCACCACTAAAGGCACAGAAACTGCATCCCCCGAGACATCTCCAGCATGATCATGGTATATCTGGGGTCTGGGTGTGATTGATGTGTGACTGCTTCAGTAGTTCTAACGACTGGTGACACTTGACCTCTGTGAAAACAGCCACAACTAGTGGTCTAGGGCAGACAGAACCACAACCGTGCACTGGATAAATTTTCATGAAAGCTGAATGTGAAATTCGCTCCCTTTGAAAGGTCCAGTGCCTAAGATTTAGAGGCATCTAGTGATAATTATAAGAAACACCCCTTATCTCACCCTTGGCTAGCTAGCTGGCTGGCTGGCGGGTTGGTTGGTTGATTGGCTGGCTGGCTGGTAGTGGGCAGCATTTCAAAACAATTATGAAAATGATTTTCTCAAAACTTGGATGATGGCGGTTGGCCTGGAATTGAGTTTTTCATCATTTTCATTAATTCTCAGAGAATAATGCATGGATCTTCATGAGAATAAATTAAAAAATTAAAAAACAGGCATATTTAGGTGGCTGGTATCGGTATCTGTGAGTGAGTACAGTTCAGGATCCAGTGGATTTACATATGTTTTAGTTGATATTTGATTAGGCTCAATGAAATTACAGGGGACTGTCTTGTTGGTATCTGTGAGTGAGTACAGTTCAGGATCCAGTGGATTTACATATGTTTTAGTTGATATTTGATTAGGCTCAATGAAATTACAGGGGACTGTCTTGTTGGTGGGGTGCACTTTGCTGAGTGCCATTCTGGTTATGATTTTCAAATTCCATCTCCGATCATCCTAAATCCTGAACACTGTAGCCTTAAAGCAGAAAAACAACACTATGTGCTTTTCCCAGATCAGCATTTGAAAATACCCATTCTTCAGGTTTATTGTGACAAAATCCACTGTGAATCTCCCTTGCAAATGGCTCCTCTAAACTTGGGGACTGCCAGAGATGTTAAGTTCCAATTCATGTAAATGAAGGCGAAACATATCCTTCTTGGAGATGTGTAAATACAATCCAGCCAGCTTGTTGTCTGGTTCTGTTCGTCTCAGCTGCCAAAAATAGTGGCAGTTATTATTTACCATGTAAATAATTAAGTGGCAGGCAATCAACCAAATGCAGGGTATGCGTAGCAAATGGTGGACATCTTCCATGGCATCATTTTCACAAAAGCCCCAAGAACCGCTAGCTTGCCAAGAGAGAATTTAACAAGTAGTACTGGCAACGGACGCCCCTTTCACCAAATGTCATCATCATCACACATCATGTCCCTCATGTTGACTTCCTCTTGTGGAATCTAAATGATCAGTGAGGGTTACTGCATGGAGACGTGCTGCAGCTTCACAGTTTTTTTGTATTGGGTCACTTGCTGTGCATGTGGAGAGATGGCCCCATACCGACAGGCGTCGCCCACCTCTTCTGTATTTGTTTGAATGTAATAAGAACAAGCCACTTGTTTGCCCTTAGTAGCACACAAACATTCCTGCACTATATTATATTGGATCTTCAGCATCACTGGTTGTATCACAGATTTGAGACTCGGCGTCTTTGTGTAGCATGGCTATTGTAATACTATAGCAGTTATATTAAACTTAACTACTATGAAAAGAGCAGTACTATAACTTTGCAACACTCAAATGTATTGAACATTTCAATGTTTTAGCTCGCTTATTGAGCAGGTGAATCCAGCTACCAGCTCTCAGAGACACAGTGAGTCAGTAATTGTGGCCCTTTGAGGTCAACAGATTGAGTTATAAGCTCCAGCTGTAGAGAAACACACGCAAACACAGCATTCATCCACCACACCGGTGATTCATACTTGATCCTCTCTCTAGCATTCTTATCTTTCGGGCCAGCTTCATGGCGGTACATCTGATATTAGAAATTGGTTGTTGAACCAAATTAGAGTATCACTATTTGAGACAAAATATTCCCAGCTAATGGGGTTTGATTTAACATATTTTCAAAGGGAACCACACAACTTGTTTTAGGAACACACAGTGGAAGAGCTGCTGTTATTTCCTTATTTCCTTCATCCAAGAACTGTCTATGAATTAAATTGAATGAAAACAAACACAGTTTGTTCTATAGTATTCAAAGACGGTTCACCCTTCATTATGGGAATGTCAATTGAGGTTTGAAGGGCTGATTGTTCCCATTATAATGGTATCTGTGACAAGATTGAGCCTGCGTTTTTTCACGGATAAAAACCTTTAAAGAAATCACGGTGACTCTAATTCTGCAGCTTTTTATATTTCACACACACACACACACACACACACACACACACACACACACACTCATCTTTCACTGTAGCCAGTGAATGATTCTCTGACTGTGAAGTGACAAGTAGCTTTTGATGGATACATTTAGATTAGTCACACTCTCAGGTATTATGAAGTGATCACACACAGCAGCGTGCAGGTATTTTCATGCCAGGGCTAATACACATGCATTTATACCACACACACGCACGCACACACACACACACACACACACACACACACACACACACACAAGCTGTATTTAGCCTAGTTATTGTGTTGGTTATGTGTATGTTTGCATGTGCAAACATATGCAAACAAAGGTACGCTCAAACACACATGCATTCAATGGTGATCTGTATTTAACCTAGATACTGTGGTGATTAGCCAGTAGCTATTGATAAGTCTCTGACACATTAAAGGCAACGTGGCACATGCCTACACTCACATGCACACAAGCGCATGTATGTTTACATGTGTGGGGTTGAACTGCATCAGATTCAGGTAACAAAGTGGACTGAATATTTATATCCATTTAAACCTATTGGTGCAAAGCTTACACATCTGTCACATGACCGAATTGTAATTACAGCGAGAAACATGCATGAACTGACAAAACAAACAAAGGAAACACTAGAAAAACTGAAATTGTGACATTGCCATTGACAGGATGCTTCCGTCAGTCAAGTCAAGTTTTCATAGAGCATTGCAACAAGGATGCAATGTTTCCAAATTACGTTTATAAAAAAAATCTTCATAGAACTTCACTTTTATAAACTGTAGTCTTAAACTGATAAAACTGCAAATTTGAATCCTTTTGAAAAGATCTGTTTATGATCATTAGAACTGAGGCCTTACATGACCTGCAATGAATAATAAAAAAAATCCTTCTCCAGATAACTAGCATTCCACTTTAATCAGACATTTTAGGATCTGTTATAGTTTTTTTTTTGTTTCTGCTCTGCACAGTAGATGCAACATGTTGCTGATTAGCATTAGCCTATTTATCCTAGACAGTCTAACCACATTGTCCAGATTGTTACCCAAATTTGCTAATGCCTCCTTTTTTGAGGTCATTGTTCCACATTTCTGTCAGCGGATGGATTATATTTAGGCAGCGAAGTATGTACTGTATGTGCTTACGTTAATGTAGCCTTAAGTATTATAGTTCATGGTTGTCATGAAAGGATTGTATAGACCCAATTTTAAAAGGTTCATGCCCTTCAGCATCTAGCTAATTAATACAAACTAATTGATGAGTAACCACGCCTATGATCTTCTATCTGTGTGGTATTGCTGACAACAAACAAAATATGAAGAACATATATAATTTAACATTCTGACATTGGTCTTTCCTCATGTATGTACATCTCAGAACTTCCTTGACCCTTCTCCAGATCTCCAGAACAGCAGATTTTAACAGTTTCATGATCAAGGTTAGTGGATAAGGGAGATCCAGCTTTTGCAGTGGCGGCTTGAAGGCTCTGAAATTGACACTTTAAAGAACCATATCAGGGTGAATGTGTTATAAAAAAATAAAAAAAAAGCCTTGGTGGTTTTATTACTTCACTTTAGCTTTTTTGTTGAACATTTCAGCACATATTTTTGGATATTGCCTTGTATTGTTGTTACTGTCCCTTTTTCCTACTGACTGATTTGTACAGCACTTTGGTCAACTCTGCTTATTTTAAATTGTGCTACTGTACACAAACATTTGTTTTTGATTTGATTGAATGATGTGCAAATAAAACAGTTGTTAAGTTCAGGGAATAACAATGACAGACAACTTTCGAAAGTAGCTCACTGTGTCTCTAAATTTTGGATGTTTTGGCACCGCTGGGTCCACCAAAAGCCACAGGCCTTCATACATCATAGGACCTTACATATTTTTTTCTGTGTGAAGCAGCAAATCTTTACAATCTTGTTGCACTTTCTCTTTTAATTCTGTGGGATTTTGAACTAGTGCAGTATAAACGTTTTTTTCAGATTGTTCCTCGTCATGCTTTTCCAGCTATCTTTGTTTGCTATCTTGCACTTAATGTTTCACTACATTTCTTAACTTGCTTCCATTACTCACAGTTGATTTGATCTCTTTTTGCAGTGTTGTCTAAGTGCACTGTTGTTTGAGGAAAATACAGATGTTTTTTTCCTATAATAACTACATATGTTCATACTTATCTTTTCCAGCAGAATCCTGTTTTACATTCATAAAATTTGGCGCCGGTGGCACCTGGGAGCTACCAACCTCAGTCTACCACTTCTAGCTTCAGTGGATCAGGCAAGGAGGCCCGAGTCTTGCTTAAGGGCACCATGGGTGTAGCTATGGACAAAGTAGAGTCCAAATAAATAATTGAATTCATATATAAAAGGCTGTTGGCTAAATACGGTAGGAGTTTGGGGGGACAGAAAGTACTGGAAAACAGCAGTTGACCTGACTGCAACCCCCTGTGTTCACTTTGAATGACTATTTATATTGCTATGACACGATGGGACGCCAAGTTGCAAGGTAAACATTGGGAAAAAGGTTTATGCAATTTTAATATTTTCTCCGGAGTTGCGCTCTCTTGGTATCCATTTCTCTTTTTTTTATCCATGTCTCTTGCTGTGATTCGCCTTTACTTTCTTTCTTTTCCCCCCATCCTTTTGTCTCTGTTTTTTAAAGATTTATGGTAATTCATGGCGACTGACTTTCTTCAATACTGAATACATGAAATGTGTGTGTTTATGTGTGATTGCGGGTTAAATGCGCTGCATGTAAATAATGAAAGTGTGTGCTCGTGTTTGAATCAGTGTAAATTATTTAACCAAGGCCACACGCACACACACACACACACACAAATCCATCTCCTGCAACATACTGCTAGCACGCCACAGCTCTACCTGTCTCTTTCTGTCTGTCTCTCCCTCGCCTCTCTCTCGCTCTCTGTGTCTCATTTCTTATTGAGCACCTCGGTTGAAAATTACAAGGTCAAGACAGCTATTTTCAGCAAGTAAACATCTCAGTAGGCCGACTTGGGACCGGCAGTTTCATAGTCTGCTTCAAACTTGACCATGTCTGAAGTACATCCTCCGGCGAGGCTCACAGGGGGGAGAAAGGTACAAAAAGTCTTTATTTAGTAACTTTCATGACAACAGCATGGAGGATACATTTGGAGCAGGTCCCATGGAGGAGTCCATGCTTAAATCAAGCAGCACTGGACAGGTCTTTTTCCAGATAACAAATGATCTTAGACGTCAAGGGCCTTTTTGTATAGCATTTCTGTCGATACATCCCATTTTTAGGCATTTTCCAAAGCAGCGCTTACGAGCCAGTGCACCCATAGCCCCTAATGTTGGCTTTGATGAGAATGCTGAGCACACTCTAAAGTAGATTGACGCGTTTGAATGTCTGCAAACCAAGCCGTGTATCAAAAATACATAAATCACAAAGTGCATGTGTTGTAAAGAAATGCTTTTATGCCTGGAATCGTTCAGTATGAAAGCGAAGTTTAATGTGCAGCCAGCAGTCGACTTTCAGCTCTCTGCCTTGCATGATTCATGGTGCTGGGTGGAGCGAAGTTTAAGAAAGTAAACTTGGATTGATGTTGCAGCTGCGCGGCACAGGCAGACGTTACTCAACTCAAAATCAAGCACTGACGGTTCTGACAAGATGATGCACATCACTTGTGGATGCCATTCTGTGATTTTTTTTTCTGTATTAGTTTCATTGTAAGACATTCACATTATAAAAAGAAAGACAAAAAAAGATAGTGTGAATTCTGAATATGAACGGAATACACAAATTATTTTAATGAAATGTGCTGCAGTTGGTGGTCCCTCCTTCAAGCTTCAGAGCCTTTTACAACTCTCTGAGATGTTATGATCACTAACTCGAGTGTGAGCATCTCGAAAGAGTGTCTTCAGTTACTGTGCTTTTGGGAAACATCTTCCTAATCCCAAGAAAGTTTGTGAGATGGATTTTACAATAATTTTAACCATAAAGATGCTTTGGGGACACAGGGAAAGACCATGTTTTCTTTCAGCTGTTTACAAGTAAACAATGTGCAGTGAAGTGAGGTCGCAATGACTAATAGGTGTGTTGGATATCTTTGTTGACATAGTTTCCCTAAAGGTTAAAACAAATGTAATTTCATTCTCAAAATCTAGCCTTCTATAAATGCACTGCTTGCTACAGGATGTCCCCCAAACACTTCCCCCAATTATTGATACGCAGGGTGTAGCAGTACGAATTCCAACTCAAAGTGCTGTTGAAGTGAGCTTTCAATTTCAATCATTGAAATACAAGTGTTCCAAGTTGGCATTGACATCAGAAAGAGGTTCGGTCTCCTTTTGTTGAAAATTGCATAATTCCAGTCCTACTGTCCTCGCCATCCCCTACATCAGTCTTCTGGTGTCTCACTGTGGTGAGTTGTTCAGCTCCCTGATGGGATCTTCTTATCGGTGTCAATAAAAAGCTGTGAAGGAAAAAAGGAGCCAGTATTATAAACAACCACAGAAGGTGTGCTTGGAATAGAGATTACGTTCACAGGTCACCGACATTACAAGCAGCTTATTTTAAAGGGTGTAAAGGTCAGGTCATTAATGCCTTCAGAGAATTCCGTGTTGGCTAAAATGGAAATGCTAGAAGGAAATTCTTAGAGCTAAGGAGAGACGTCAGGCAGTGTGGCGAAGAGAGAGGACGGTGAAGTGAAATACTTCTTAACGATCAACTTTCTTCTGGATGGCTGTCAGCACCGAGCTCCTGTTGATGGAGCTGTCAATATTGTGATTCTGTCTGACTTCCCATGACTGATTTAAGGTAAATTACCACCGGGTAATTGGTAATGGATGGTAAGTAATGACTATAAATTAAGAGATAACGGTAGTCATTATTGAGCCATGTATAAATGAGAAGAAGGTGTCATCACCGAGAACCTTGCTACAGTTGGGAAAACAAGGCAATGTGTAAATGCAAATGTGATCATTCGTGATTGGAGTGTGTGATTCCCATCACTCATATAGCGAGTGCCAATGATATGTATAATCTGAAAAGATAAGATTTCTGTATTCAACATTCAGGGGAAAGGAGGGCAAGAGACACTGGATTGTAGTTATTCATTTAAAGGGCCAAATACAAGCATTGGATTTTGACGAGCTTTTTGAAAAACCAACGTGATACCAAAAGACATGGACATAACAAGCAGGTGCACTTACAAGCCTCTATGAAGCAGCAGCAAAAGTAGGCCTACAGTAAATAGGAGAGGTGGCATTACAATCATTGCGTTTACAGGAGGGATGTCACACCATGGATGATCTGTCAGTGTTTCTTTTCAGCTCATGCGTGAATCTCAGTAGATGGGAGGGGTAGGGTGAGGGAAAACTGGCCATAAATTACTCAATCTCAAGGGCATCAGTCATCAGAACAAAATCTGAAATGGGTTAATACATCTGGGCAGCCTACCTAGGTAAAGTCTACGTGTGGGAAACACTTGGGCAGTTAAAGGAAAACTTTGGTCGATTTAAACATGCAGCTTCATTGCTCAAGCTACCCTTGACTTGCCAGTACCGAAGACGCGAACACATTTGGTCCAACCATTACAGAGCTCTGTGAACGGCGATTTAGCATTGACAGCTAACAGCATGGGGTCAGAACTTTACACTGTGTTTTAAGCATCTTAACATGCTCCACATCTCACACCAAAATTTATGCAACATCAGCAGACACCTTACAACACAGCACCGTGGCGTGTATGACTCAAAATGAATAAAAAAGTAGTTAAAACAGTGTGTTTGTGCAAGCAGCCACATACCTGTTTGTTTACATCTGTGTGTTCCGGTAGCTAGACCAAACTAGTATATCCATCGAGTGTGCACTTAACAGGCTTAACAGGCTATTGTAAGGCTCATGGCTCATGACAGGCTGTAACATGGACATGTACATTATGAACAGAAACACGAAAATGCTGGAATACGTTTCCGTCTCCGCCGTGAGGGAGTAAGCGCACACTCGATGGATTGACTAGTTTCCAAAATAATGCTAGATTAAGACATTGTTTGGTAACAGAAAGAAAATATCACTTATGATATTATGTGTACTTCTAACAAAGACAATGGCTTAAAACTAACTAAGCAGTCTTGCAAACAATCTGTCCCTGTGATAATTTTGGATTCATTAATCATGGCATATTGGTGGTACCGTAGCATTGCAAAGACTGAGCAACATATCTGTTAATAAGCAAGTAAAACACTTGCTATTAGTCATCATAGCAATAAAATAACACTCTGACAGCAGCCTGTCTGCCCTCTGTTAAATGTAATAACTGGAGACAGTAAATGGTGCTGTTTTCAAACAGTAAATGATCGTTCTGATTGGCTGAAATGGGGCCGTTTACTAATTGCATGGAACATCTCCAGCAGAGATCTCTAATAGCTGTCATTAGCAAGAACATAACAGTGCAACATACACACAGGGAATATGAATTCATGGCATACAGGGATACTGATGTTAAAAACATTAGCAGCAAGTGTTCACAGATATACCTGGACTGCTTTGATGAATGGTGGCTCATTCTATTTTCCAATCAAAGTTACTGTTAATTGGATTCCATGTATTACAAAGTACATAGTACAGTGTATTGCTACTGCTGAATTTCAGGATTCAAGATGAATTGGTGTGGACTCTGTTGCCCTGATTGGATCCTCTTTCAAGTGGAAATCCAGTTAGACAAAAATAGAACATTCAAGCAATTGACATGCAAGGTAACATTCAGAACTATAGGGGCTGTTGGGAATAGTCTCACATGCGTGTTCGAGACTCTAGCTGTTCGATTGCTTCCACACCAACACAGAAGAAGTCAATAGTTGACATGTGAGGGGAAAGCACTAGGGTGGGCGAACATTTTGGAAGAAAAGGCAGCTCTTCCTGTAAGAAATATCCTTTCAGTGAGCGGTGCCACACTTTGGTTACCCAACGAGAATTTCACCATTTTACTCTTTACTGTTTGGGAGACGAAAGGATGACTGGTTCTTGGTTATCACTTTTAACTACAATCTCTCTCTCCCTCTCACACATCCTGCTGTCTTTGCTGCAAGTGCAGTACAGCAGCAGATCAGATGAGCTATAGACTGGGCATGGCGACGAGAGAGACAAAGACATTCTCTTTTCCATATGCCCCCATTTTGTACGTGGCTATTTTCAGACATCACACACCAGCACACACACGTACAGGAACAATTTGTCATTATAAGCTAATGCCATAATATGTTTGCCATGGCCTCCCACAATGCCTTGCTCCATAGGCCAACCCCATTTACTAATCTGCATATAAACAAACAAAAATTAGGTCTTTGTGTGTGTATGTGTGTGTGTGTGTAGACGCATATGAGTGCGTATCCTTATGTAAGCATGCGGCCTCCTCTTGCCTCAAGGATGATGATGGAAAGTGTTTGTCATCCTCCCACCTCTCTCGATCTATCTCTCTCATGCTCTCGTTCTCCATCCATTCAAATCAAATGTGCTTTATTGGCAAAACAGAGACATTTCCATGCTAACTTAACACACACAAATAGCTCATTAATTAGGACTTTGAAGCGCATATCGACAATGTTTTACGCCGTAGGTTTGCTGCTCAAAGCGTGTCACACGGTGTCAGATGTTACGCTCTCCACACAGTGCAGTGGAGGCGAGTTGGGATGCTACAGTCTGTAAGTAGACACTACAAGGCTTCGAAGCAGCCACTAGGAGAGGAAAAGAGATTGCTAATGAATTAATGAATGGACGAGTGTGCAAATTGGGATTAAGTAAACTACTAGCCTACCAGTACATGCAACTCATGAACAAACACAAATGCCTTAAAACAAATAAAAGCATTATCATGATTATGCAGCTGTTTTTGCTCCTTGCAATAAGCAGCTTCTCAAACTATTTTCAAATAGCTCTTACATTAATCAAAAAAACAGCTGATAACCGCCATTCTGATGCTTTCAGCTGTTACAGTTACGAAAGAGGAAATAGCCCCCTTCAGTGAAAGTCAACCTTTCACAACCAGAGGCTTCCATTAGGTGCCTTCTTCACAGCACTTACCCTTCTATTGGTACAGAAACTTGCAAGCAATTTACTGTCACTCTTCCCAAATTGACCGATCACAGAAGAAGAAGAGGTGCGAGTTAAACTGGTTGCTGTTATGTTTCACAACAGCAGAAACGGTGGGAAAATACAGAAATACAACAAATAAAGACTTCTTTATTGAGATATATCGCCTGGGAAACGTATCACAGAGCAGGATGGGAGTTACTAAACTAAACCTGAATCAACAAAAATGTTCAGGTTTTACTCAAATCAAGCTTTAGATTCAAAGCAGCAAAAAGCAATCTTCTTCATATTAACGATGTATGAAATGACAATGTGGAAGGTGACAAGCATTACTCGCAGGGATGAACCTACAGATAATTATCGCCTGAATCTGCAGCGATGCTCAGCTGTATGGAGCTTCACTGTCCAACCTGCAGCCTTACTTTTGTTTTAGTTTATTTGAATACAAAGATACTGTACTAAACTTCAGGTGAGTAATGCATGATGTGTAATTCCCGACTAAATTATATTTTGCTTATGAAAGGCGTCCGAAAGCAACTACTTCACATTCTGTGAAGTAGTTGCTTTCGGACGCCTTTCATTAGCTACCATGCTATTTGATGACATTTCAAAAGCTTGCCTGATATCTTCTGGACACTTGAATGGAAATGGTGCCTTCTCTTGTTCCCGTCTCTTTTTCTGTCTCTGTCAGTCTTATGTGATCTTTTCTTTCCCAACCACTGCATTTCAGTCCATTACTGTCACTGTCACTCTCTTGTATACTCTAATATAAATCAGCCTGACCCAATTTAGGCTGCTTAAATAAAATATTCATTGGCCCTTCCCAATTTATGATTAATAGTTGTTTCACCCTTGAGAGCCCATTATGAAAATAAATTCTTTCAGAGCATCTTGATTCCTACTGGTCTTTTAGGAGTTAGTTTTTTTCTGATCTTCTTTCCAGTCGACTTTCTTTGACATCAGAGTTTGGGTTCTTACCTCGTTTTCATAATAATTATAATAATCAATATGTTCCCACATGGGCTTCAAACAGCGTAGAATAGTTTGAACACACTTACACATTTACAGTATTTTTACCAAATGAAGAGTTTATGGCAAGACCAAAGAAAACAATCAAAACAAACAACAAAACAAACTGTTATCAATCATACTATTTAAGACAACTGCTACTGTTTGCCATTTATGTTGATATGTTGCCAATCCAAAGCTAATTTGGATATAATTTACTAACTGGCCAATTTTGGCCAACAACATTGGCTCAGTTGATATGTCAGTATCAACTGAGAAATCTGAAAACTCTTTTATTAGAGTGCAAAATAACATGCTTGGGATTCATTATAATTATTATTCTCATTATAATTTTAGTGTTTCAGTGAAGTGGTGTCATTTCAGTGAAAAAATATTGAATGGCCCACAGTAGAGCGCATAACTCCAACAAGGTCCAACATTTCTCTTCACTTTACTTAAGCCCAATTCACTGTCAAATGAAAAAAATGTTTACGTCTCCTGGATCTGGACTTTTATTTGTATCTAAATCAAATTGTTCTCTCCATAGATACCAGACACGTGAAACTAAATTGTCAACATCTCGCGTTGTCCCAACTCAAGTCACAACTCATCAAATACTGACCCTTTGGGATTGCAGTCAACTGGACCTGCCATACCAAAGCATCAGTATTTGGCAAGTGGGGAATAAAACCCAAAAATCTACTTTCTTTCAAATTGGACCCTTAAACTGCATTTTAGGGACCATTGCAAAGAATGAGTGCATAATGGCTGATAAATCTTTTTTTTGTTCTACTTCCTATTATCTGGAATGGCATCGTCCCCAAACATCAAGTATCCTTGATCCTGAATATGTAGGTCATCCTCTCCAAATAGTCAGTTCAGAATTCCTCCCTAATACTATCAGAGTTCAGATATACACTGAGATTTTGTGGAGGCGTGAATGTGTGGGTGCACATGGATGTCTGCTCTGAGTGTTGTGGTGTGTGTGTGTGTGTGTGTGTGTGTGTGTGACTGAGACAAGAAGTGCATTTGGCAGATTTGCTCTCAGTTGGACCTGATTGTTTAAATCAAAATATCTTCATGTTTGTGTTTCAGTCTCTGTGTGAGGAAATTGAAAACATCAAGTCTGCTTAGTTCTTTCTCCCAGTGTAAATGCCTCAGAGAATACAGTGTATTTTTAAAAACAGAGTAGATTAATTGGATGGGTTTTTTTGTACTATCTCACCCTCCCCTCGAAGCCTGCAGCAGGGGGAATGTATCCGTGCGCTGTGGCAGTTTGGATGGCAGGGTGAAATGAAAGGTGTCATTTTATCGACATCAAACACGATGGTGCAGCTCGGAGGATGAAAACATACCCCGGCAAGGAATCTCAAAAGACAAGAAAGTGTCGGCTTGTTCAGTGTGAGTTATGAAAGACACTGCTGTACTGTACGGCCAACACCTCTTAAGGCATTCTTCACACCTTTCTCGGTTGCAGTAGTCATTTTAACCCTTGGAAGGTTTGTTTGGGTGTGTGAGAGCTCACATTGCGACCTCGCTGACAGGCCACTTGGCACTACATTTCTAAGCAAACCTTGGAGCTTTATTTGTATTCAGAGCATGAGCTACCACAGAGACAAAAATACTGAGGATTATGGGTTAAATAAGCTGTGAACTATTACTTAATGCCACACTCCTTGATTTGTTATTTCACAATATTTCCTCCCTCCTCCTAAGGGTGTTTTAAAACTTATTTTACACTGCATGTACTTGTTTGAAGGTGGTCTTGGTTCTCAACTTTCTGAGATCTCACACAATTTGAGATAGTAAGATATTCCTCTTACAGTACAGACAGTTGGTTTCACAAAACACGCTCGAGTGTGTGCGCATGGCGATTCAGAAAGACTGATTTGAAAATTTAATAGGAACTATTTCAGATTCTTCTTCTCCTACCTCTTCATGAACCAACACATAATTCATGTTTTTCCATTGACCTTACATATTCACATCACCTCTGTGTTTCGCCTTCTATCCGAATGTATCAGAAAGCACTCACACTCTTCAGCTACGTCTTGTTAGTGTGTTGCTGAGAGCACGGTGGCAGTTTTTAAGCAAAGGATAAATATGTAAATCCATACCGGAGTGCCGAGTGCCACATTTTAAAAAATTTACCAGGGTTCCAACCAGGAACGCCACTGAGTTCCCAGGGGTAATGGTGAGGTCATGGACAGGAGATGTGTTCCCTGGAAGGAACGGCAGCTCAGTCTTGTCAAAGTTGAGCTTCAGGTGCTGTGCAGGTACTGTGCATGCCAGTGAGAGATTTGTGCTGCCACCTGGGTTTCAGAATCGGGAAAAGACAGGATTGGTTCAGCTGTTAGTGTGGGGGAAAATGATTTTGTACTCATTCTTACCCTTCACTCTATGACTAATATATACTCTTGTGCCTGTATTGAAGAGTAGCTTACATGGGTTAATGCAGTTGACATTGCTCCCTTCTATTTTTACCCTGGTTCAATGACGGCACCAACAATCCTTGATCCCTCATGAAACAATGAGCTGAGAAACCATTCCCCATCAGATACTTGTCACTATGGATGCACATATGGATGCATTTTGAGCGATAGTAGTAGTGCTGCTGTGACATAGAAATTGTCTTGTGAACATGATATCAGATAACCAGTGATGGATGCACTCTGGAGGGTTTTGAAAAACAGTGCCGTGATGTAATGGTGTGGAAATAGCGTTTCAGACCAGATATTACAGCATCGCCATGAATCAGGCTCTTAAAGTGCCACTGTTAGGCCCTCACCACCGAGATCTCCGATTACACATCTTCCTCCGTCTCTTTCTCGTTTTATCTTTGACTGCTTCCCTTTCCTTCCCAGTCATACACATAATACCTTTGAGTGTGTTTGAGTATTGGATCTAAAATCAATAGTCAAGTGGGGCGTGTGTGTCTGAATATACATCTGGCGTATACTTCTGCATGTGTGTGTGCGTGTGTGCATTAAACATGCATTTGCATTTGTGGTTGAGGTTTTAAGCGTGTGTGTGTGTTCCATTGCTATCCGACTGACCTTGGCGGTGATCGTCTCGTATTCCTGGCAGCACATGTACTCCCATACATCATCCAGCTGGCCCTATTTGCCTCTCATTGGTTTGATTTCATCCATTAAGTCCAATTCAGTCATGGAAGGAGCGTAGAGCTGGAGGGGTGGAGGCAGGTTAAAGAAGGATTTCTCAGCCTTGATGCAATGAACACATGCATGTGCAAAATGACTCGAAGGTCGATATGAGCAAGTGGATGGATTGGAATTGACTGTCGGCTAAGCTGCAGGAGTAATGAGTGTTACTTCCAAGCTGTGGATGTCATTTGGTAGTTAATGTCGAAAACCAGGACATTTTACAGATATTTATTGGGACTCAAGTCACTCAGCTTGAAACAGGAGCAGTGTCCAGTCACTGTATTCAAAAGCTAAGTTGGGTTACATATTTTTTTTCTTCTTAAAAAAAGTCCACATACACGACAAGCATGTACACTTTGTACTCTGTGCGGGAGCTGCTTCTGGCTATCAGTGTTTAAGCTAACATCCACAACTACTCTTTTCTTCATTTAGGGAATTTTACAATCCACCTACTCTAGCTAAGGTTACCTATGGTAGCTTTACATTCGCTAACATATTAGGTAACCTTCATTTCAAAAAGAATGATGAATGAATGATTCATGTAGCTATTAAGACATATTTAAGACCTTGCTTACAAGATCATCATTTCAAATTGGAAACATTAACAAGTCAGCTAGAGTCATAGCTTTTAACTAATAGAGCTAGCTTGAAAGGAGACCTATTATGCAATGTATATGTATGTAATTTATATTATGAATTAGAAATTAAAAATATGCTTATATCGGAAGTCGTGGTCTCATCGTTTAGAAACAAAGCCGGATCTACCACTTTTATTGTAAAGACGGTATGTTCTGTGTTCTTTTTTCTAAAACTCCCTTCATAAATATATTGTTTTCCAGACTTCTTGTGCATGGTCGTAGTCCATCTTAATTGTAAAACTGCAGGCAGATGTCGAGTTTTGTCGAGTGTGTGGTTGGGATTCTTTTCATTTCTCTGCTTATGTGTGTAACCGACGTTTGTGTATCTGTGTTTTTGTGTCCATGTTGGTGGCTGGTTGCTCATGTGCTTACATGAGGCCCATTCAAAGTTCCTGGTGCTAGCACGTGTGTGTGTCTGTGTGTGCGTGTTTATGTGTGTTTTCGGCTGTGCTCAGTGCAGCAGACTCAAAGTGCACTAATTGAATAAGGAATAATTGTGATGTATTTAGGCAGCTGCTGACCCCTGTTGTTCGAGTGGGTGAAGCCATTAGTTTGAGCATAAGGTTTACTCCAGTGAACACACAAAAACAAAGCCAAAGAGTGAAAGCAAGCAAACAGGAAGGCAGCGGGTTAGTTAAGTGGTGTGGGTAGTGGTGCTTTTTTGTTATGCATTAGATGGTGGTAGAAAAACAACCGAAGCACAAGCTTGATGGCACGGAAAAACATGTAAACTATCAATTCACTCAAGAAAGCTAGAGCTAAAAGATTTTCTAGCTGCAAGGGCAATATACTATTCCCTCTTCTGTGCTTTGAATAAAACTCTCTGTGTGCAGAGTGATTGAAATATCAGGACTAAATGTTGATTGTCTCAGATCTTTACTTAATGTGTGTTGTTTTCATCTCCTGTCAATACTGAGATGCATTAATGAATGAAAATCCCAACAATTTGGGACATCATATGGGACCTTTAAAGGCCTTTACAATGTAAAGGCTAGCAACGTTAGCTAGGGCACAAATTTGCGACCACGTGAGGGGGGCAGATGATTCGATTAATAGCTGCGTGTTGGCGAGAATGCAATGGAAGGGAAGAGGTAGAATGCCACATTTAGTGGCCAAATGTTATCAAAAACTAATTTAAATTCCTATAAAATACAAACATTATGGATGTAAAGAACCTCTGATGGGTTACATTTACTGAGCCGCCATGTTATGTGAGGTCGCATCTGAACAACCGTTCAATCTGAGGTTCAACATTTCCACTTACTCTCAGGACACAGTCGAACCATGTGGTCCTTAAAGTAGCCGTATGAAGCTGTTAATCATATCACGTCTTTTTCACTATGCTACAAATAGGCAACTTCATCCGTTAATAAAACTCCTGTGATATGATCAGGAGATTTTTTGCGTACACATGTTTTTTAATGGTGTGACATGTATGATAAATATAATGGTAGGCACATGTATGCATATCAGCAATAATACAATCGACATTCCTAACAACAGAGTAAATTATCTTAATCTCTTTATGCTATATTCCATAACAGGTGAACATGTAAAATTAAATGACTGAGATACTCTATGCATTAGACTAATCTCTCATTACTATATTCTGCTGCAGCCAGCAGAAATCGGACTAATGAAGGACACATCTGCATAAGCGTCTTTATTCTCACCACCATCCTAGAAATATCTGTCCAGTCATTTTAAAGAGAGTCTATTATGAAATTGTTTCATAATTAACTAATTTTCTAAGCCGCTTAAATCTTATAAAGTAGTACGGTTGTGTGGATGTTGGAGCTGAATGGTACGTTGCACTTGACAACTTTGCACCTCTCAGCCAAAGCTGAACACATTGAGACTGTTGAAGAACACTTCAACACATGAAGTGTTTTCATATCTCTTCCATGACTAATCTATTTTAACAACACAAGTACCATAGTAAACTACCTGACAATCAGCAACAAAGAGCCCTGGATGGATGACTTTTTAGGATGCAGTAGTAGTTTCCTACTTTACGGGGTACAGACACATCATGGTAAAAATGATGGTATAAGGGGGGTGAGTCAGAAATAAATACTTATAGAAAAGGTATCAGAAATGATCAGAAAAATTCATTGTTAATATTAACAGGAAATACTTCTTACTTACCACTTTCTTACGGCTGTAGCGGTCCATCTCATTGTTAAACTCAAGATGCTTTGGTTATTGCACGTCCACAATGCTGCCAATGTGGTACATGTGAAAGCTTCTGTTTCTGCTCTTGAGTTCTGCATCAAAAGTACAATTCTATGTGTTTGTCCAATAGCACAGTGCGAGGTTCTTCAGCCATCGAGGCATCACGGAGCTATTGTTCTGTTGCTCAGCATCTGATTAGCATAGCTACAGTTTATTAAAGGTTTGGCTAAATCAGAACTCGCAGGAGGATGAATCACAGCTGGGTGCAACTTTGGACTTGATTACTGTGTCAAAAGGGGCAGAAAGTTCTCACACATGGACAATGGTCATGAATAATGGTTTCAGCTCTCTGATGTTCAAGTTCAGCCCACTATATCGCTCACCGCTAACGAAAGAATTAAGAAATGGCCTTCCTCTGGAACAATATACTGTACAGTGTGGATTTTATCATTTGTTGTCTATCCTTTTTTTGTTATCAGTCTGTATCCATTCTACTGCAGTATCTGTTGGTAATAGTTTAAGTAGTTTGCATTGGTCAATATATAGACCTCAGTTTTTTTCAGATACACAATAAACCTCTTTCTTTAATATATATATATATATATATATATTTTTACATTTTAAATGTAATTGATAATGTGTCATACTATATGAAAAAAAAAAAACAGATACAGTGAGAAATTAATGAAATGGCCCTTTTACTGAAGCCAATGACCTTAAACCCCAGATACAATCAATTCTAAGTGACAACCAGTCGATTTGTACTGCAGCCACTTGGCTCCGGCTTCTGAGGACACAGTCATGTTTAAGATGTAATATGGTTTTGTTTTAGAAAACACAAGGGTTAAACCAGTTTTAAACCTTAAACCACAGCTAAGCTGATGACAGAGCAGCAGCCTGCATGGATCTGGATAGGAAGAAAACTCCCTACACAAGTATTCGACTTTGCTCTCAATTTTGAATTCATACATTTTAAATGAGGGTTTGAACACACAAAACAAAAATCATTTGATTTTTTTTTTTTTTTTTTTTGTTAAAGAATTTTGCGCTGTCTGGTTTGCTGTAACACATAAAACCTAAAGTGTGAAAAATCTGATCAGGAAACAAAAAAGTCGACAGAAAACTTCGACTATTGCTTCTTGGCAGCTTCAAAAGACTTTGTATGTGTGAGTGCTTCCAAGCCGTCGCTTTTTAACTGCCAAGTCGTTCCGCTGGTTATGCCCCCGTGAGATTTAAATGCGGCATAAGATCAGTTTCAGTATATGGAGCGTGGGGAGAATCCATTGGTGCTGTCCGGGAAGTCAGTTGCTCATCAGTGAGTGAGCCAGTGGTGAAAATGGCTTTATGGAAGACCTGCAGGGAACCGGGGCGTCGGTGTGGAGGACTTTCAAAGAAGGTGGATAAAAGGGGCTGCACACACACACACACACACACGTGTCTGAAACACAATCGTATTTTACACACCGCTACAAACAGAGCTTAATTTGTCTTCCTTACCCATAATCCCTTTGGTTAATTCACCATTCCATTTGATCTCAGTGGTCGTGCATGTCACCTCAAGCTACACCGAGTCGGTATCTTGTGTATGGAGAGGGGTTTCTGTGAAACTGAGCTCGATTCTGGTGTAATCTCTTTTTCCATATGTGTACGAGTGACATGTAGCGTATGCGCCCTTTCCTGTAAGGCCAGCGCTGTATACGGTTTGCATGTCACGTACAAGCGTGACCGTGCGATGCCAGCCTCATCCATCCCTGCTCATCTCTTCTCGCTAAATGAAATTCGTCCCTCTCCCCCTTTTCCTTTCACAACTCAGCACTCATTTTAATTAGCTCGCTCTCTGATCTCTCTTTCTTCCTCTCCCTCTCTGATAATTCTCCCTCGTTTCCTTTTCCATTTCTCTGTCTCTCTCACTCATTCGCTCTCATTACAGTCATTTCTCAGTGTAATTAATGAGCTGATATCTGCTTTCGTGTCACAAGGGTCATGAGCCTTCTCCGTCTCTCTCTTCCTGTCTCTCTCTCTCTCGCTCGCCCGCTTGCTCTTAATGGGGCGCCAGTGCATGCGAGTCATTCGGCGCTCTATTTAGCTGCCGCACTGTCCTTCTGCTCTTCTCTGGAAGCATTCAAATAGAGAGGGAAAGGAAAAACATAAATAAACACAGATTGTATGACCTCCGACAACGCAGCTCAATAATTAGAGAAATTATATATATATAGGTCTTATAACAACATTCAATAGCTTCATCACGCCATTCAGACAGGAAAAGTGTCAATTACTGCAACTGACACTTAACACGACACAAGTCTTCTGACGTCCATCAAACCATCACAACTACTGTATTTTATCCAGATTAGGTCTGGTATACAGTGTCAGGGCCGGCACTGGAGGATGAGGATGGTAATATTCTACATATTGCTTTTATTATTGTAAACAAATCTAAATTTAAAAACAAATCTCCATTGTGCTCCCAAATCTACTAATTTACACAAAAGCCTTATTAACCTGCAGTTTTAACATTCTAGCTCCCAACTCGACAACAACGGCAGCTGGTCAGTGGCCATAAACTTCAAACTATGGCGCCCTACCCAGTTGAGCAACAATAAGTGATTATGTTAGATTGCTATTGTTGATTTCAGACTGTTATCAACATTGTGAAATTGTCATTGTGTAATTAGGTTCAGGCAGCGGAAGCACTTGGTTAGGTTGAGGAAAACATCATACTTTAGGTTAAAACAACTGCCTTCAGTCAAGTAATGTAAGTTGCATAAGTGACATAAAAAATGTCGCATAACATGGTTTGTATGTTAACTTATTTATTAACTTAACTTAACAAATCAATCTTGACTCTTGGTCACACCCAGCATGAAGAGGAAAAGTCCAGTAAATGACCCATCCTGGATCACGTCAAGAAGTGACTCAGGATGGGGTACCTACAGGGTCAAACTTAGAAGAGCAGAGCAACTGACCAGGCTGCTGGTTTTGCAGGATACCGATATGTGTCGGTGTGGTGGCGATACACTTGTGAAACTATAATATATATTTGTGGGACATTTTTAATTTGTTGACAGTAAGAAAAATGTATAACAACGCTAGCTTTATCGTTGAACAATCTGCCATTCGCATCAGGTAAAATGCCTGTATCAGCATCAATCTCTCCTGGCAGTTATTAAGGCAACTCTTGGAAACAGTAATTCATTAAATGTATGTTTATCTATAAGCAGGGTTAACATGAGCAGGGACAGCTGCGAGTCCAGGCCACACTGTTTAACTGAGAGAATATACGTGTCTGGGAGGTTCAGTGCAGAGAGGTCACAATAATGATTTCATACCACAGATGGAGGCTAAATTGAACCGAAATGCATTTTGATTTTAACACCTCAACTGTTTGCTTCTTAATGAGGGAGAATCACAGCTTGCTGATGAGATCTCTTCCTCTCCTGGAGTCATTCATTAGTGTGACTAGCGTCTATTTTATCACACTACTGAATCAATTCATGACATTAAGGACATATAAACATTTACACATTCATTTAAATAGCCTGGTTTAATTTGTATTTTTGCTTTGCAAAATATTATTTTCTCATCTATTAGTTTATGTAGAAGTTCCTCCTGATATTGACACATTTTTCCATCGTTCATGCATCACTTGCTTGTGTGATCACTGTCTTATTCCGATCTATAAAGCATGAATAAAATATTCGATACAATTATTAAAGCCAGTAGTTGCAACTTGTTTGAACTTTATTTTTTCTTGGATTTGGCTGATTGCACATCTCTTCACTGACAAAATGAGTCACTGAGTTTAATGCAAAATCTTTTCATTGATTTTTCTAATATGATTAGGTGTGAGAAAAACCTTAACTTCTGTTTCACCCTCACCCAGCCTGTGTTGTGTGTGTATTAATTTGTATGTGCCTGTGCATGAATGTGTGTGTGAGTGAAAGAGGGAGTGTGTGTGTGTGTGTGTGTGTGTGTGTGTGTTTGTCCTGTGATCCCTTTAATCCTGATTCTCCCGTGTCCTTCAAACCCCAATCAAGGTTGTCATTAATGAGCGTTTTCTCTCTCCCTGCCTCACCCTGCTTTCTCTCTCTCTAAACCTTTCCTAATTAAGCACAAGCACTGCTGCTTACTAATGATGACGGGGTATGTGTGTGTGTGTGTGTGTGTGTGTGTGTACATGGACACGCACAGCAACACTGCTGAGCTATAAATGACTAATAAACCTCTCCTCTGGTTTGATTAGCGATGCCGAAAAGTTGGTCGGGATTCAGTTCAGAGGCCTCCGGGTTCATCTGCTCATGTCTGGTCATTAAGATTTTTAACTTCATCAGAATCACATTCACTCAGGGTGTCAAGATGAACACATGTTCGGGGGTTATTCATTCATGTGCACAAACACGTAGTGACCGTTGATGCATGCTAACACATTACATTGACAGCAAGTCCTTGAAGAGTGCAAGTCATCCTTCTCCATACTGCACTTATCATCCTCCCTTTAATATACTGTATACACTAAACCTTCCCTACAGCGCTCTACATTCAGAGAGGCATACAGTTTAGTAGATGTAGAAGGAAGTGCAGTGTGTGATAAGTAGTCTATTAGTCCAGCATCGCATGGGAAAATGACAGTCACCAGAGTGAACACTGTTGGACAGTGTGTGTGCATTGTGAAGCACACAGGTTTTGCGTTGAATTGCATACTGATTACTGTGCAAGACCGGGAGGAAATGCCTTTGTCTGTCTTTTCTATTATTCATTTTCAGAATGGCTTCTACTCTTCGTATTGAAAAAGTAACTATTGAAAGAGCCCAGCGTCATTAACGACTCCACTTGTCTCTGTCTCTCTCCTTCTGTTTCAATTTTCCAGGTGTTGTGTCCAGGTGGGGTGGTAACCATGGAGAGGCTGTGGCTGTGTGTGATGCTGGCAGTTGCCATGGCAGTGCGGGCACAGATATGCCCGAAGCGCTGCGTATGTCAGATCCTGTCACCCAACCTCGCGACCCTCTGTGCCAAGAAAGGTCTACTGTTTGTACCGCCGAACATTGATAGGCATACAGTGGAGCTGCGGCTGGCTGACAACTTTGTCACAAGGTAACAGTCACACCAATCATACTGCTGCTACCAAGAACCAAGTACATTGTACCACTAATACTCACACTGCTGCTGTCCCGGTACAATGTTTGTAACAGTTGGATGTCGTGAAACCACAGCCTCATTCATTTAGATGAGACGTGCTTTATGGTTAACTGGGGGAAGAAAAAAAAAATGTTCAACCAAGCCACAACACATGTAGCAACACATTGCACTGGACAGCAATGGCCAATCAAATACATGGCACATTCTTGGTGCAGTGTTTCAGTTATCTTGTCATTTCTGTTCTTTTTTCACATCAAAATCTGCTGAAGACCAAAATATTTAAATCCCTACTTTACAACAAAATGATTCTTAGAGACATAGATGGTATTCCAGCCCACTTTCATGCCCAGTGAGTCAAATACAGCAGCCTGGTCAGTGGCCCCACACCTCCTAGTTTGATGCTGTACAGTAGTTACCCCCGTTGCACCATTTCTGGAAGTGTGTGTTTAAGTTATGTAAAGTAAATATGTTAAGTTGCAAATAACATTAGGTTAGTTACATAGGTGATGTGGCCAAACTTAGTTATTCAAACAATAAGTAAGTCATGTTGTGCCTAAACCAAACCAAACCGCAACATCGCCCAACATTAATGACAGTCTACAAGTCATGCCATGTCAAATGTTTATTAGCAAGCTTTATTTTAAAAGTCTAACTGGATGCTGCTGCATTTGACAAGTTGGGAGTGAGAATGTATTGCGTACCCATATGGAGTTTTCCTGAGTGTTTAGGTGTTCATTAATTACACAGCCTCACCAGTTTGCCTTGATGTGAGGGTATAACATTGCAAAACCTTTCAAAAATGTGCTCCAGAATTTGTCCAGCTGGTTCAACAGTGTTAATAACAAGCTGGCAACAATATCCCAACTGTCCTTTGCCTCCCTCAGGACTTCTGGCTAAAGAAACATATCTTTACTATACTTTATGAACTAAAGAAAACCTCAATATGAGAGGTAAAATGTGAGTGTTTAGTCTTAATGTCACGTCAAACAGTAGCCTTGTTTAGTTGTATTGGCAAGACCAACTATGATATTACAGGAAAACTTGAAGGTGTATTTTTTTTTGATTAAATGTTGTGTTATCATGGCCCTGATAGAGATCTGCCTTTAAACTCATGGTTGTGTTACAAGAACAACACTTTTAAACGCAGCACTATTCTGGTCACACCCCTGCTGTGCTGTTACAACAATGACAAGTCTAACAGGCAGCATCCTTTCTAGTTTCTAGTAACTGTATAATAACTAAAAAAGCAGCAAAAGTCACAGCTGCAACTTTCGCTTCCACATCTACAAGTAAGTGTAGCATACAGAAGTGTATTGTAAGTACTTGCACTAAAACTGCTACTATTGGAACAGTCTGGAATAGTGACTTGTTGGGGCCCTCCATGTCATACTTTCCTGGTGCTGTTTGGTAATTAAAGTGCTGATGATTGAGTCCTGTCTTCACGAGATGTGTTCCCTGAATTCTGAAAGCTGTGTGGATAATACGTTTAAGGGAATGAATGTGTGTGTTTGAGTGTGTTTTCCTTGGAAAGTTCAGTCTTGATGTGTGAGAATTAACAACTTTTCCTCAAAACTGGAAACAGAGACAGTGATCTATGACATCATTGGACACCAATGCCGGGGGCTTTTCCGGCAAAGATGAGTAAGTTGCAGAGTTTTGGGAGAGAGCGGCATCACCCAGGGTGCTTTGAATGGTGATCTAAACACATTATCCGCTGGCGCTAAACTGAAATAAAACTCATTTCAGTGTTCAAAAAAAGCATGGGGGCCCCAGAGTAAGTCATAGTCGGTTCATAGTCAATGGAGCAGCTCAAGGCTCTTTCCTGATAGCCTTGGTTCTCTGGTTTGAAGCCTGTGGAGAGTTTTTCACACTCACAAATATTGAATGAGCTGCACAGGATAAAAGGAAAACCATGTGTGAATTCTGTTTTCTCTGAATTTTGCGGTGAAATATTGAAAGTGCTCCCATTAAAGATGCCTTTCAATTCTACAGACAGACTGTCAAATACGCAACATCTCTATTAACATTTACAAATTCATTTTTATCTGTAGTTTCACCATGACAGATTCACTTAATCAAAGTTCTGTCTTGCTGGATGTATAGATGGCATATGTCTGGCGTATGTTGAGTTTAATGTTGAGTTTAATGTTGAGTTAATTAATTAATGTTGAGTTTAATCCTCTGTGTCCACAGTATAAAGAGGAAAGATTTTGCAAACATGACACGACTGGTGGACCTCACATTATCCAGAAATACCATCTCCTTCATCACACCTCATGCCTTTGCCGATCTGGAAAACCTCAGAGCTCTACACCTCAACAGGTATGGACTTGCATACAGCTGCACGCTCATATGTGTATGTGATTTATTTCCGTGAGCTCCTCTTTAAAATGTGAGTTGTTGTAATCAGTACCATTGAACTCCCTCCAACTTATCCTCAGTAACCGACTGACGAGGATAGGCAATGATACGTTCAGCGGGATGTCGAAGCTTCATCACCTCATTCTGAACAACAACCAGCTGGTGCTCATCCACCAGGGAGCGTTCAATGACCTGCTGGCACTGGAAGAGCTGGACCTCAGCTACAACAACCTGGACTCTATTCCTTGGGAGGCCATCCAGGTCAGGATCTCTTTAAACTGCAGCAGCCTTCCCATCCTGTTTGGCTAGAGGCCAGAAAAAAAGGCAATCCCAAGCACAATGAAAGGCCATAAAACCTTTAAGGCCATTTATTTGAGATTAAAATAAAGAGATCCTAAGGGCTTTTTGACTGAACAGGGGCCATTATGTGGAGTATTCATTAGCCTTCAAACATTTGTCATTGATCTTTTTACTGAAGAAGAATGTTTAGTTTCTCAGCATTTACAGTGCCAACTCATTTTTATACAAATGTCAGGGCCTCTGTGGATCAGCTCAGTAAAAATTCTTGGGAACCTGAAATGACCAAGTAGTTACAGTCAAGTTTGATAAATATGTGCTGTATTAGGAACTGTGTCTCAATAGATTAACCACATGGTGGCTTTATAGACACATTAACCCTACAATTTAACTTCATGTGTCTTTAACGTCACCACTGTGCATCAAGAACTGAGGTGAGAGATTAACAGGACAGGGACTATACCCAGGATTATTCATTTTGAGAAGCCCAAACAAGTATTATAAACTGTTTAGTTTATAGTTCACAATCTATTCAATGTACTAAAATCTGAAAACCTAAATGACAGGCTAAAGGACAATACATTTCTCTGTTTTTCTCGGTTGTCCCTGCAGAGAATGACCAGCCTACATACGTTGAGTTTAGACCACAACATGTTGGACTTCATTCCGGAGGGGACATTTTCCCTGCTACAGAAGCTCAACAGGCTGGACGTCACCTCCAATAAACTCCAAAAGCTGCCACCAGACCCACTCTTTCAGCGGGCACAGGTATTCTGTTTCTGTCCACTTCTGCACTATGGCAAATTCTCCAGCAGCAGCATTCTCCTAAACAACAGAAGCAGACAGTGATGGCTCCCTACAGCTCGTCCAGCATAATCCAGGTATCTGGAGATAGAAGATTCCAGCTTTAAAGGGTGTCAATAATCATGTAAAACAAGTCCCATCTTCTGAAGTTGGTCAGGAGAATGCTGCAACACTGTTGAATGTGTTGTGGAGCTCAACACTTAACACAACTGTGCATCGGAATGAGAGTGAGAGGCTGAAGACTGAGTTTCATTTTTGGGTGAAATCACCCTTTAAAAACCACTCAACACACTCGAGAATTGTAACTTACAATTTCTTGTGTGAAGGATTCAAGCTAAATGTTGAAGTTACAACTAATACATGCACAGTAACTGTTGTGTGTGTGAATGATTTCATTCTAACTTTACTGATGGGATGAAATAAATGGGGCAGAGTTTAGCCCTGAAGAGCAAATATTGGCAAACTTACCGAATTGTAGTCAGTGGGGCATCTCTCACATTTGAGACAGTGAAATCACTGTTGAAGCAAATTTTAAACTGTTTTCTTTTTTCACTACACTTTGACTAATTGTAGATGTTTTCTAGCTCTGGTGATAGTGTATGCAGTCACTTATCCAATTCTGGGGAGCAGCAGGCCACAGTTCTTGATTTCACTTCCCATTCTTTGTCTGTGAGTGGGAAAAGCAGCAAGTGACCTGCCATACTCTCAGTCAGTCTGCTCAGGTGGAAACTGGTTGAATGTGGAAGGGAGTGTAAAGTAGGCATTTTTGGGCAAATAACGTTTAGTTAACGTTAATTTAAAAAAAAAAACATCATTGTTTCTTACCAACAGGTCCTGGCCACGTCGGGGATCATGACCGCCACGTCTTTTGCGCTGTCGTTTGGTGGGAACCCCCTCCACTGTAACTGTGAGTTGCTGTGGCTGCGGAGGCTGAACAGAGAGGACGACCTGGAGACTTGCGCTTCACCTCAGCACCTGTCCGGCCGATACTTCTGGTCTATCCCCGAGGAGGAGTTCCTCTGCGAGCCTCCACTCATCACCAGATTCTCCCATGAGATGAGGGTGCTTGAAGGGCAGAGAGTTGCACTCAGGTATCCATTTTGTATGGACATGCATAAAAAAAAGAATAATACAACCACATGCAAATCAGTAACATTAAACAAAATCTTGTCATTATCTTATTCATCATTGACTTACACACAAACACAGCCGTGCACACACTGTTTTATTTCTTGTAGTTGTGTGTTATGTTTACAAGCCACTCAGGGATATGAAATGCCCTATTGTTCAATGAAGCACAAGACAGGGACATCATGCAAAAAATTTTACGGAGAACAAAACCAAATCAAGACAACAACAGGTCTGAGAGACAATGATTACCTCATTTGCATATATATTGGTCACACGCTTCCAATCATGATAGATGTTATGTTTTCAAATATTATGATGAAATTTGGAAAAAAGGGGGGCAGAGGAAATCAATGAGATGCTATTATTCTCTTTCCTTTATTGCATCTTGTCCTCAGCTCTACACACTGGGTATAAGCGTCATCAGAGGGTCAACCCACCTAACATTTCCAATCTTGTGCAGCATCCATTTTAATGCATTCATGTGCAAAAAGCCATTAAAAGCCAGTGGTACATGGTTCGGTGCTGATAACACATTATTTATCCTCTGGTTTACCCCGCCTTTATTTTCACCGACTCATTATTTGATACTTAAAAATACCTCTGAATGCATGACTTTGGGTTGCTTTCATTTGTCCTCTTTCACTTATACATTAAACCTTGTATCATTTGGAGCTCTCTTTTGCTCATAATAGGCGTTCTCAACCGTGTTTGGCGAATACATGTAGTGTGACGCTGCAGCAAAGTCCCCTGAAAGATTTCTGTACTTCCCTTAGAAATGTTTTTTTTATGGCTCTTCACTGTAATTGCAGAAAATGAGAAGTGTCACTATGACCCCAATGACACTTGTGCCCTGCAGTTCCCATTGCTCTGCAATTTCGGTGACTCAACTGTACTTTATTAGTGCACCCATTACAATTTATTCATGCACATAGAGCAAAAGGTCATTGTAAAAATTACACAAGTTTGAAGAGAAGGCATTATTTTATTTTATTCCTATTTTGTACAATTCCTGTGTAAGTTGTCATAAGGTCTAAAGTTCTGGCATCTCTGCTTCATGACTGAATAATATTAACATTAATGAATGTAGAAAGTAGTTATTTAGTTTATTCAACTCACAAAACAACTCATTTAGGGCTGTAACTATTAGTTCAGAGTATTATCTGCCTTTCAATGAAAAGTAAACTGATTATTTTTGGATTAAGGGACGCTTAGACCTATGATGCTGGAGGTAACCCTCAAGCATCATTCGTGGACGTCATTTAGGACTTCTGCCTAGTTTTGGACCTATGCTTAAAGTCATATTTAACTAGTTTTGAGCGCAACTTGAATAATGTAGTGCAAAAAAAACATTAAAACACTTCTTTATACATGTTGACACTTTGAAAATTTTTTTAAAAAATCCAGTGCTGCCGGGCTTCTGAACATTGACCTAATTAATCTGGAGGGTTGCAACCAAAAAAAGTTGAGAACCACAGATGAAAGATTTGTAACTTATGTAACTGAATTTAAAGTACCTATTTTAACCCAAAAACATGGTCTTAAAGGGATATTCCGGTGTAAATTTAATCCATGGTCTAACACACCGTGAAACTGTGTTAGACTCCCTCTTGAGAGATAAAGTTTGCAGACCGCTAGCTAACGTAGTTTTAGCATCCTCAGAAACGACCGTACGACAACATTACATTGCAGTAAATGGGTCCAAATATAAAACCGCCATCAAAAAGCCACAAATAATGCTCAGAACAGCACCAAACTTCAGCAACATTAGAAACAGGGTCCCAGCACATATTTCGAGGCATCAAACATTTGATATCGTTGCCGTATTTGTCGGAAAATATAAACAAAGCTCACCACCCGAGAAGCCTTCCTTGTTGTAGGGAAGCCCTGTGAGTTGATAACCGAGTGCAGTAGAGTCCCGCAGTAATGATCATCACTGAGCTGCGGAACTCTACTGCACTCGGTAATCGACTCACAGGGCTTCCCCACAACAAGGAAGGCTTCTCGGAGGTGAGATTTGTTTATCTATTCCGACAAATCGGGCAATGATATCAAATGTTTGATGCCTCGAAATATGTGCTGGGACCCTGTTTCTAATGTTGCTGAAGTTTGGTGCTGTTCTGGTGCGGTCGTTTCTGAGGATGCTAAAACTACGTTAGCTAGCGGTCTGCAAACTTTATCTCTCAAGAGGGAGTCTAACAGTTTCACGGTGTGTTAGACCATGGATTAAACTTACACCGGAATATCCCTTTAAAGAAATAGTTTTGGTGCCAGAACTCCAAACTGCAACGGTTTCAAAGCACTGATAATCAATTAGTCATATTATGTGACACTGTTGTCAGCACGCGTTACATTGAAAGTCTTATTGGATTTCTTATTGCTATCTTGACCGCGGAGCCCTGCACATGTACAACTGAAGCTAAAGAAAGATACAGTTTGAAAGTTAGGGCCACTGACCAAAGCTACCATATTTCACTAGTTGGGAGTGAGGATATGTTGGTAAGGCATGTCTTGTTTCTAATGTGTTCCATTCTACCGCTCTGCTTGTAATAAAGGTGTAAGGCAAGAGGTGACCCAGAGCCAGCCATCCACTGGATCTCTCCTGAAGGCAAACTGGTATCTAACTCCTCCAGAACATTGGTCTACAACAACGGGACTCTGGACATCCTCATCAGTACCGTGAAAGACACCGGCTCCTTCACCTGCATCTCCTCCAACCCTGCCGGTGAAGCCCACCAGACGGTGGACCTGGTTATTATAAAACTCCCCCACATCTCCAACAACACCAATAACATCCAGGAGCCCGACCCCGGATCGTCAGACATTTCCACATCTACCCGAGGCGGGGCCAACGGGAGCAACGTGACGGGCGACGTGAAGGGAGGGGTGGATAAGAGGGTGGTGACGGCCGAGGCCACGTCATCGACGGCGCTGATCAAGTTCAACTTCCAGAGGAATATTCCAGGCATTAGGATGTTCCAGATACAGTACAATGGAAGCCAAGATGACTCGCTGGTTTACAGGTAAGACTGACAGTATCCCCTGCGTCACCAAGACGCTCAGCACTGTAGAGTCTGACGGTTTACACAATGGAAACCGAAGCATGATATGGCTGATGTGGAGGTGGAGAATTACCCAAGTCTCAGCTGTATAGATTAGATTACAGTAGATTAAATGCAAATTTAATGATCCTGTTGGGACGCTGGCGCTATGAGAGCGCTATAAGACTGCTAAAGGGCACTTCAAGAAAGCTACGAGAGTGCTGTGAGGGTTCTCCGAGGACGCTAAGAGGGCATGGGGGCTACAAGTACAAGGGTGCTTGAGAGCACACAAATGTTTCGGTTTAAAAAAAAAAAAGTATAAAGCATAAATGTAAATTACACAAAAGTGAATGGAAATTGAAAATATATGGGAAAGCCATTGGATCATCAAATGTTGGAATCAATCATAATAATCACATTTTTCTTTCAGTGTCCTTAAATGTTTCCTTGTCAGAAACAGAAAACAGTTCATGTTGAAAACTACTGGCACTATTTTGGGCAAATGTACAGACTATAGATCAGTGTTTATTGTATTATAGCACAGACGTATAGGTCATATAAGGGCAAACAAGACCGACACAGAGATGAGTCAGGGCCAGACAGCAAAAATGCCAGAAAAACTGCGACATGAGAAAGTTCACGATCCTCAGTCAAGCCTGGCATTAACTGCCTGTGCTGCCGCTGACTCACCACGACGGCCTTGACAGAAAAGCTCTGCTAGTCCTTCTTGACTTTTGCCATTTGCTCAGGATTACAGAGATTAGATCGATCTCGCAGGGAGTGATTGTTATTTGAGCTAAATATTTACTCCGGTAAAATGGGGGAGAGGGAATTAACAAACACGTAGAGCTTTCGTAGGGAAATCTGCCGGTATTATCTGTCTTTCATATCACCACTAATCCCCATCCATACTTCATCAGTACGCATTATCATCAGGAGCCGGGGGAGCGTCGGGACTGACCGCCCGGGTCACGATGACGACAGTGCTCTAAATAGTTGAATTCATCTTTCTCTCCAGATTTTCTTTGACGACGAGCTCCGAACGCGGCGTCCTCGATCTTTTGACTGTCCGTATCTCTCTCTGACGACACCAATATATATCTTACAAACTGCGATCATTCATAGAAGAATCTGCAGCTATCATCTGCCTCGCATATTATTCCTAATCTCTGTACATTATTCATCAGCACTTAAACCCATTCAGAGAACGCATCACGGAGAGACGGCGCCGATAGGACTAGAAGCTGTCTGTCTTTCGCGGATAACGTCACGGCTCTCTGCTTTCCCTCTCTCTTTTATTTATAACAACACGCCGAAGTTGCATGTGCACGAGCACGTGCACGGAGGAGGAGCGATCGGACAGCCTCTCACCACCCGCCCTGATCATTCCTCGCCCGGTCACGCCACTCAAAGTCTTTCTCCCAATCCTCTCGTCCTCCTTTTCTTCTTCTGGCTCTTCTTTTTTTTTTTTCCCGATATTAAGCGCCGAAGTCGTTTGTGTTTCTCCGTGTTATTTCGCAGCCCTCTTGTCTTTAGATAGCAGATTGATTTCCGTTCAACCCCTCTGCTGGCACAAAGAAGCAACTCATTGATTCCTTCTTTTTTTTTTTTTTCATTATCCAAACACAGAGGAGAAACAGAGGAGGGAAGGAGTGGGAGAGAGAAAACAAAAGAGGGAGAAAAGGAAAAGATGAGTGGAGGGCATAGGGGGAACGATGAGTCGGAGGGAGAGAGAATGACGGACAAGGGGAGACTGGTCTTATTGTCACAGACAGGCCACTTTTTCTTTTCAGGGCTCATCAGAGCCTATCGATTTGCAGCACATTGACATTTGTTCGCCTCGCTCCCCACCTGCTCCCCGTAAAGCTTGTGGGTTTATACTTCCTCCACACTGTGAATTCACTGCACAAACAACTGACTAATACTTTCACGCTTTTACAGGCATTTCCTCTCAGTTATTCGGTTAATCTCCTGGACATGCAATACGCTGCACATCTGAAACGTAATAGTTGTCATACAGGATTCTGTATCGATCTCTGCAGGGAAACCCCACCCTGCAGCCCCTCCACAGGGAGGTCAGGGTCAGCTGCAGAACAGCTCTCCCGGAGCTGACAGGGATTCAGTTTCTCGCTCACTGACACTTGAGACAGGCAGATGTTTACTGATACAGTACTGGTGTTTTAACGCCAAGTCCTCCTGCTTAAGTATTGTGTCTCTATTCCAGCGGCGGGCCGACTGCCTAGTCGGTCACAGTAGTGAAGCCCATCACAACAGCAAATAAAGTAAAGTCTTGATTTTCTTTATTTGAGTGTTCTCATTTTGACCGTTGGTAAGGAGAGTGAAGCATAGCTGAAAATAAATATTTTTTCTGATGTAACAGCAATTTGAAGAGGGGCAATTTTCTGATCACGACAGCAACTATTTTTAATTTACAGGCACAGATGTACAGTGTCTTAACAAGCTGCAGCAGGCAGAGGCAGGTTTAATTTAATATTGATTGTGTGCAACAATATGAAACCTTGGCTTTTGTCTGGTTAACATGCCTCCCGTTTGCGCGGCGTTCTGGAAAGAAAAGAAAGGAGAGGGCTGTTTGTTTTCACATCAGCTTTTATTCGAATGATTTCTTATAAAAAAACAGAGCGACAAGTCATTTTCCACACAAACAGTCTGGTGATTGTATCGGCTTGACGGGAGTCGACCGTCTGACAGACAGCTGCTGAACAGAGGTGTCAGAGAATCCCTGCCACGCTTCTTTTCAGCACATCTTTTTGAAGATGAGTGGACCTTTATTGTTATGGACTTTATCCAGTTCTGTGAGTCTGAGGTGTTAACTCATTGCCATCCTAATCAGCGCTCGTGAGTCAGATATCAAACCACTTTCCTGGAGTCTGTCATATCCTAACTAACTATGGAGCTGTTATCTACATCTACACTATAAGGGGAAGACGGCAAACATCAACTGTGGAGGGGACGACTACATGCCTGAGGGGAAACCGATTGGATGTTTCCCTGACCCAACGCACCTGATTCAGATGATCAGCTCGTCGTCAAGCTCTGTAGGATCGTAGGATGATGAGCCATTCGGGTGTGTTGGAGCATCTAAAACGTGCAGGGCAGGGGAGCAAACACCGCCTTGGACTAAGTTAAAGATTTAGTTTTTTGACACGATTGTGGCAAAATCTTCTTAAGGGACACTGGAAATTGGTTTCCTCTAAGTAAATTTTTCTGCACAAAACTCACTGCTCACCCTTTCTCTGTCACGAAGACAAATTGAGATTGCAGGGTTTTTTATTGCATCTTCAAGGCACTCAACCAGAGCACTACGGTTTTGTAATTCATTGTACCTTGTGGTACCCAACTGTAGTCTTTGGCAAAAGCTGCACATATGCAGATTTATTATAAGTCTACAGAAAGTCTTCTTTCGCTAACACTGCTGAGTATTTGTCAAATGGAATCTCTGTTTTTCTCCTTTCCCTCCCTTCTCCAATGCAATCTGTTAGGAACTAAATTGAGTCATCCACACAGCCCTTATCTCAGCCTCAGCTGTTAACCCCTCATATCAGAGTCCGGTCAAGGGAAGGCTGATGTCGATGAAATAATGTGCTGACCTTTTACACACGACCTATCACGGATGAGGAGTCGGATCCAGTGTTTGGCCTTTACACCTCGCTGGTTTTATTGAACAATTCCCAGCCGCGTCGATGATGATAGTAAAACTCACTGACAGCATCGACGACGGGGACCATTAAACGGCCACAGAGTAGAATGTGCCCTTTTTTTCAGATGTAGAGACAATCATCGCTTTTAATTAAGGTCTGGATGGATACAGGCCATTGTTGGATTAAAGAGAGAATGACGGCACAAATTACAGGCTTTTATAGGTGTGTAGTTTAGTCGATGAATAGATTAAATAATGATGATGGTTTAAAGGCTGATAAAGATATGTGCGCCCTGAACGGAGAAAGGAATTCATTTGGTAGAACTTGGTTATTTTATCCTACGCCTGCACCTTTGATTCATTATTGTGAGTGTCCTAAACCACGGGTTGGGAATCTCTGGTCTGAAGGGTATTTCAGAGTCCTAGCCAGATGCCGAAAGTTAAAAAAAATTATAATTTTTAATATATTTAAGGTAGTTCCATTTAAATATATTGCCACCAAAATGTTAGAAGCAGCTTATAAAATTCCCAACCTTTGTAAAAATGTAATTAAAATGTTTCAGGTCTACCAAGGTAAAACACAAACATGTTCATAAAAAAGACGTGGCATATAGTGGTACAGCATGATTGGAGGTTTCATTTGTTACGTGCTTATTCAGTACGTGCAGTGAGCTGAATGCGGCATGCTCTTCAATCATGATAATACAACAACAATACAATCTGAATAAAAAATCGTATTAAAAAAATGAAAACAATGAACACATCCTTGATAGCTAGGGCTCCAAGATACTGTATATTGTCCCTTTTCCACAGACCATGTTGACAATGAAAATCATGTTCATCAGTCCATCTTACACCTCTGATGAACCAAACCTGTAGAGGAGGGGATCAGACGGCGCAGGCTGCTCCATGAGGAATTAGAAGAGCAGCAAACCAAGGAGCTAAACCAAACATGCATAAACAACTGAGATTCTGTTTGCCATACTTGTATCAATGAGCACAAGCCCAAGAGAGCTGGTTCATTTAAGGCTTGGATGGAATATAGCTCATCTGCTAGAAGCCCGCAGATACGAAGGCTCCAGAGTATCTGCCAAATCTGAGGTTGTTTCGCTTTTATGGGACACGTTACTCTACTTTGACATTCACAAGTTACCAAAGAAAAAACACACAAAACCCGCTCTCCCTCTCTCCTCCTCTGCTCTGCCTGTTGTTTTGTTTTTTCCCTCGCTCTATGTTCTCTCAGCCGTTGTTTTCCACTCCAGCAGATCCATCGAGCTACAGGGGCTGGTCGCCATTTGCCAGAAAAACTACACATCAAGCAAATTGTGTGGCAAGCTTTTTTTATGAGGCTACTCAACAGGGGGTGGGGGGGGGGGGGGGGGGATGAGTCTGGGCTTTTTAAAAGGCATACTGGCCTCTCTCTCTCTCTCTCTCTCTCTCTCTCTCTCTCTCTCTCTGCCACTCTGTCTCTCACCAGCAGGAAGGAGTTTATCCCTGACGATGGTCCCTGCGGCTCAGGTATAGCACCTTGCTCAGCTGTGCTTAAGGCGTGAAAAAAACATCCGCCTTTATCCCGTTGTAATGTTCCAATTCTGATTTTATGGCACCATAAACATATCGTGAGCCCAACGTAACAGTGTTATTGTTGTAAGTAGTCTATGGGGTTTTAAACGCAGACATGTAGTAAAGAGGGGAGTGCCACAGCAGCGGGGATGATTCTGAAGGGAAGGAGGGGGGGGTGAACGGCAGAGGAGACGAGGAAGGAGAGGAGGAGAACAGAAGACTTGTGTAGACGTCTGAAGGAAAGGGGAAAGAGCAAGTAGTGAAGGATCATAAGGTGGTAAGGACTAAGTTAGGAACGGCTTTAGGAAGGAATGACAGGAGAAGAGGACAGCACGACAAGAGAAAGAATATAAATGACTAAGAGGAAGGAAGAAATAGAAAAGAAGAAAAAAAAGTACCTACGTGAGAAAAGGAAAGAATGGTTAAGGGAAGAAAAAAGGATAGTGTGGAGGGAGAAAGGAAGGAAAGAGCCAGCCACAGCACTAAAGAGAAATGTAGATGACTCAGCTGAAGTGGGGGGAATGGAGCTGAGCTGGGCAGATGGAGGACTATACCCAGCCACAGATAGTGCTGAAACATCTTCCCCACATCTGGGACAGCTTTAGTGGCGTGGCACTTGGACATGTACTCCGCTACATGTGCTAGCGCTGAGCTCAGCAGTCATGAGATCTTGCTACGTGTGGAGCGTCTTGCTTTTGTTCTGGAATGTAGAACTGAGAACGTGCCAACTTGAGCCTGCATGTGTTTATTCAAGAGATGACAGACTGACTGTTTACTGACTTGTCATGACTGATTTCAGGCATTAACTGCATGTAGGCCCATGGTTCCCCACTGCTTTACCTGGTCATTAAAGTAGGGATGGCCGATCTGGCCCGAAAAATAATAACATCAATGTTTCTTTAGGCCTCATCCCATTAGACAACTTGCCCTCAAGCTCTAAACGCTTAACTTTTCTGTGTAACTAAATGTCTTTTACTGCAGATTTCAGTTAATAAAGCTGAGTTTTTTTTTTTCTGCAGTGCTGGGCGTGTGACCCCTCGGAGGAGTTGGATATCCATTAAACTCATTTCAAAGTTATAATTTGTTTCATTACCTCTTTTGGAATCTCGGACGATTCTAATAACGGCCGAGGAAAACAAATAGAGCTGATGTTTGATGTTCCCTGATTAGAGAGGATTTCTTGCAGGCAATAGTTCCACATAAAGAAGCTAAACGTTCAAGTTATTTTACTCCTCAGCTATTTGAGCAGGTACTGGGGATTCTGGGGAAAGCAAATCAAAGGGTAGAGATAATTATAGTTTTTAGATAATGCTTGAACAATCTGGCATCTAAATGAGGTGGCAGTGTGTTTTATTGGGAGCTGTAATATGATAAAAATTGTAATTTCTTCAGCGTGTTGAGTGGTGGGCAACATATTTTCTTATTTCCTAACTATTTCATGAGTTGTTACCACCACTGTGAAGCGTTTCACAACTATAATAAAACTGTGAAATCATTGTTAGACCAGCTAGGTGGCTAATGTTTACTATTTCTATTCCCCCTGAAATTAATTTGGCTCTAATTAATAAAAATGGATGGGGAGGTGTTAGCAAAGCCCACCTGGCCTGGGCTCAAAATCCCTGTTCCACCTCTGACTACAAGCTGTGTGGGTGCTTGTTAACCATTAGCTCTGGCATCAGGGGCATTATGCATGGTAAAACAGAGATAAGAAGCTAGCTTCTGCAATGTTTGCTGTCTGCCTGAGAGACTCAGACCTATTAGCATGGCGTTGTGCCATCTGCTGTGTAAGCCACATTAGCTTTGAGGTCAACAGTAATGGGGCAGAAGTTGAACTACCATTAATCCCTTTCTCTTTGTGCCCAGAAACCAGTTATTCTTAACTGGTTTGATTGTACTCGTGTGCCTTAAAGTGTGGTGTGCTGTCACGTGATACTGTTCCTGCTTAATTGTAGGGACGATTCACGTGAAAAAAGTGGAATATGAAAGAAATTAGTCATGATGCCACTTAGTGTTTGAGAACGAATCATGTGAGAATATGAAGATAACACATGTTTAAGAAGTGCAGCGTAAAAGAAAGTTTTTTAAAACCCACAGCTGCTTTTGCATGCTGTTTTGTTGGCTTATCTGACAACGTTTTTTCATGTTTCAGGCTATTTAATTTAGACTTGCTTGCAATCTGGTAGCATGGGAGGCTTTAGCCAGAAGCACTGAATACCATTTTCTGAAATAATTGGACAACCTACTTTTAGAAATCTGTGACCCACATTTTAGACTTTTTGGGCAACATTGCTGTGTAATTGTACTATTATTTTCTGTTCAAACACTTGTAATGTGAGTGGGTAGCGGTAGAACACTACAGGAACTCACTGGTATTTGTGCAGTTTTGCTTTTACCAAGAAGATTTAACGGCTGAAACAGCTTCATTAGCGGGATTGTGTTATGTAATTTCATTGTACAGACCCAATTATAATGTTGCACAAGCTGGTTAGTTAAGCTTAACCTTAGCGCTCGAGGAAGTGACTGTGCCCAGCCAAGAAATAGCCAGGGACATGTTTATTCATGGAGCTTTAGAGGGGCTTGGTGGATTTTGTTACCTTCCAGTGGAGCCAGGCTAGCTGTTTCCCACTGTTTGAGTCATTTTGCTCAGCTAAGCCAGCTGCCTAATGGTGGTAGCTTCAAATTAACCATTCAAACATGAGGGGCATTAATATTCTCTTCTAAATCTATGCACACACATTTTTTTTTTTTTCTTTTTTTCATATGATGTTTAGAAGTTCACAGGAGACACCAAGTGTGATACTAGTTGCACAGTTGCCTGGTGTGAGCCTCCCAGAGAGCTTTCACACGACACATGCAATTCAAATTCACAATGCCCCAAATCCTGTTTTCAAAACTGGACAACTTCCACTCTACATATGAAATTCAAAAACAATATTCCCCTGCAGCAACATGAAACTACTAATGAGCTCGCCCAGAGCAGTGAATATCATTAAAAAAAAAAACATTGGAAGTTGTGGTCACACATCGTCTGACTGGGCTCTGCTGCTGGGGGGGGAACCACAGCTGAGTTATTAGAAGCCCCAGCCTGTTATCGCTCGGCTCCAGCTCGACCCAGAAGCCCTGGTCTTGAATCATTGCCATGAATGCCTTTTTTCCCCTCCTGGAATAATGCATGTTTGTGGCCTGTAGGCTTTGTCCAATATTTAATCAAGTGAAATGGCCCGAAATAGAATAATCTGGTATCATAGTTCGCTGTTCTGTGCACGGAGGCAATCATTTGTCTCGAGTCAAAAACATGAGAGCGACTAATGGGGATCGCATTGTCCTCCTGGCTCTGTCCCGGCCTGGGTGAGGAAAAGCTAGAGTTGATTACATGCACGCAAACACATGAACTCACATCCGTGCACATGTAAGCACAGTCAGGGTTTAGCAGGATGCAGTGCTGCTTCGGTGATGCACGCTGGCAGGAAGCCAGAGATGGCGACAGCCACGAGGAAGAGGAGGCTGCTGTGGGAGGAGCAGATTACTGTAATGGAGCTCCCACACATGCATGTACAGTAAACACACATATTCTGCAGACCCATACAGACGTAGGAACACAACTGCATACTGACAGAGGAGCATGCACACAGACACTTTCTCCTGTGTAATGAAACCTAGAAACATACAGACACACACACACACACACACACACACAGTCAGGCGCCCTGGGCTGAGGGTTTGGCAGAGCAGTGTAGATAGATTAGTGTAATAGTCTCGGCCAAGGCAATCATCTGCCCACTGTAGGGCTTCAAACGCTGGCAGCAAGATCCAGCTCAGACACAAAGAAATTAGCCACAATGAATGAGTCAGTCTGGATGAGCTCACAATGCTAACGGCTCACGGAGTCAAAAAATAATCGCATGCGAGACAACAAAAAACGAAAAAAATCCACTCATTTGCATGAAAATGTATTTTGTGAACTCAGCATGCGGCGGAACAAGGTCCAAACACGAACTCATGATCAATGTCTTGATTGTTCCTCGCATGTATGAATTATAGATGACGACAGCTTGGCTTACACGTCGACGATGAAAACTAGCTGTGCAGCGTGAGATTGGTCGGTCGGAGCGTCCGGTTGGATGGGTTTTGTTCAGAAACGCTGGAATGTGAGCCGCGTCCAGGAGACCTGCAGCCAACAGTTTCTGGGAAGCAGAGGTTTCTGAGGTGGAGGAAAGAAGTTTAGTTTATTCATGTGGGTACATGGCTAGGCTGAAAACAAACCCTCAAGCAAGGTGCATAATTACTGCACACTCATGGATTTTTAACCAAAACACATGCGAGGTTTTAGAAATGAAGAAAAGTTGCCGCACTTTGTTTTTCACTTTGCTTGTTAGGGTTTATAAATCACAATGTTCTACGTTCACTGTGAGGAAAAAACATACTGATCTGTCGCTAGACAGCAATTTATACGTCACATTTGTTGGATTGATGTTGATCACGACAGATAACAGATGACATTTTCTTTTGCCGCTGTAGAATCAAGGAGTTCTCCTGGTACATAAATGTAGCTGAGTTGCATTTGAATGATCTTCATGTTTTTTTTTTCTCCAACCATAGTTATCAAATGTAGAGACAAAAGACAACTACGTGTTCTGGAGCTTTTGGACTGACATATTGGACAGCACTTTCCATCATCGAACATGAAATGCATTTGTGTACGTTCTTTTTTAAATATTTGCGTATTTTCAATTCAACATTCTCTGCATAGAAAATACAAGCAAAACATGACATTTGTTGGTGATCATGCCGCATACAGTATATGAGTTATATTGTTCATGGAGGCTGCATGAGACTAGAAGAACCGAGAGATGGTGATTTACAAAGGAGCACGTCTGACGGGCTTAAGACTTCATAGTTAGCCTAATTTACTTTATGCTTTTTGTTATGTTAACATTTATTTATTCATGCACATAACTGAACAATATCATAACACTAAAGTAACCTATCCAGACTGTCATTAGAAAATGATTCATACACAATATTTTATATTTAACACAGGTGTTTTTTGTTTTTATTTTTGTTTGTTTTTTACTTCAAAGATAAATAACTACACTATTATTAAAAAAAAAAAAAAAAAAAATTCAATTATGCTTTCGGTCCCATGGTCTTCTCAGGACAGTGACTGAATGACACGTCTGTTTTCAGTAGCAGTGGACAATAGTTTCTGTTGTGAGTGTATGGTATTTTTTTCATTTCATCATATCAGTACAGTATTATTGGGGTCAGTCTGAGTAACCGCAAAGGCAGTCCAGACGTTCATCAGAGGTGTTGCACCAGTCGTAGCACGCCCAGATCAGGACCGCGTGCACAAGTCTCAGAACACACGCCAACGTGTGCATGCATTATCCAGCATTATCACAAGTTTTCTGCCAAAATCAGATCCTTACCAAAATTGAAGAGGGTCCTTCAATTTTTTTATGAAATAATGCATGGATTTTGATATAAAAAAGAAAAAAAAAAATATCGATCAGGCATAGTTAGGTGGCCAATATCTTTGAGTACAAACAATTACTTTCATTGGAAGAGATGTGCACTCTACTGCCATTTTTGTAGTCATTGTTATAAGAAAATATATATGCGTTCTAGCAATACTGCAGCTGTGTCCGGTCTGGCAGTCATGGAATTAAAATATGTTTAGACTACAGGCATTCAAGTCCAAGATACATTATGCATGCATCAGGAGGTTGACCTGCGTGTGAGACTGTGCTCTGCCACTTTTAAGTATGACAACGGTGTTTGCGTGCACGTACCATCTGCCTGTGTGTGTGTGTGTGTGTGTGTGTGTGTGTTTAGCATCTAAGGTCCAGATCACTGAGGAATCAGAAGGGGCGGCTACTCACAGGCACATAATGTCCTGTCAATGAAGCCATACAAAAAGCCAAAAGAAAAGAATAAAACGAAACAAAAAGTGCACATCATAGAAACATAAAGTATTAATGAGCCAGTGTCCCTGAGAGCGTGGCGGTGTTTAAGCCTGCGAGAAAAAAAGATTTAGCAGTCCATGCAGCGTTATAAAACAAACACATTATTTTACACAAAGATATTAATGCTTCGCTGTTTAACGTGACACACAACAACTCACGCATTCGCAAGCACAGTGGAAACCCACGGCTACAGCAGCAACAGGGGAATTCATCTATGTTACAAATGGAGCTGCTTGTATATGAGCTTGTCGTGACCGGGCGACCCGCTCACTTCAATGTCACTTTAATGTGTGTGTGTGTGTGTGTGTGTGTGTGTGTGTGTGTGTGTGTGTGTGTGTGTGTGTGTGTGTGTGTGTGTGTGTGTGTGTGTGTTAGTATAGGATCAAGGTTTACCACGATAGCGATGAAAACATCAAGAGCAGCAAAAGGGGAGAACACTCATGGCCAGCCAACGTTCAAACAGTCACATTAGTATTCATGGGGTCATATATAGATGCTCACACACACACACGCACCCACACACACACACACACACACACTGTTACGACATCCTACAGCCTTGTGCAGTTATTCCACTGAAGGCGCCCTAATGACCCATCTCTTCAGTCATTCCCCAGCTCTTTATACTAACCATTAAACCTTAACATGTCTCCTAACGTTCGCTTGACTCAAACTCTGAACCAGATGCTTAACCTGGCCAAAGTGGCCCTGTGCTGCTCTCAGTGCACACGAGGCCGCAAGCTGTGAACCGGACGCCTTCTTTGGTTTTAATGAGGAATTTCATTAGCATTTTAATGAGCAAATCCAGGAAAGCTGACAAGCCCTTTAAGGGAAACTGAAGGACAAATGTGCAAATCCTCTCGTCAATGTGACAAATATCCAGCGAAGAATGACCAACTTCAACTCAAAGCGGCAAAGTACCTTTGGATTTGTCGAAAAGAATATCCAGATTGATTCACTGTTCCTCGCGAGTGTTTTAAACCTGAATGCTAAAGGTTTTGTTGAAGTGCCTGGATGGAACTTTGTTGTCAGTTTGCGACCTGAGGAAGGGAAACAGCCGTGAAACCCCCGCGCAATAATAAATCATTTAATCGGTGTCGTGTCCTGGGGATGACTTTTAGCTTTTTGTTTCTGAGGATTCAGCACCCAGCTATACACACAGGAGCTGAGTGCACTGCTCCTTAATCATGTCCATCCCTCCCTCCCCGTTGAGTTTGGTTTTTACTACTCTCTATTCTTCTTTCAGTCTTCTTTTTGTAGGTCTTCAGAAACAAAACACAGCACACTCATTATGTAGGTTGTTCTTTCATTTTGCCAAAGCTTGATTTGTCTCATGGCAACAATTGGATATGTAGGCGTTCATGTGTCTGTTGAACATAGAGGCACATTAAGCAGCTAAAGGGTAAAGATAAAGAGCTCAGGAGCCGGTTAAAGGACGGTTATTACTTGTGTCACATTCATCGCAAGGACACAACTGCGTCTTTCAATGGACGCTACTGTTGCTATGTGTCCTTGCTGGGTGTGTAAACAGGGAACAATTGGCGAACAAAGCTCAAGCAGTGTCAGGTTTTTTTTTTTCTTCGCTGCTTCAAAGTGGCCAAACAATTTACGTATTGCAGGTTTAATACAGGAAGAGTGTAAATAACAGTGAATGGGGAGTTGGGAGTGTCAAGGTTTTCTTATTCTATTACTGTTGAACAACGTCATGGTGGATTTTCTCGGGATTAAACATTCTCTGGACCTAAGTCAAGCCATGAAAATGTTTCCAAAAAAAAAAAAAAAATGTCTGACAAGTGCAAAGCTGTGTAAATTAAAATGTTTGAAGGAAATCCAGAAATGCTATTATATATACATGACATGTGAGTGTAAATGCTGCTCTAACATTGGTCTATTTTGGGATCCAGAACCTTGGCAGTGCACACCTCTACGTGTTGTGCATTTGCCTTTATTCCATTGCCTCCCCTGCTGCTGCTCTGACAGACTAAACAGCTGTGCTTCCTGCCTCTCCCTCTTCTCTTTTACCACAGAATGATCCCCCCATCCAGCAAGAACTTCTTGGTGAACAACCTTGCGGCAGGGACCGCGTACGACCTCTGCGTACTGGCCATCTACGATGATGTCATCACCTCTCTGACAGCAACACGCGTGGTCGGCTGCGTGCAGTTCACCACCGAGTCAGAGTACATGAGGTGTCATTTCATGCAGTCGCAGTTCCTCGGCGGGACTATGATCATCATCATCGGAGGGATAATAGTGGCCTCTGTGCTCGTGTTCATCATCATCCTGATGATACGGTACAAGGTGGGTCCCCGGCTGTCTCGCTTAATCCACTCTGGTCAGAAAGGAGGGACAATAAGAAGAGAGAGCGTTTCATTATGAGGGAAGATTGGCTGTATTCACATACAGATACAGACAACTATGGTAATCCAAACCAGGGGAAAGTTGTTGGAACGTGGTGGCGGTTTCTTTCTTCTGATCAAACAATTGAAATAAATATAACCTCCAATCCAATCCCTCTGGTTCCACGCATCTCTGCATAATTATCATGTCTTATTGACCTCTATGGAAGGTCATTATAGCCAAGGAAAGAAAACAATGAAAAAGGTTTAAATGTTTTAAGAATAAGACATAAATATAGCCCAGTTCAAATTCAATTTTGAGGCTTTAGTCTTTTGTCATTGTTCCATTTTTTAAGTGAACAGTAATAGAGCAAGGCTGCCCGTGCACAGGTGCCAAATTAGAGTTGAATGTGATTTGGATTAATTACTTGGACTTAATACTTTTTGACTCCACTGACATCATTTTGACTCAAACTTACCAAACTGAACTTTTAAAGGCCTATGAAAGGTGTTCACTTAAATACTGGTGCCTCCGGCTATCAGCAAAGACCATCAACATGAAGATGGGTTATTTCCATATAGTAATTTTAGCTACTTATGAGGTTATTTATACTTATTTCACTTTGAGGTGTATCACGGCTTGTAGAAAGAAGCTGCTGGGGTCTGCTGGTTTATTTTTGCATCCAGAATCAACACAAATGAAAGTTGCTTGTTGTGGCTTAACACTGACCCTCACTCAAAACGTTGAGTCTAGCTTCATCCTGGGGCTGAGTTCCACTATTTTTTGCTAATCTAAAATGATATAATAATTGTTGTTTTCCGTAGCTATATGTATGGCTGTAGCTACGAGCTGCCGTTTGCTAGTTAGCTCAGTTAGCCGTGCAGCTAGTTGCCCTACACTTACATGAATCTCCAAAGACCAGTAGCTTGGAGCAACGGGGGGGTCTTAGTTTTACTCTCCCGGCATCCAAAGTGGGCTCAGCGGCATCTGTCGTTTTTTAAACTCCATTAATTATTTTTGTTTTTCTGATCTTGTAAACATAAATCCTTCCATAGATATTATATATTGTACCTTTCAATGCATAAAAGGCAACTAAAGTAATATTTTTTTTTTTTTTCACTAGCATACTTGAAAGCAGGGTTGGGTGATGATAAGAACAATAGCATCAGCTAAATGTGACCTCAATAGGACAATTGGAAATAAACTGTCAATAAGGGGCATTGCTTGTCAATGCCATAAACATTTATACAAAAATAAACAAATCTAAATGGAACCAACGGCTGCAAACATGTTTCACTGCAGGATTTATAAATTCTCTGTTTGCAGTTGACATAATTCCTGGTTATTTGAAATCATTTGAAATGGTGACTTGATTTATGTTGCATTATGAAAAATGATTGGGGTCATATGTGTTGCCAGTTTTTTTCTGCCCTATTTCAGGATGAGAAAGAAACAGCCCACAGCTCACTGCTTCCATCTGTTTGTCCACAGGTGTGTAACCCTGGGGAGGGGGGTAAAGGCGTTTCAATGTCGATGACCAACGTTCACTCACAGACCAATGGGCAGCAGTCACAGGGATGCACTGTGACTCCCAGCGTCTCCAAACACGGTTCAATCGGATTAGAAGACCTCTCAGGAGGCTCAAAGAAAAGGAGCGGAGCAGGGGGAGGAGGAGGGAAGGACACAATGACACAGTCGTCCGACTCTTCCCTGCCTGACTGCTCCACGGCTACGTCAGTTCTCAGCCAGCCTTGGGGAGCTAGAAGCCCCACGGCTGGAGCCGAGGAAAAAGCGGGTGAAGAGAGAGCAGGCGTCTCATCGCCCACCGCCGCCACCGGTTCCCTCACCAAGCCAAAGCGGAAGCCCGCTCCGAGTAAGCCAGGCTCAGCTTGCTCGAACCCATCGGCTACTCCCGACAACATCCCCACCTCCTCCCCTCGCCCTCCTTCCTCCTCCTCCTCCTCCGTCACCTCCTCCGCTCTCCTCCCATCCACCCCTCTGGAGAACCTCAACACCAACCGCAACAACAATTATGCCTCTCTCAACCAAACCCCGCCTCCTTTCGCCCCTTCTTCTTTCTCCAGCCCTCTCGTCACGCCAAGTCCTGTTCCCTCCATCCGGTTCAGAGAGACGCCCATCCTGCGCAGGGCTCCTCGCGCCTCCTCCTCCGCCATCGCCACCGCCACTGCCTCCGCCAAGTACCAGACTCTCCCTGTGGAGGAGGGAGGGAGGAGCAGGGCGAGGAGGAGATACTCGCTCAGTGAAGGAGGCAGCTCAAAGACTTACTCGTCCCATCAGGGAGGAGGAGGAGGAGGAGGAGCGCCAAAAATAGGGCGCATAATGCGGAACAAAAGGAGCCAATCAATGAGCGGGATGCTTCTCCCAAAAGATGGGGATGGAGAGTCGGACAAAGGGCGGTGTGAATCGGACTGGATCTTAGAAAGCACGGTTTGAACTTAAGCGAGACAGAAAGCATCAAACAAACTTTGGTTTAATCATCATTGTTCATCTTTTGTATGAGTGTGTGCCTGCGGTTATGTGTGTGTGTGTGTGTGTGTTAGTTTACATTTGTTTAGAGGTGTGTGAGTGAAGAAGGCTAAGAAACAATGGGGTGTGTGTGTGTGTGTTGTGTGTTTTTGGTGTGTATGTGTGTGTTCATGTTTGAACCTTTGTTTCTAGACGCGAGTTGATGATTGTGTGTTTCTGGGTGAAAGTGTTGAACATCCTTTTTTTTTTCTCGGCCTGACGTTTTTCTTTTTTTTTTATAATTTGTCTTCTCAGCTCTTTGTATTCCGTTTACAGATAATTTTTTTTTTTTCACATTGACAGTTTCCTATCTGTTTTGCAAGTTGGTCATTCAGCGAGCGGTTATCTCGCCTTGTCTCGTAGCGTCCTCCAGTTGTCTCGTTGGTTCCACTTTATAGCACAAAAACAAAAACAAGACAATGGGCTCGCCACGTCATTCCCCGATTCACACTCACCTTCTCTGAGTAAAACACCAAAAGGGAATTATTACAGGAAAAAAGTAGGGGGAAAAAAAAACAAAAAAAACAAAAAACAATCCAAGAACTGAAAAGCACACCATTCTTACGCTCACATGCCCACAAGAAGTGTGTGTCCATACCGTGGCAAGAGAATAGCAGTCGGTGCCTTCTTTTGCACTAACAGACCCTCTGACAGCTGACAGAACCCGGATCCAGGACTCCACCACGCTCAGCGATAACGAGGGATGGGGACAAACAGAGGAAGAGAGAGATTTCACACATAGCCTTTCTTACCTACTGAGGAGTACAGATGTTTCTTGACATGTAGACAGACACGAACTGAGACGACAAAGCAACAGACGAAGACTTCAACGTACCTCTTATGAAATTGATATTTTTTAAAGGGAAGAATTGAGAGAAAAAAAAAAAAAAAAAAAGAACATAAAACTCCTGTGAGCTTTTCACTGACATTGGTATACTGTAGCCTGTGTTGGTCACAAGCTCTCGGAAAGCTTCTGTACAGAAAAAGACAACATGTACTGTGTTGTTATGTTGTGTAAAATAAAAAAGGGATAAAATGATAAACTGGAAATGGAAAAGTGTGTTCTTGTGCATGTGTAAATGCGTAGAATTCTGATATTTGCACAAACAGTGAAGATGAGGTTCTCACTTAATTAGAGCTGCGGCAGTAATGTCTCCAGTGTCCATTGTTCCACTGTGATGGCTGCTTTCCACCAGGAAAGACACTATTTATGGGAGGTCACAATCACTTCTCATCGGGCATCGATTGTTCTCTCCGTACAGTGATTGCATCATTTTGTTTGCAAAATGCAATTTCCCACTGTAAATCAGGACAGTGTGGTTGTTTTAATTAAAACAGTTGATGTCTCACATCTTCATTCATCTTTTGGGAATTTGATACATCAATGTTCAGCTGACAAAAAAAGAAAACAGACCTACACACACTGTCTGGATGCTAATTTGGAGAAGAGAATCTAATTTCCAAACCTCCCACCTCTCCCTGACAGCAAACACATTTAAATGAGTGTGACAATTCCGAAAATGTGCTCCCATGAGGCCTGGACAGCATGCCAGTGTCTAAGACTCATGGGATATGTTTGTGAGCGCTTACAAAAAACAGTCCTTTTTTTGTCTTTGTTAAAGTGATAAGCTGTTCAGATGTTAATATCTGGAGCAGCCGTAAAACATGGACCTGAAACCTAGGGACAAATTAAAGAACAAGCTTTGAGGCAAACCTGTTGAGGGACACGAGCTGAAGAGAAGCAAGATGCTGGTCTGGCTATGTGGAGGTATAATTCTCAAAAAAGACGAAAATCATCTGTATGGTTTTTATCAAAAACTAGATCCAGCTACGTGCTTTTAAGCAACATAGGCAATTTCAAGGGCAAGGGCAAAGTAGTAGCCTTTTGTGATTGCAGAGGAAGCTGCATGTAATCTGATAAACTGTCTTTAGTGAAGTCACTATGTGGTCAAGTTGCATTGTGGGTTATGCAGGCGGCGGCTTTTGAAAAGGACAACATGGGTTTTTAAACTGTCCATGAGTCTCACAGACAGGACTGCTTTCAAAATGTGCATTAAGTGCACCACATGCTTCTGTCATGGGTAATGATGGGCATGTTGAGAAAAGAGGGATTTTGTGCCCTTTATATCAGGGGGCGACGCTCCTCATTTACTTACTCACTCAGTCTGAAATCTCAGCACTCACTCGCTGACATGCATACTGTACTATATGTGTTACCATGGTTACCAAATGATCGCGCATAATCATATACATCTCATCTTTGTCAGTTCCCGTAAACAGCAGATGGATAAAACAGTAATTCAGCTCTCGTATTTGTGCAAAGATCATAACTGTATTACCACAAGATCCTGTGATTGGTCCGTTGTCTGTCGCTGCAAAAGAAGGACTTCTACTGCATCCGACTGAAATAGGGGTGCAGGGTAATTCACAATACGATACGATTCTCACCAGCTTGTGTTATGTGGACCTGGACACACTTCAGCGCTCATCCACCTACGTTACAGAAGTGACAGTTCTTGCATAACGCGCAGTCTTACTGGATTTTTAACCGTCCCGTCGATGCTGTCAAAGCAGGAGCAGGTTCAGACTTTCCACTTGAAAGATAACGGTGGCTCTCTGACCCACTCTCCCCTGCTGTCTGCCATCATCCTTCTGTGAGGGATAATGTTCCAATAAGTTCACTTCCACCCATTTTGGCCCCATTCATCTGATAAACGCCACCACACAGAGTCATGAAGTAATAACACTGGGGGTTCTGTTTAGAGTGCTGCATGTTTTAATTAAAATACTGATATTTGCCGCCAGTGTATCGCTAAATGTTTCTCAAGAGTAAGCTATACGATATGTTACCGCATCAACAGACTGTCCCACCCCCCTCAGACTGAACTATGCTTGGTACGGTCGCTCGATCTGCATCAGAGTTCAGCTGACAGCTCAAATCCCTAAACCCTAATCAAAGTGCAAATGCACCACAGTTGGTCTCAGTCAAATTAAACAAGTTAGGTGTGACAACACATTCTCATAGACAGTATTACAATAACTGCAACCTCATAAATCAAGTGCTACTTGAGTGTCATGAACACAAAGTCAGAACTGAGCCTTGATCTGCTGCTCCAAACACTGTGGTGCAATCACAGCAACGAGACGGAGGCTCTGACACCCGTAGGGACCACACATCGTAAAAAAAACACAAAGTCCTCTATCATAGGCCGGCACCTACAGTAACACAATGACCAGGGGGCCACGGCCAGTATGGATCAAGTCACAATCAGTTAACATCAATGCTGGAAACTGATTCAGTTTGCAATCAAATTACAGAAAATTGTTTGACATGAAACTGTTCTGACAGGCAATTGCAAATGGATGCTCTCACTCCGGGTATCAGACAGTGCCGTTTTAATGAAGCAAATTGAATTGACTGAACTGACGGCGAATCATTACTGACCTCTGTGAGCATATCTGAGTGTTTATTTTCCAGCTGTGGTGGGTCCTAACAGTTACACCTTAAATGATTGGTAACACGTTCACCAAGACTGACGCGCTTAATCGTGACAGTAATTTAATTAAAGAGAGCGAGATGCAAACTCCTGCGGGATTAAAACCAAAATTACCCCCACGACCGCACTCCTATCACATTCAGGCTCCCTCCCGGGTTTTAAATTTCAATAGCCGATGACGCCAGGAGACATCAGGTGAATATTTAAACGGGAACCTAAGCCGCCGGTGGGACATACGAGACGATTAGAGGGGAAACAATTCTTCCAGTTTAATTTGTGTAAAAAGCCTCCGCTGTACAGCTGTCCCACACAGCCACAGAAGAGCTCACACACCCGCGATCCTGCGGCCCTTTAAAAGTGTGTCAGTAACATCCTTGTTCACGCCTCCTTTACTGACCTTCCAATGCCTTTCTTAAGCCGTAAATGCTTAATGGTAAGAGGCTTTAGAGGAGAATATCCCTCTCTATATCCTCCATCCTTGTTTTCTCTCCCTTTCAGCCCCCCATCTCCTTTCCCCTCCCCGCCTCCCTCCATCAGTTTCTGTATCTTGCTAATAAAGACTCCATCGCATTCTGCAGGAGGCGCAGGACTTGTGAATGAATAAAGTTCTGCTTGAGTCTCCGGCGTCACGTGACTCATGCCGGGGGGAGCAGAACCTGGCAGAGCGCTCTAATGGAGGCCACCGGATCAAGCCTCAGCAGAAGTTTGAGTCATCTGGTGGAAGCAGCTGGGAGGCGGAGGCACCTCAGAGAGAAGAAACAAGCTGGAGGAAAAATAGTGAGTTCGTTACAAGAATGTGGGAAACTGCTAGAAGGGCCGGCTAAATAGGTGAGATGAGAAGAAGCCTTATTAAGGGTATATTAATGTGGAGAACTAAAGACTTTAAGATCCAGGATATGTTTTAAGCATTTAAACCTCAAAGTGTGTGCGATGCCAGACGCCTATTGGTGAAAAACGGACCATCTGTTCTTGGATGGTCTTTGGTTCCAGGTGAAGTCACCATCTGCTGCAGAGTAAAGGACCCGTCACACCAGCATCTAAAACACGAGAATCAATTCATCTAAACCACAGGGGATTGTTATGAACTGTGGACTTGCTCACAGGGGAGGATACAGGAAATCTGGGTGAATTTTTTGCATCAAGTTCTTTCTGGGCAGCGCGGTTAGCACTGTCGCCTCACAGAAAGAAGCTCATGGGTTTGAGTCATGGGTTCAAATGCTAGCTTCTGTGTTGACTTGGAAGGTTGCTCTGGTTTCCCTCACAATCAAAACAGGTGTGTTAGGTTAATTTGCCGGTCAGCGCCCGGGACCAAGAGAACTGGCTCGGATCTTGAGGTGGTCCGTATGCGACGTACACTGACTGCACTGATGCTCCAGGATGGGCTGAATGCAGAGAACCAGTTTCACTATGTTGTACATTGTTGTGTGACCAAAAAAGATGATTTCTTTTTTATCCTTAGTGAAATGTAACATGAATTTAGACCGGGACTGATAAAAGCCATTCAGGGAGCCGGCTCCGAGATGGCAAAGGTATCATTACCTGTGCTGCATCATTCCCAACCCAACTGTCAGAATAAAGGATGGCAATGGATGTTTTTGCAAACCGCAGATATGTGGAAGCATTTCTTTGTGTTGCAACCCTACATTTCTTTAGATTCAGTTTTTAATTTAATTTAGTGTCGACGCAGTGTCTAAAAATATGTCTGGAGATCGTCCCGAGGTCCAGTGGTTTCACACTTACACATGTCGGAACGTAGCCATTAAATCCCGATTGGACAGTCGGTTCATAAACATGTCATGTGAGCGTGACATGTATTATACAAATGTGCCATGCTAGTAGTCCCCATGTCATCAGCCCTCTCGTGTGGCCTATTTTGTGCAGACGTGCCAATAAATCAGTATCACTGTATATCTTGGTGTGACGATGCCTCAAAGCTGTTAAAATTGAAAAAAATAAATGCATAAATAAATAACAACAGTGTATCACAATGCAAGGTGAAAACAATGTGATGTGGAAGGTGAAAAAAAGCAGGTGAGTTATCACCTCACTCTGCAGTTCACCCTCTACAGTTTTATTGTTCAGCTAAGGCAATGACAGAATAAGTAAATACCTGTTCTGTCACTCCACACTGCTGGGTCATATTGATCAAGAAAGCATTACATTAGCTGTTCTTAATTACCACTGTGGATTAAGACCAGCAAATGTAAGGCTTTCCTGATCAGGAAGGTCTTTTTTGCTAAAAAATACCAACAACAACAAAAATAATAAATGGTCTAACGCACACAGAGTGATGGGTTTCTTGTTATCTGGGTTACACGAAGACAAGAATGCTGTATACCATATCTCCAGAAAGAAATACAACACAGTGACTCCACTGACAGGTAATCTTGAGGAAATGAAGCAAATATACAACCACAGCAGAGGCCAGCGCAGGGAACAAACATGAAGCAAGGAAAAAAGTTGAAACTTGCTGAAAGGCTTTATCACCAACAGCCCATTACGTGCAACCGCAAAAGCAAAAGCATTCTGAAATAAATCCTTTCTATTTCTATCTATCCCCATGCTTTCTTATTTCTCACATATTACTTTCTATCACACTTTATTTGCACATCAAGGATGTGTGTGACGCTCCAGCGTGAATTACACTTCATACACAAGTAGGCAGGCAACGAGTGCCAGGGTGCCAATGACCTGGAGGCCAACGTCCAGGTCGAGGCTAATGGCTAGACAGGGATAAGAAAGGGCTTGTTGGCTTGATTCCTCTTAGAAGAGCAGGTGGTTGGCCGAGGCTGCTGGAAGCTAAGCTGTCGCAGTGAGACTCCAGAGATGTAATTAAGTGGACACTGGAAGAAAAAAACAAGGGTGCTTTTACAGTGTGGCTTTCTGTGCCAGCCTTAACCCTGGAAACAAGAGCAAGCTTGGAACCCTGTCTAACTGTTAAGTAAGATCATTGGGGTGGATCAGCGTCACTGTAGGCATATTGACAGGAGAAGAATCAGGCAACTGTCAGTTTAACCTATCCTATAAAGGTGATTAAAAGGGAATCTGAAAGTGTGAGTATTGCTATATAATTTATGGATCTGTTATGTCCTGAATAATGTTAAGTACAGGGGCAAAGAAAATTGTCCCTACAACGTGAACATAGTTTAGGTAGTTTAAAGGCTGTGCTTTGCTCATATTTAAGTTCATACTTTTATTTTTGATAATTTACTAGAAAGTGTTTAATGTTTTAAAAAATACATTATCATTATACATTACATTGTACATTGCTGTAGAACCTCAAGTAACCCTCTGTCTGCTCTGTTTTAGCTCCTGTCTCTTTAAGGCCCCACTCCCGAAAAGCCCTGTCTGCCATGATTGGTCAACTCACACAGGTCTGAGTAGACACCACCTTCATGTATTTCGACTGTAAATATCACCACAAGAACCGCTTCTTAATAAAAGATGTCACCACCACATGTTATAAAAGGAATATGAATAACTGTATTAGCCTCCATAGTATCACATTATGGTTACAGCAAGCTAGTAGCTGGATGCTAATCACAGTAAAGCCATGTTGCCAAAACAAATGAATGTCTGCAGTTTGACCATTTCTTTTTTAAATGCAGCGTTATCGTCATTGTCAGGGCATATCTGTCAAGTAGATTAACATGGAGTGACAGAAGACACACAAATACTGACAAGGATCCAGGCGTCATCTAAAAACAAAGCTAATGCTAGCTGAACTGCAGCAGTGTAAGCACACCAAAACAAAACCAATTGGCAGCATCAAAGTTACTACTTTCAGTATTTAGTTGGCTTCTAAAGACGCTTTGCGTTCAGATGTTTCTCTTGACTGTCCCTCGATTTAACAACACTGCTCCAGTCTGTTGGTGTAATAGATGCTTGTCACTTAGTCACAGAAAATTCTAATGCATAGTTCAACAGGCTAACGTACTTCCACCATCCTTGGACTTGTACTGTTACTGGCCCTTGCTGACAAAGCAGTCTGGAGTGAAATGCACATACACATTTTTCAGTCACTGTAGGGAGACTTTCATCACATTTCCATTAAAGATAAAGTTTATTCCCTGGGACTTGACCTCCTCAGATGGTGGGAGTAGATTAAAACTTTTGTTTTGATTCTTGCAGCCAACAACAGAGATGCTAACTCTTTTGCTCGTACCTTCCTCATCTTTAACTCGCTCCGGCCCCTGCTCCACCTAGCTTTGTGTCCGCTAGGTTGGCAGTACGCAAATGTGTACAAAGTGACACAGACAAGAAACAGAAGAAAAGGCTGGACGAGGAGAGTTTAGATGAGGAGAAGTGTTTTATGTTGGAAGGAATGGTGTGGACTCTGGGCTTTGTGACTCTTTGTGCAGACATTTTACATGCACAGCTATATGACACTGTAATAGGAAAAGCCCCAAAAAGCATAATATGTCCTTGTTTGATGTTGTTTTGAAAGTTTCCAAGTTGCCGTGGATTTGTAGAGGAGAATCCTTGAAATAAGACACAATGCACTTGACTCATGTAAGAACTTGAATGCGGGCTGTTGAATCATTTAAGCAGTGACTAATCAAAAAAGAAAAATTAATGACGGCACTCCCATTAAAAACGATCTCATATCGGCACGGAGAGGTTTTGAGCCGGACGCCTTTCTTCAACTTGTGTTCCCCCACCTCGTGACATCCTCAGTACCTCAGTGGCCAGGTAATGTATTTCACTGTAACTGTGGTTATGGCTATTAAAGTGCCTAGCCATGGATGATTTATCATCATGGTTATGAATACACTTTGCCTACATAATGCAAATGACTTGGGCATTTTAATGGGTAATCCGCAGATTTACTGTTAGATATAACTCTCCCCCTGACCTCAATGAGGACACCTAACTTTTGGTGGTTGAATAGATTCCCCTTATTCAATAGTTAATAGTAGTGTACCGAATTATGATTTGAAGGTTTTTCATTTAAGCTGTTTGTTATCTGGGTTTCTGTGTATTGGGCTTCTCCAGCACGATATCTGTATCACTGCCAGATCCCCCTCCTGTCTCATGCTGAGGTGCTCATGAAACCATATGGTTATATGAGCACCTGAGCAGGTGTATCTCGCATTGTGGACACCTGCACACACACACACACACACACACACACACACACACACTGTGTTGGCATCTTGTGCATCTGTGTGTGCACGTGTGTGTGTGCAAGCTTGTGCAGATATTTTTTTAAGTATTCGTTTTTTTAAGCTTTATGTCTGTAGGATCAAATGTCAAACTGAGGTATTAAATGAGAGGTCAAAATGAGCGATGTAATGTAAAGTAAATGGATCATTCTCAAGCATAGAATTACTCAAACGTGTGTGTGTGTGTGTGTTTGTGTGGATGCAAACTAAATTATTCTTCCCAGCTCTTCCTTTGCTTATGAAGCCAGAAGGAATGCTTAATGAGTGTGTCAGCATGTGCTGGCTAACTGTGGTGATGTGTTTGTGTACGAGAGAAAGGGAGCAAGCAGCATGTATGCAGAGCAGGATGTGTGCATGTGTGACTTTGTTTGAATGCGTGTGTGTGCGTGTGTGTGTGTGTGTGTGTGTGTGTGTGTGTCAGTGTGAAGACGCCCACATCACCTCGACATCACCTCAAAGTAAAATAATGAGATTCATTTCTGAACAGTATCCTATTAAATAAGTGCAAAGTGTCAAGTTAGCAACATCATAGTGTATTAAGCAAATGGAGCGCAGAGGGAACAAATGAGGCTCTACATCTTGTTTTGCTCTGAGCATGAATTCCAAAGTTACCGGTTGAGGGCATGAGGTTCATTCTCTGCAGAAAAAAATAGTTAATCAACTAATCATCAAAGTAAAAATAGCCAGGCAGTCATCAGATCCTGCTGTAAAACTTTTGTTTTCTCTTCATAAAAAGACAATAGCATGTTTGTGCTTGTGTTTGCTGGAAATGCTTTCCATGACAGCGAGCAGAGAGCTAAATCATTCTGAATAAAAGATCCTTGAGGTGACAAAGCTTATATGAATGGCTGTGTAATTGGATCTGGCATCATTTAATGTCAAGGACTTTGCGACAACGTGTGAGCTCTATGCGCTTTCTGCATGATGTGAGTTGAAGCCTTGACATATTTCAGTTAAGCGGTAGATGGAATGAAGAAAATGTAAGAGAGAAAAAAACAAAACAGCGTCATTCAAAGGAAAAGGGCTGTAATGGTCGGACATCGGCAGAATCATATTTTATTACTAAAGATCAGCTGGCCTTGAGATTTCCAACCAGGTGCTGCTCTGAATGTCGATCTTTCAAGGAGGGTTTAATTTTCATTCTGTGAAAAATCTCAAGGCAACATTAAAACGACCTGCTGACATTGAAATATGTTTCACACTGTAGGGACAAGCTCCCTGCTGCATTATTATAGAGAGGAGGTAAAGGGAATGAGCTCGTTCTTGTGATGACTGTAGACTTTTGCTGGTGTTTTGTAGAGGTGGGTGCAATTCATCGATGTGGCGATGCATCGCGATGCGTCACGTGGCGATTTGGCATCGATTAATTAACGCTGATGCTTTGCCACAAGACCGGAACAAAAAACAGGTAACCGGAACCTTAGCGTGCGCGCCGCCCAGACTGTTTAGTGAGTGGAACCACAACAAACGGAGCAGTAACGTTAGTTTCTTTGCAAAATGGCAACAGCTTTAGCAGCCCCCAAAGAGCGGCCGATTTGAAAAATACAAGTCAAATGTTCAAAAAACCTTGTTATTTACTTAATTAGTGTAGTTTTAGAGGAACTGTGTTAATTGATAGGCTATTTATTTACAAATGTAGCCACAAGTGAAGACAAAATCAATCTTATATGGAAAAAAAGCATTAAAAATCGCAATAATCGAAGAATCGTGGCACCAATAATCGAATCGAATCGACAATCGTTATAATTGAAGAATCGAAGCTCCCATAATCGAAATCGAATCGAATCGTGAGGTTCCCTTGTTGGAACACCTCTGGTGTTTTGTATCTGTGTGCAGGGGGGTGTTTTTGCAGAGGCTGGGTCCTGGTTGGCTGAAGGTCCTGCCTCTCACACACCTGCAGCCTATCTACTCACCAGCTTCGGCCTAGGTGCTCCTGTCTTGTCTCCGGTCGCTGCCAGATTGTTTCTGCCTTTCATTGTTTTGCTACTGCATTCGTTTGTTTGAACCGCACGTCTCAATCCAGCCTCCTGCACTTCTGCGTCAAGACCAACACATCTGTGGATTCACTCACCTGTGCCATCGCCTGAGCCACCACCCTCCATCCTTTCACCTGAGCCAATCAGTACATTCCTTCAAACCTGTGCCCCAGTCTTGGTATCCTCTTCTGAGTCCAGAAACCAACCTCAAACCAAATTTCTAGATATTGACACGACTTCACTAAGTTTGTCATCGTTATGTACAAGTTATGTTATGTAAGTACAAAACAAAAGTCAAACGAGACGAAGTGAAATGGAAAACTAATTGTCTAATAGTCAAATGTTCAACCCCGAGATTCCACCAGGCCCGCCTCCGCCTCATTACAGCAGAAAATACGGCCTAGCGGAGCCGATCGTGGATGTTCTAGATGCATCAGGCTCCAGAAGCAGCTCTCTGCTCTGCTCCCTGGAGAACACACACCAAGTCTATTTTTGACAGCAGCAGACTGCAGCCAACCTGCACAGAGCACATCAAGCCCGACAGGAAGTCCGACATCAGAACAGCACAGTGCATCTGGTCAGTTTTACACAGTGCTATGTTCTCCACACCACACATGCCGACATTTCAAGATGTTTTCTACAAAGCTGAAGGTCGTTTAAAGTTAAATGATGAACTTTATTTTTATTCACATCACATCAACATGTTGTTTCCTCTTAATCCGTCCCGGTTCAATGTCATCTGACTGAAGAATGAGTGGCTCCCGTTTTTATCTCTTTTGCAGAACACAAAAAAAATTCAACTAAATTTAAAACCTGGCTGCCTGGCTGCTGTGTGTCACACAACACGCTGCCACTCTGCATCCGGTGTTCCATTGGTTTGCAATGGAACACCCTTTAAGGGCAGAACACTCTCAGAATATAAGAAACCTAATTTAAAACTGTCACTCCAGAAGTGTGCAAAAGTTGTGGCTGTAAACCACACACCTGAACTTTGGTTCCATTGTTCATCTGTCGAGTTTATTTTAGCGACACACTTATTACAAACCAACAGGAGCTGTATTTATAGTCACACCTCACACTCTCTTCATTAGAGAGCCACGGACAGAGGAAATTAAAAAAGGTGATCGTGTGAGTCACATCATTTCATGCTGCACCTCACTTTACTTTACTGTTCCACTTCCTTCCCCGTGTCTCAAAAGGAGCGTGCAAAGCTCATATGGGCATGATATAAATATCAAAGCTGACCTCCAGAGTTTTTGAGATGCATGTTCTTAAATTAAACTGGGCTGTCATAGTAGAAGGATGCAAATATTGTTTGGAAGTACATGACCAGAGAAAAAAGAGAGGAAAGAAAGGTACAGTGGTACTCCTTTCTGCACAAAAGGTAGAAAAAGCAACAACAACCAGAATGCACTGCACCCCACGAGACCAATACACTCCCCCACTGATGGGTGACATACTGCGACACACACTACACTGTGACATTTCTGGTCTTTTCTTATCTCTTTTAAACTTATTCTACTTTAGCCTACTTTCCTATATCTAAGAATTGTTGTGTTTCTTAGTGGAATTTATTTTTTTCCTGCTTGTTTTCAATGTATTTGAAATGCAATTTTCAATTTGGTGTGCCCGTGTAAAGCACTTTGAGTCGCCTTGGCAGGCTTGATTTGAGCTATACAAATAAACTCGCCCTGCCTTACACTAAAATGAGTTCTTGAAAACACCACAGACAATGAGCGGGATCACGGTTCATAGTTGATCAGCACTGCCTTGTTTTATAGGTTGAGTTTCTCACCTGACAGCAACAACAACATTCGGTGTGATCACTTGAAGAAGTCAGAAGACGCGGAGAGAAGATGTTTCCTGCTGCATTTATGAAACACTGTTTCCTCTGCAGGTGTGTCAGGAAGCATACCTGTTAAGTATCAGGTGTTAGTATAGCTCAGTGTTTCCCATACCTTCCAGGCACAACTCTGAGAGAAATGACTTGCTCCCAAAAGTTGGTGAGGAAAAAAAACTGCTTCTTACAAGATTAACTCCCAGTCCCAAATGTGTATACAGTAAACACTCTTACATATAAATAATGTATTTTTAGACTTAATTTAATTCCCTGCCTGTATTTGGTAGCCAACTCCTCCTCCTCACTTCTTCTCCAACTCCAAAGCCGTCCTACTAAAAAGCTCTGTGAGTGTGCTGACACACTGTAGCCAACACCAGGATGACAGCAGAAAGAAGAGACTGGCTCAGTAGCAGACCGTGTTCTCTTGAAGCTGCTCTGCTGTTTCCCTCCAAACAAAATACACACTGTCGCTCTGCATTGCAGTTAGCCCTTGAATCTGACTTGCCAACCAATTAGTCACACAGCCCGAGCTTTAAAGAGACGATGAATGGGTGAAACGAGTGAACAAACACCTTCCTGCGGCACCATGCTGTGCGGAGGATGTCTGACTCGCCCGTACACGGCGCCACGTTAGAAATCGGAGGCAGAGCCGAGCGCCAAATACACTCGAGAGGCTTTAGGGGGTGAGGGATGAAAGGATGAGGGAGGTGTTTGTACAACCCTTGTGCCACTCTTTCATCCCTCTCTCCACCCCTTCTCCCCAAAGCACATTAAGTGTACACTCTCCTGCGGCTCTTCCCCGGAGACCGATAGAATACTCCATGCTGTCTGGCTTTTCATAAACTGCCGCGCTCTTTTTCTTTTCAATGAGAAAGATGGTGAAGGTGGGACGAAAACGGGAATGAGGGAGGCATGGAGAAGGAGGGATGGCAGCTGGGGAGAAGGGGGAGTGGGGTGAGGAAGGGAAGAAGTAAGAAGGCTTGAATACATATTTATTAACCAGGGGTATGAATAGTTAAGTGGAAGAAGCTCCGCAATGCGGAAAGGGTATAATTTCCAAGACATCTGCGGTAAATATAGTGTTGTGTCGAACACAGCATGTGTCCAAGAGGCAGCATTACCTATGCATGCAAACAAAACATGGCTGCATACACACTGCATTGAAAAGCTGGTGTGCATGGAGAACTCGTAGGCCTATAATGTGTTTCTATGAGTGTCGAAAGAAACACTTTCTAAAACATTCTGAGACCGCCTTTAAACAGACGTAACCAAAGAAAAAAAATAAAGTTATAACGGACGTAATCACCTGAAAGTGTTCTGCATTCAAACGTTAGAAGCTAGTTCCAGGAGACATTTCAATTATTAGCCTAAGACAAATGAAGTGCATAACTGTAGAGCCCTCTTAGTACTGTCAACATTTCCTCATGAAAATATTCCTCCCATTCAACTTAGCAAGGCCACCTGAACCTGAATGTGAAAAGCAAATACCACATGTGTGTGTATATATACAGTATGTGTGGCACCACATATATCTATATATATATATATATGTGTGTGTGTATGTGTGTGTTTCCTGCACATAATAGAATATATAAAACATATTAACTGGCCAAACTGAAGAATAATTGCATATGTTATGATTATTTCAATGACTCTATATTTCACAGTACACTAGTAAGACTCTTTATGCTCTATTTTGCATCAAATTAGATAAAAAGAACTAGAAATAGTTTATTCTCAGTTGGACAGTATAGAAGCACAGTTATAACTTAATTACACATTATACAACTAAATCGTATTATAATTAGAAACTGCATGTAATACCATATAAGATCCAAAATATACCATACTTGGACGCCATTATTCCAAATTATAGTACAATTAGAAAACAAAAAGGAGATCATGACATACTATTGACTGTTTGACAGGTTTATAGCCTAAAAAGAAATTAAATAGTAAAAATCCATCCTTAATTTCTATCTGATAGACCCTCATTAGGCTTTTTTAGGGATAATGAGGGTTTAACTGTATTGTTTTACTATAAAGAACATAGTATTACTATTCTTTGTTTAATCTGATACAAAATTCAGCTCATTACATCTCATTAGTGAAGTGTAAAATGAAGTGCGACCAATTTTTCTATCTTAAAACCTTAGACCTGGAGGTTTGATTGATTATGATACAGATTTTGTCTTTGTTTCTCCGCAAGAGCCGTTGTTTGACCGTGACAACTCAGTCTCTTCATTATGTCTGCCTATTAGCAGGTACTAATGTAGAAGAGAGAGGACCGTAAATCTGGAGTCACAGGCCTGCTTTGTGGCCAGGCTGCTAAACCGTGTGTTGTGTGGATCAATTATCTGTTGGCTGAATGTTAACACAGCCGCCCTCGTCCCCCCGCCTACTCCCCCATGTTTGGATGGTTCGAGGGCTGAGATGGAGGTAAACTCATAAACACAGACACCATTGGGAAAGAGAAGTAAGATACTCTGGTGATGGAAAACAGAAATGTATTTTTCTCACGGCCAAGTGAAAAAAAATCTACCATTTGGATGAGATAATTCCTCTTGTTTCCATTGCAGTTTCATCTGCCAGCGCTTATTAGAATCAAGCTCCAGTGCTTCAAAACAAGGCAGCGAAAAGCATCAAGAGTTTTGGGAAAATGATCTCACAATACTGGTAGACTGGCAGGTTTTTGCAACATTTATATTCAGACCTCACAAGGAATTAGTGGGGGAGTGAGTTAGATGATAAATGAGTGTGTGGAGTCGGCGGAGGGAGGAAACATGGGCACACATACTGCACTGTGGGATGAATATACCAAGAAAGAGGGAGAGAAATCGATGGCGAGGTGGAGAAAGAAGGAATCAAAATGTGGAGAGGGTAAACAGAGGCGGTCTCTCTCTTTATATTCCAAATGTCTTCCATTCTACTCTAATTTCCTCTCGTCCCAGTCCTTCTCGTCACAGATTCCCTCCATCCCTGTTTGCCAATTTACCCCACTCTACATCGGACCGTGCTCGTCAATCCCTCTCTGCAGATGGATGGATGAAGTGAAAAGATGTTTAAATAGAAAGTGGACTCGAGGTGAGGAGGGTGGATACACTGATAGACTGACAGGGCGAATGAGTGATGGGGGAAAGATGCTTGAATACATGTTAAGTTGAGAGGAGTGGTGAGCAGAGTGTGGTGGAAGGGAGAAAGGAAAGATGGAAGGGAGGAATACACGGTTTGTTTTTTTTAAATCGATGAACACTTAGCTAGAGCGATGGCAAGAGGAAGGGAAGGAAAAAGGTGGAGTTGCTCTTCAGGTGCTAACATTCAGGGTGGTTTACGGCTCCTCTGTGATTTTACCGCCAGAGATGACAAGGAGTGAGCTGGGCTACATGGCACAAATGGCAATTTTCATATTCTTAAAGAAATGTCACGAGGAAATTTACCCCAAAAGCTGTGGCTTGCATCGTCCTCATTTGTAATAATTTTTTTTCACATCCTTGTCGGAGCACAAACGTACCCAGTTGCCAGAGTAAGATGTTGGCATTGTACATTCCTGCAAACCACCGATACATTATTTTTTTTAACACTCCGTGGATCGTATCAACATTTCTTCAATATGTGTAGAAGGACACAAGATGCTGGTGGCATCACAGCAAGACATGGAAGCTATCAAGCCTGAAAGCTATGTGTTCTAAGGGAAACCTGAAGACTGGATTGCCAATACACAAATCCTTGTTACAGTAAAGCACCTTTAGCCTATCATTTTCACTTAGCTATGATTTACCTTTCCAACAGGCTTTGTTTCCAATTCAACAAGCTCAGCTGGCTGAAAAGCCAATGATGAGGGACATCCCTTGAAAACAAAGGCCACAGACACATACTGATGGCCTTGTCATTGGTTGATGGCCGACCTTCGGCCTTGTATTTCAGGGCTGTAACCCTTACCAAGCGTTCTTTGTGCCAAAACCTAACTGGACCAAAAGCACAGCAGTGTCAGCCTATAAACTGAAAACTGAACCTGAAGAAAAAAAGCTGCAACATAAAGAAATGTTAACATGATAACACGATAAACCTAGTTATTCTGGTGACTGGGTTGCTCTGTCTGATGTTATACATTTTAAAATAACATGAAAGTTAGACTTGTTAGACAGTTAGACCACTGTAGACTGACCTACAGGACATATTTTACCCTCTTTGTTGACTGGAAGGGAAAAAAGACACAAGTAAATGCTGTCTTGAGGGGACACAGAAAACACTGCCACAATGAGAGAACACTTTTGTAAAGTACACTTCAGGACAATACAGTTTAGAAGAAGGGTAGAGAAAGTGTGCTGGGAGAACAAATAAGAGGAAATATGAAGAAGGAGATGGCAAGAGAATAAAAGCAGAAAAATAAGAGATTTGTGGCAGACAGACAAAGTAGGAAGTGGAGATGGGCCAGAGTAGTTGCAAAGATCAAAGTGTGTTGAGTCGGCTGTTTATTTGATCAATCCAGTGTTTCCTGGTACAGGGCAAGAGGGAGGAATGGAGGAAGGGAGGAGGAAGAGGAAATTCACAGGATCAAAGCAGTGTGGTGTGTTTACGCTGTTTTATTGTGTATTTGTGTGGGTGTGTGTATTTGTAATGGTAACTCAATTTGCCATAGGTGTTAGTGGAGCAGATTACAACAGGTTCAATTTAACTACTTTGTGCGTTGAGTGTAAACATTGCTGCACATGACTGACTGCATTGTCTAACTGTACCAACCACTTTTGTTGATTTCTATATATGCTGCTTCCATAAGTTTTTTAAAAAAACAACCCCACATAACCATTAGAAAATCAAACCTAATAACCTTAACGTAATGCCTTTTTTAAAATTCTGCTTAACTTAGGTGTGTTCGTACAATATTTCATATTAAAGCTACTTGCAATCTAAAAGGTATTTCCTCCAGTGCTAAATTCAATTAGCACTTCTGCAGTTCCTTCGAGCTCTACCAAGCATATGAACTATGACACTTTCCAATACTGTTTTTGTTAATTCTCACTGCTCAATTCAAGGCCATTTTCACGCAGTTACAGGAGAAAAAGACCTCCTAAATGTATGCTGCACAAACAGGTGATTAAAGGAGTCATCACCTGGTTTTTTACATATCCAGTCCCTCTTGGATCACTTTGGATCAATTCTTAAAACTTATTGGAAATTTTTTTTTTTTTAAAAATCAAACATAGAGCTTGTTCTGACACTTTTTCATACCGCGACTTTCTCACGCGAGGTTTTGACCAGTCCGGATGTGCCTTGTATTAATATGTAATGAGCAGGGTTGGGAGGGTTACTTTAAAAATGTAGTCCGATACAGTTACTAATTACCTGTTAAAAATGTAGTCAGTGGGCGCGCAGGTAGTTGAGTGGTTAGAGCGCATGCCACGAACGCAGTGGACCCCGGTTCGAATCCGGCCGGAGGACCTATACTGCATGTCACACCCCCCATCTCTCTCCCCTTTCCGATCTGTCCACTGTCAAATAAAGGTGTCTATGCCTAAAAAAAAAAAAAAAAAATGTAGTCAGTAACGTAATCCAAGTACCACAATATTAAAGTAATGTAACTTGATTACTCTAAGTTACTTTTGGATTACCTCAATGCACATGCAATTAAAGACTTCCTCTAAGGAACACATAAAGCAAATTAAATATTTAATTAATTGTAGGGTTTGTTAGATTTATTCAGTTTTATTCATTGACTACTAACTATTCAGCTGTATTCAAGAATTACATGACATATTACAATAATAATAATAATCATGATAATAATAATGGTAACAGTTATTATTAGTGTTATTGTAACTACTAGGCCTATTTCTAGTAATAGCAGTAGTAAAACACCCCCACATATAGGATGTGTGGCACTTATTTGTCCCCCAAAATTACCCATACAATTTCCTAATATAATCATGCTATTTTAATACCTTGTTGTGATCTAAAGTGTTAGTGACCCATTTCAGTCACTGCAGGTGTTTCAGGCAATTTTGTAACGTACAAGCCTCACAAGGTGGCAGTAGCTACATTTTAAGTGTCTATGGGGCCCTTGCAAGTCAACAAGATTTCCACGATGAAGTCTGTGCAAATGTTTCACAATAAAAGCCTACTAAGCCATTTATGCTGGAGGACTTTAAATTTGAGACGGACACAGGAAGTGTTGAGTTTGTATTAACAATGTAATGTCTTAATTTTAATAGGGCAAACAGGAGCGAACCAAAACGAGACTTCAAAACTACCAAAAAACCTAAACACGTACCATCCCGGTCACCAGCAGCACCACCCACAGACCCAGTAGTAGTACCTAGTAGCAGCAGCAGCAGTAGTAGAAACAATCACAGTCCGAGTCTGGTTAACAGGCTAACTAACGTTAACTTTAGCTAACAGAATTTCTGTGTAGCTAGCTAACGTTCGCAGTTTCGCTTACCATTAAATGTTTCTTTAAATTAGATGTGGAGTCCTTGGACTATGACAGTGTGTGTGCACAACTGGGAGGCATAGCTTGCACTGTACAGTGATGTTGTTCCCTCTTACTGCTTTAGAAACAAAGTAATGGCGAAATTTCCACGCAGTGAAAGCATTATTTTCTCTAGCGCTCAAGTTCATAATGAGCCGCCTGGCTTCACTTGAGAGCAGAGCGTCGTTGTGACTGACTTGTCTGTAGTGTAGTAATGTGTGCACTCGTGCATACGGCATTGCCGCATTGGCAAGTGTTAGATTCATTCATTCACATTTATTCATAATTTATTATCATATATTTTAATTGTAATCCAACTAATAATCCCAATTTTTTTCCAAATGTATCTGTAATCTGATTACGTCTTTTTTTTCTGTAACTGTAACGGAATACAGTTACTGTTTTTTTGTATCCTAATTACGTAACGCCGTTACATGTAGTCCGTTACTGCCCAAGCCTGGTAATGAGGCACGCGTTGATTGGCCGCAGGAAGGACAGAGCCGGAATCGGGGCTAGCCTGCATGCACACACAGACTCCAAAACATAAACAGCCCCCTGTCATGGCGCACACACTAAATGACGAACTTTACGGAATTCAGCCATTTATGTACGAGCCGGAGTCGGAACCCGAGCGGGAGAGTGAAGAGGCAGGGACGGTGAAGAGACACGTTTACAGCAGGATGTCTCTGAATGGTAAAATCTTTTTTTTTTCCTTCTTACTTTTCACACTCGTGTTTTACATGTAAGACCTGAGTTTTAATGCTGGCGGTCACGATGTATGGCGTGAAAATGACAGAGAAATAGGCAGATTCGGCGTGCTCACTCTGGCTGAGGACGGCTGTGAGCCGATGCTTAATATGCAAGTAGCCTCCTGTGGTAACGTCACCACAGGAGCAGAGTCAAAATCTCGTGCTTTAGGAACGCGCACTATTGTGCGCTATCCCTGTTCGGAAAAACAGCCAAAGCGAAAAAAATGAGCCACTTTCAAACTCCAGCTTTTCAGGCAAGATTCAACAGAGGTCCAACACCAATATGCATGATTTAACGAGAGAAATTGCGATTTCCGGGTGATGACTCCTTTAAGTTAATGATCAGCTCGTTGACATAATGGAGGACTTCCCTAAGAGGTTTGTGGGGACCAAACACACAGCTGTGTCTGCTAGACTTGTACAAATAGAATTTGCCACGGCAAAGGTAATAATATGTCAAGTTTGTGTTAATAGTTTGTTGAACTGTCCCCAAGTGACCAAAAGAAAATGAATTTAAGTTAGTAAGAGATTAGGTGATGTTATAAAATAATGTTTGTTTGTTTTTTTTTTTTCTTCTTTTTTTGTATCTCAGAAATACAAGTTTGACTTTTATGGACCTTTTTAACAATGTTCAAACTCAAAGAAATCAACATATTTACTGAAGGTAAAGTGAAACTCTCGCCAAAAAGCCACCTTGGCTTTTTTTGTGAATTGTGAATGTATATGAGTCGTATAAAACCACAATTACAACGAAAGAGGCACTTTTAAGATTTACCGTAGTTTTGTTTTCGGGCAAGCTCATTTTCAATGGAGTGCAGGGGCACTCAAACACTAGCATCAAAATATGCAAAATACGCTATTTTTAAAACACTAAGAAGGCTTGACACAACATGAAACTTTGCTTGTAGTATCACCAGGGTCTCTACACATAAACACGAGCATTGAGAACATTGTTTGTGTACATAGAGTTTACTAAAAAGAAGGTTTTTGAACAACTCACGCTAGCAGCTGTATCCCTGGCATGTCGCCGTCGTGGCAGACAAAAAATGTCGATCCCTGAGTGCGACCTAACTGGCAGGAGAGTAATGTTGGACCGCTCCTCAATCCTTCCTGTTAGGTCGCACTGAAAGTGTTTATTTATCCCAAATGGCCAAAATTACTTTCCTGTGCGTTAGCCATAAACTAGCAAAAAAGGACACACTGAGGGTGTGTTTGTATATGTTTAAATTGAAGTCAATCACTATACTCAGCATTCACCTGTGACTCTTTCTTCTTTTCCCATTAAAGCTCCAGTCACCATCGACGTTACAGGGCATAGGGTTACACCCAACAATGGTATCTTTTTATCTCTTGAAGACATGCAGTGATACCTCTGTGACAAACATCGGGTGTATTGGTTTGGATGTAAGGAACCACTAAGTGTCCTCAGCTTTATTTTCCAGTCATCTCCCATTGCCACTATACTATCACCAGGTATATGTAGCTGAAAATCCTAATACGAAAAAAACAACAACTTTCACTCACAGCAACAACTATGGGAGAGGCTATATTGGGAAAGCTGCAGTATGCAAGCTGCTTGACATGATTTGTTGTGTTAGGACAGCACAGCAGTGTGTCTGAGCTGTTTTTGGGGGTTTTGAAAATAATGGGAGCCTATGATGCCTGTGAGGTAAGTTAATCCTGCAGCAGCTGACAGTAGGAGCTTTGTGGTAAATACAGCAGAGGGGATTCAACTCTTCATAGGCTTTATTAGCTATGTGAAAAAAAGGACAGGTATACCAGTATGATGCTTTAAAACCAGGTCATTTATTTAATAGCTGTGTGCTCATTTGTGTGTAATTCTGTGTGCAAGAGAGCAGTGTTGTGGGCTGCTGGCAAATGAACAGAGGAAGAGAGAGCCAAGAGGGATACGTGCACTCGCAACACACACACACACACACACACACACACACACACAGACAAACATGAGGAGAAAGCAGAAGAGAGCAAACCCCCATCCTCACTGAGAAAGCATCACTAATACTCAAGCAATCAGAAGACTGGCCAACTCCTACGGACCCAACAGTGAACCCACTGTTTGTGTTTATCTTTATGTGTTAATCTTTGTGTATATGGCCATGTGTCTGGCCAATTAACTCAAATCCTAGGGTTGTGCCAGTACTGAGCTGAAATGAGTATCGTTTGACTACAATTTATTTATATCTGTACTTGTGATGAAGGGACATCCTCACTGGGTAGCTTACTTAAGCTTGTTCATTCAATTTCATAAAAAAAACTTGTTCTGTAAATGGTTTTATTACTCATGATGAGTACAAACAATGTACAGCTCAATTATGAGGCTGTTCTGTATATAGTTTTCTAATAAAGAATAACTTTAGAAACTCCTGATCAAACCATCAGGGTTAGGGTTATCAATTTCAGGATGAAGTTAACAACGTCCGGTTCGTCCCACCCACTTCAGGATTAAACTAACCCTGGCTCATTCCAGGTACAGCTATAATGTAGTTGGTTGAATAGATACAGATATGGTGTACCCATTTGATATGACAAACTTCCAACTCTTAAAGTGAAATCTAATGAATATTAAAGCAGATTGCACTTCAATGTATAGTCAATTCTGACTCCCATTTGTTTCTTACACAAGTAGGTGAACCTGCATAATGATGTTACTGATGTCATGTACATTCGTTTCATGACATATGCCACGTTACTTATCTTACTTGACCACTGTCTGACGACCATCTACTTCCAGTACAGTGAAGGTTTCGAGAGTCAGAAACACAGCTATGCCATGGGTTCACTGGTGTCCCCAATATTTGCCAACCTTGTCATGAAAAAAGTTGAGGGCAGAGTCTTGATTACATTCACAGGAACTGCTCCTGCCCACTGGTTCAGGTATGTGGATGACCACCTGGGTCAAAATCAGAGCAAGGGAAGTGGAAGCCTTCACAGAACATATAAATGCTGTGGACAATAAATCAAGTTCACATGGGAAGATGTCAGAGTAGACAGCCTGCCCTTTTCGGACTGCACAGTGCACAATGAAGAGAACAGAAGCCTCAACATCGAGGTGTACAGAAAACCTACACACACAGATCAATACTTGCTGTTCGACTCTCACCACCCACTGGAGCACAAGCTGGGGGTCATCAGAACCCTAAACCAGAAGACTGAGACAGTGCCCACAAAGGCAGAGGGGAAGGAGAATGAACAGAAGCACATCAGGGGAGCACTTAAAACCTGTGGCTACCAAAACTGGACCTTTGTCAAAACCACTAAAAGAACCAAAGCAAACAAAGAGGAGGAGACAAGAAAACATAGTCATTCCCTATGTCGCAGGAACATCTGAGAAACTCGGGAGGATCTGCCAGGACTGCACAGATTTGTACATTTGGGAGACAAAACAACCTCTCCATAAACCAATAGCTCAACACTGGAGTGCCAACTTCTCAGGTCATGACTTTGAAGGAGATCTGGAGGAGAAAATTCCTTTGAGAACAATGTAAACATCTTGGCCAGAGAAGACAGACGATTTGACAGAGGAGTGAAGGAATCCATCTATGTCAAACTGACTGTCTTTAAACAGAGAGGGTGGACTAAGTCATTACTTATCACCCACCTACAATGCAGTACTGAGTTCCCTCCCCCGACAGCTCGACAACCATTCACACCTGTGCTCACCTAGCCTTAGCAACCCACATGAAGGCCGGATGGACAAACAACCCACAAGTGGCCCTAAAGACTCAGAAACTCAGAGCTCAGAGTCCTTAACAACTCTGGAAAGACACTCCCACGCGGAGTTTAAAAGCCTGCCAATTCCTGTCCAGTCTTTAGAACTGCAGAAGCTTCTTGGATGAGAGGTGAAACATCTTCGAGAAACTTAAAGAAGTCCAGTTGCCTATGATACAGCACCTAGATTTACCATGACCTGGATGACTGAGAACCTTCATCAACATGCATCACTTATGTAAATTATGGTAGTTATTTTGGCCCAATGTATGATCTTTTACTAACCCTAACCACACCTGTTTTTTTTTTTTTTGTTGTTTTTTTTGCATAAAGCTAGCCAAACTGCAACCGCTTGTCAGCATGACTAAAAGTCATTGTATGTCATATTATGCAAACTGTTTGTCAGCATGCTTTATTTTGAATGTTTAACCTGATGTTGTATATCACATGTTGTTGCTAACATGTAGGATTATCAACTCTGGTCCAATTTGGATGTGACTGAAAAACCTCCCAGCCAGCCTGGTGTATTCAGGACCCCTCCCTCAGAGTCAGGAAATGGCTCTCAACACTCTAGGACACATCTTCAGTACATCAAAAGGACTCAAAATCCAAATGGTAAGACGGTTTATTGCAGGGTAAGGCACCCATCTACCAATAAACTGCCATCAATTCCAGCTCTTCAGACATGACATGGTTTATCATGCATTTCTGAATATGTGATATTGTATTAATTCATGTACTTGATATTGGTATCAATTAAAAGCTGAGAATGGAATCTTGTCAAATCTGTAAACCCCAATCCACAAAGGCAGGAATAAAGAATGAGACAACTTTCTAAAGTGTGCTTGAATTGGATAGAGAGAGATGCAGGACCCCACGGTGGCAAAGGCCAACTGGAGAATCGACGCAATGCCTTCCTCCTCTTTATCCTCAGCAGACGTAACGTCTCCTTCTTTCACTGCAGCCTCGTCAGATATACCAGATTTTCCGAGGTTTGAATAAAATGATTGATGGTTTACAGGTTCAACAAATGAAGGCTAGGATAAGAAAACACTAAGGCCAAACTTATATTTTCTGGTTTCTTTTTGGTCACTTTCAATACTCACAGCTTTGTCAGTCTGTTGCAAGGTTCCTCCACTCACGTTCTATTGTGCACCTGAACACAGCTCCATTTAGACCTGGTCCAACCCCGAACCTCTTTGTGTTTGTGTAATGTTTTGTCACAGTAGTTTAGTTTATGTGTTTGTGTCGCTGTCCCATCTTGTAGTGAAAAAATGTTTGACTATAAGGTCATTGTTTGTGGTTTCTGTACATTTTACAGTTGGGTCGCTGAACAAACTCTGAGTCTGCTGACGCTTTACATGAATTACAGTTAATTATTTCCCTTGAATTAAAATATGTGCTAATAGACCCACTCTAACCTGTCGGCAAGATGTTTCACTGTGTTGTTGTACTCAAAATGAGGCCATCTCCCTGGTCGATACGTTAGTCTGCATAATAATCTTTATTACTGCCATATTAATACTACTATTTTGAGCTATGGTCATAATCTTACATGTCGGAGCCTTTATAGAGTCTAACAGATGTTGCATAAAACATAGCAGTTTTTTGACACTTGAGGAGGAGGAAGAGCGTCATAGTTTGAAGTTTAAAGGCACTGACTGACTGACTGATTTTTTTGCACATCTCTCCATTTCCATTTCCGATTTTAGACAGGAACTTACGGAGCCCAGAGAGCTGTCCGGATGTGCAAAATGCTCTTATTTCCGCCCAGAGATCAATGTGCTGTATACTGTACGTGCTAAGTTGTGCCAAGCCATTAACAAGTTTCCACCACATCTTGAAAACATGGGATAAGTGCAGTGAGTGGGACTGTTGTGCTCCTGCTCGGTAGCATGGCTGAACCTGAAAGACAGCACCTCTTATCTCTCTGTTCAGCTCTCATTATTTTTGCAGCTTCCAACTGAATCAATCTTTATGGTTGAGGGTTTAATTTCAATCCGATGTCTGTACTTTAAGATATCAGTCTTATTTTACTGTTTACTGATCATGTGTTCAGTTTCTGCTAATGCAGACTGATACTTTCACACTGCTGCTGCCTCCTGTTCAAAGTTTTCCACCAGCAAACCAGAGGCATGCTTTTATTGTGGACCAATTATTGAAAATACAATTTGAATTTTGAGCTTTTTGGTTGGCGGGTATTTTCAAAATGTTTCTAGGAGGAATAGCACAGTATGAAACTGTTACAGTGAGCTGTTAAGTGACGCCATAAAGGGATTTTTTATTCTTACCTTATAATACGATGCTGTGGAGAACAAGTGATTTGTGCCAGCAGGGCGTCAGTGGTCACACTTGCAAATGGTCCAGCTTGGCTTTTATCATAAAAGAGCAAACACATTTTGTTAAAATGGTCCCCGGACGGTGACTCTAGCCATGGGGACATTGAATGTCACCTCACTGGGGGGGAAAGAGCCTGAGCTGGTGCGGGAGGTTGAGCGGTACCGACTAGAAATAGTCGGTCTCACCTCCACGCACAGCCTGGGCTCTGGAACCCAACTCCTTGAGAGAGGCTGGACTCTCTTCCACTCTGGAGTTGCCCGCGGCGAGAGGCGGCGAGCTGGTGTAGGCTTGCTTATAGCCCCCCAGCTCAGCCGCCATGTGTTGGAGTTCTCCCCGGTGAACGAGAGGGTCGTTTCCCTGCGCCTTCGGGTCGGGGATAGGGCTCTCACCGTTGTCTCGGCTTATGGCTTAACAGGCCGGAGATCAATGATCGACTTTGTGGTCGTGTCATCTGACCTCCGGCCGTATGTCTTGGACACTCGGGTGAAGAGAGGGGCTGAGCTGTCAACTGATCACCACCTGGTGGTGAGTTGGATCCGCTGGCGGGGGAGGAAGCTGGACAGACCTGGCAGGCCCAAACGTATCGTGAGGGTCTGCTGGGAACGTTTGGCAGAACCCTCTGCCAGGGAGATCTTTAACTCCCACCTCCGGGAGAGCTTTGACCAGATCCCGAGGGAGGCTGGGGACATAGAGTCCGAATGGACCATGTTCTCCACCTCCATTGTTGACGCGGCTGTCCGGAGCTGTGGCCGTAAGGTCTCCGGTGCCTGTCGCGGCGGCAATCCCCGAACCCGGTGGTGGACCCCGGAAGTAAGGGTTGCCGTCAAGCTGAAGAAGGAGTCCTACCGGGCCTGGCTGGCCCGGGGGACTCCTGAGGCAGCTGACGGGTACCGGCAGGCCAAGCGTGCGGCAGCACGGGCAGTCTCGGAAGCAAAAACTCGGGTCTGGGAAGAGTTCGGGGAGGCCATGGAGAAGGACTACCGGTCGGCCTCGAAGAAATTCTGGCAAACCATCCGGCGCCTCAGGAGGGGGAAACAGTCCTCCACCAACACTGTTTACAGTGGAGGTGGGGAGCTGTTGACCTCGACTGGGGACATCGTCGGGCGGTGGAAGGAATACTTCGAGGATCTCCTCAATCCCACTGACACGCCTTCCATTGAGGAAGCAGAGGCTGGGGACTCAGAGGTTGACCCATCCATCACCCAAGCCGAAGTCACTGAGGTAGTCCGTAAGCTCCTCAGTGGCAAAGCACCGGGGATGGATGAGATCCGCCCTGAGTACCTAAAGTCTCTGGATGTTGTGGGGCTGTCTTGGCTGACACGTCTCTACAGCATCGCGTGGCAGTCGGGGACAGTGCGTCTGGACTGGCAGACCGGGGTGGTGGTCCCCCTATTTAAAAAGGGGGACCGGAGGGTGTGCTCCAACTATCGGGGGATCACACTCCTTAGCCTCCCCGGGAAAGTCTATTCCAGGGTACTGGAGAGGAGAATTCGGCCGATAGTCGAACCTCGGATCCAGGAGGAACAATGCGGTTTTCGTCCTGGCCGTGGAACACTGGACCAGCTCTATACCCTCCGCAGGGTGCTCGAGGGTTCATGGGAGTTTGCCCAACCAGTCCACATGTGTTTTGTGGACTTGGAGAAGGCATTCGACCGTGTCCCTCGTGGCATACTGTGGGGGGTGCTCCGGGAGTACGGGGTCGGGGGCCCTCTGTTAAGGGCCGTGCGGTCCCTGTACTGCCGGAGCAGGAGCCTGGTTCGCATTGCCGGCAGTAAGTCAGACCTGTTCCCAGTGCATGTTGGACTCCGGCAGGGCTGCCCTTTGTCACCGGTTCTGTTCATTACTTTTATGGACAGAATTTCTAGGCGCAGCCACGGGCCGGAGGGGATCTGGTTAGGGAGCCAATGGATCTCGTCTCTGCTTTTCGCGGATGACGTGGTCTTGTTGGCTCCTTCGAGCCGGGACCTCCAGCATGCCCTGGGGCGGTTTGCAGCCGAGTGTGAAGCGGCTGGGATGAGAATCAGCACCTCCAAATCCGAGGCCATGGTTCTCGACCGGAAAAAGGTGGCCTGCTCCCTCCAGGTGGGAGGAGAGTTCCTGCCTCAAGTGGAGGAGTTTAAGTATCTTGGGGTCTTGTTCACGAGTGAGGGAAGGACGGAGCGGAGCGTGAGATTGACAGACGGATCGGTGCAGCGGCCGCAGTAATGCGGTCTTTGTATCGGTCTGTCGTGGTGAAGAGAGAGCTGAGCCGAAAGGCGAAGCTCTCGATTTACCAGTCAATCTACGTTCCGACCCTCACCTATGGCCATGAACTCTGGGTCATGACCGAAAGAATAAGATCCCGGATACAAGCGGCCGAAATGAGTTTCCTCCGCAGGGTGGCAGGGCGCTCCCTTAGAGATAGGGTGAAGAGCTCTGTCACCCGGGAGGAGCTCAGAGTAGAGCCGCTGCTCCTCCACATCGAGAGGAGCCAGCTGAGGTGGCTCGGGTATCTGTTTCGGATGCCCCCGGGACGCCTCCCTCGGGAGGTGTTCCTGGCATGTCCCTCCGGGAGGAGACCCCGAGGAAGACCCAGGACACGCTGGTGTGACTATGTCACTCAGCTGGCCTGGGAACGCCTTGGGGTCCTCCCGGAAGAGCTGGAGGCAGTATCCGGGGAGAGGGAAGTCTGGGTGTCCCTGCTCAGGCAGCTGCCCCCGCGACCCGGCCCCGGATAAGCGGAAGAAAATGGATGGATGGATGGATGGTCTGAGGCTTACCCTACTGAGATAATGTCGATTAAAGAGCCAAACCATTGAACTCTGCAAGAAAAAAAGTCCATATTTGCCTTCATTGTTATTTCTTATTTTATTAAGTATCCTCAAATGTGTCATATTTCTAAAATCTGTACAACCTAAAATTAAAGGTGCAAGTCAATAAACTGTAATAAATGATGATAGAAATCAAATACAACAAGGGCCTGTTTTAAATCAGATTTAGATTTTCACTAAAACAAAACATATCGATCCGAAAAATGTATGTTGAAACCCAATATGAACAAAATCTAGATAGGTGGATGTAGGTCTCTGTTTTTTTTTGTTGCTTATTGTGACATGTCATATATATATTTTTTTATGTTTTCAAATGCTTTATAATAATAATGGATTGGATTTGTATGGCGCTTTTCTAGGAACTCAAAGCGCCTCACAGGGTTCCAGGTTCCATTCATTCACACACAGTCATACTGGTGGTGGTAAACTACAAAGTAGCCACAGCTGCCCTGGGACAGACTGACAAAGGAGTGGCTGCCATTCAGCGCCAACGGCCCCTCCGACCACCACCACAAACATACAGCAGTCATGCACATTCACACGAGGCAAGGAGGGATAAGTGTCTTGCCCAAGGACACAACGACCATGGCACAGTTCGAACCGCTGACCCTCCGAACATAGGCCGACCCGCTCTACCACCTGAGCCACATTCGCCACAACCACAAAATGCACTATAATCAAAACTACCTAATACACTATATTTGCTCTCTGCCATCAGCCTGATTCTCTGCTTCTCTCCCGCCACTCACTCATTCAATTGTGTGTTGATTTTCACACACACAGCGTGATGTATTGAATGTCATTAATAAGCATAAAACGCAGTGAGGCAGAAGACAGAAGCTTTCACTTTCCATTGCAATACAAATTAATGTTTCTATCTGTCATGGGTTTTAGAAATTACTACTTCATAAGCATTTTACAGTCAATATTTACATTCTAATTAAAACAAAACAAAACAAAGAAAGCTTGTGGACTGTCTGCCTCACAGGAGAATGTTCAGGCTCTATGAAATGCTTTAAATGCTGTGTGGATGTGAAAAGATTGTGGTAGCAAAGGTAAATGAAGACTTTTCTTGAATTTAGGTTTATCAGGTTTATCAGGTTTCCCTGCAGCTGTGCCTCGAACAAGAGGTGAGACCCTGGTCCAGCAAACAGCCCCTGTGATTTCAGACCAGACTGACCAGTCGTCCTATGAGAGGGCTCTTGGGTTTAAGCCACACTTCGGACAATCAAACCCTGTCGTTGGCCTCTCAGTGCTCTTTATTCAAGGGACTCTGAGGGAGGTATACATTTCTTCAGTCACATCTCGCCTAGCTCTAAAGGCTCAGCTGAGCTGCAGTCAATCTCTGAAGGAGCTGAAGTGCAGCATATCTATAATATAACAGGACTGAGGTTTGCTAACACAGTTTAGTGAGAAGAGAAGGGGACATCCTTAAGAACATATTTGCCAGTTACTCTTTGTAAAAGCTCAGAACCCATACGAATAAATCCATTATTGGGTCAGTGTCTCTCAGCTTGCAAAACCCCTCTCTGAATCACACGAATGAGTGTGTGCATGCTTGCCATCACAATGTAAATGTGTGTGACGTGTTCTTATTACGACTGTGTTTGCCTCTATTTGTTTTGAGTGGTGTGAATAAAATGTTTGTCCTGCATATTTGTTAGCGCAGTCAGTCCGCAGGCCAATGCTCAGGCGCATCAGGCGCATCAGAAATGTGACTCAGAGAGCAGTGTTGGGGATTAGAGGATTAAAAATGAGGGGCATACACTAATGCTGATTATTATGTGGATTATGGAAAACAGTACTTTTATTCAATGTGAAATGATGAAAAACAACAAATTAAGACTGAATGGATTAGAGATCTGTTTTGTTTTTTAAAGGGATGTAATAAATATCATTTACAGAATAGGTTCCTTTGTGCCTAATTAGGAAATGGTACATAAATTACGCAAAATTAAGGAATTTTCTAACAGTACCTCCTTCAAGGATAACACCGTCATTTTCAGATATTAAAGTATATCTATAGGTCTTTGGGAGTACTACTGCATATGTGATAAAAGCAGTATAAGTATATGTTGTGGCTCCAGAGGAAGCTGCTTGTGGTCTGATAAACTGTCACTATGTAATGTAACAATGTTACTCAAAGGCCAAATTGCATTGTGGGTAATCTAGGCACCAGGTTTTGAAAAGCTGTCCTGTGGTCCTCTTCAATTTCGCAAACAGAGCCAGCCTACCCGTTTCCTCGAGGTATCTGGCTGTTGGCTGTGCTGTGGTGTCATATTTTATGTATTCTATCATGTAACGCTGGCAAAAAAACTGAAAAGATGAAGTACCTAATGATATCTTAACATTTTGGGAAATACACTTTCGAGCTGAGATAATTACAGCAATTTAATTGGTTACCACTGATTGGTTTATCTTTTCAGTCAAAAGTGAGAAATGTCAAGTTTTCTGGGTAAAGCTTCTTTGTGAAGGTTTTGCTGTTTTCTCTGTTTTATGTGATTTAGTGTGTTAAATGCAGAAGTGTGACAATATACTTTTAAGTACAAAAAACAAACCTAGTTGAATACAGTAACCTATAGCCTCAGGATAGACCTACTTTAGGTCTTTGTTATGAGTGGCTGGCAGTCCGTCTTAGCCGCAATTTGACAAACTTCTCCTAAGCTTCCTTTTCCTCATGCTTTTGCCTCCCCCACATAAGCATACATGGACATACCACATATTCAAACACTTTAACTGTTTTACTGTAGTATTATATTGTATATGCAACTATCAGTGCATGTTTTCTATGTTGGTACAAAACTGTCTTCCTAAATTTAGTATACATTAATAGATGAGTATATATTTGCAACATGAGATTGGGATAGAGCAAAAAGTGTGTTCACCATTGCAGTCACATCAGCCAAAAACACAAGCCTTTCATTAACACAGAGCTATTCAGACATTGAACACTGGCCATCTTGTACTTATATACTTCTTGAAATTGGGTAAAACGAATCATCAAAACACAGCCACTAAATGTAGCGGTGAAGCCGGCAGTGCTTAATGTCAGGAAATTAGCCAACAAGACTCTCAGTGAGCCCATTATCAAAATGAACCTCATTTTCCTCGCAGCCACACGGTTAGATCAAACAGGGGCAAGTGCATGAACCATACCTGAATTTTTTCTTGCTCTCAGAAATGATAAGAGGGTTACGCCTGCAGCTTACTGATGCTTCTTCTCCCACAGGAAATTATATTTTTGGGACCTTAAAGATCTCCTGCTCAGCAGGGGTGGTCAGGTTTACCCGAGATGAGAGCAGCTGGGGGCACAGTGAACGGGCCAACACACCTAATCAAGTCTTTGTCGAGTCCAGTCAAATCAGAAATGTACATTTGCCGAAATTTATTCTGGTGACTGTGTTGCTAATGCATTAGCGTAGCTGTTTCACTCCATTTGAATTTGTATAGGCGCAAATCCTTCTCTGTCAGAGTGAAGACTACACTAAAGAGGAATGTTTTTTAGAGAGTTATGAGACAGAAGTGAATGGTACAAATAACATATTTTGGAATCATAGGCGATTGATCAAGCTAGCTCAGGACAGCAAACACTGGAGTTAGGGTTAGCTACATTTTGAACACAACTTTCGAGTCAAAAAATCTTCATAGTTTTGAATGGAAAATCTCAAATGCAAATTGTGAGGGGGGAGCGAATAGCCCGGGCAAGATAAAACAGAGAGTAGTCTGTGCAGCTAATGTGCCTGGCTGAGTAATGATAACACGTTCCTGGCTTGCTAGTGCGTTAACCATCACCATCACCATCTGTAGCAGTTCTCCAACTCTGCTTGCAAGTAGTCACTACATCCCCAAGCTACTAACAGTCTATTCTTGGAAGACGTGGATGGACCTTGCAGGCCAGTTTTCATAACCGTTGAAGCAGATAATCAAGCACACAGGCTTTTAGAAAATAAAGGACACATTTCACAAGTAGAACTAGAAAGAACAAAAGGGATTCTACATGATTAATCATACAGCTGTGCTTAAATTAGATGCATAGTGACGCCCTGCCTTTCACATGCAGACAGAAACACAGATGGATGCTTGTCTAGATGCATGAGACATTTACTTAATGCAGTCCTCAGTACTTCATCACTCTGTATCTTCATCAGGAAGCAGTGACTGGCCAAATGTCAGGCTGAAAGAATCAATGTTCATCACATCACTCCCTTTATCCTCCTTTCTGTCTCTGGCCTTGACTGGTGTCGGCATAGCAACATTCCACTTCCTCTAAATTACGGTGTGGCAGCCAATCAAACACGAGCAGTGACCCTGGAGAGGCAGCGATAACAAATCAGCTTCAGAGAGGAAGTGTGAGTTGGAGTGTGTGTGTGTGTGTGTGTGTGTGTGTGTGTGTGTGTCAGTGCCTCTGTTGGGCGATATGCAGCACTGAGCCCTCACATCCTCATGTCGTGTTGAGCGGAGACCTTTGACTCGAGACTGTCTGATCTATTTTTCATACTTCTGATGGCCCAAAGCCTCCTCCATTTTCTCCACTCTTTTTGTCTCACCTCTTCTCGTCCTTTTCCCCCAAAAACCATCTGGTAACATTTATCTCCTCTGCAACACTTTGGTTTTATGATACCCCTTTTTTCTTGTGTATATGGTGTACTTTGTCTGTCTCTGAACCTGTGCGGTGGGTGTATACCAGTTCTCTTTTTTTGACACAGAATGTGCAGACTCTGACTCCTGCCTCAAAGACAACTGAAGTCCATCAAATGATCGTGGTAGTGCGGTGTTATGAGTGGGATTGTTCATGTTCTTTTCTTCAGTCCAGCATAAAGTGAGCTCATTATTGAACCACGTCTGTGCCACTGCCTCACTGCTTAGTGTCTAGATTGAATTGACTGACACTGTGATTTGTCTGTCCATAGTCGGGTCAGCTGATATTCTAATAGTGCTAGCTCTAGACTGACCTTAAATTCCTGTTCATTGGAGGCATTCATGTGCATTTGACGTTGAAAATGTTCCTTTGCAAATAGACACAGATTTCGATGCTCAACGTCCACTTTCTTTGATAAGTTATAACTGGTGAATTCTTATATTCTTACTTTCCTGGAACTCTGAGGTATCGTTGTCTCTTTCAGCCTTTCATTCTGGTTGAACATCTAAGGTGGACTTGCAACAACCCCAAAGCATGAAAGACCATTCAGAAATAGAGAGCAGTCCTTTCAGCTAACGGATTTCATGGATTCAAGCCTTTATGCCAGGTGATGTGGAACCTTTGAACTGAGGTGTATTTTGAATTTTCTCAAACCCTCTTCTTTTTGCTGCTAAATTCTAAATTCTGAGAACAGGCACAGTCAGTACCCAGAATGCAGCATAGCCAATATGCTCCGGTAAGATAGAGTTGGGTCGATAGACAATGCCATGGTCCATGACCAATGGCTGACAGTCAGCAACTACTGAGCCTTGTACCACCTGTGGGAAAAAATATAAAGATCCAGAACATTCTGGCCTCATAAAATAGTATGTTGTACGCACCCTATATGAACATCAGGCCCCATAAGGTATGGATGAGGGCATAGTGAACTATGAGTTTATATCTCTCATTGATCTTTGCAAACGTAGCTGTGTAGATGGAACAGATCCCAGACAAACCAAAGCTGACTGTTTGTGTAAACCTCTTAATATGGCCTTCGATCTATTTGTGTTAGCAGACTTACTGTCTGCTATCTATTGTCTTTCTATTACTCACTATGCCAGGGGTGAGAAGCTCTGCAGTAACTTTTCCCTTCTTCCTTGTTAAAGAAATAACCATGTATGGGAGGGATGCTTTCTGAGCTGTAGATATAATCCGAACATTGGAGAGATTCGACAGCATTAACATGACATTGCATTGTGCAGACAAATGTGTTGTTATTTTATTCCTCCTTGATCGAGTTTGTATAAACTACTTCATCTAAAGTCATCATCGGTGTCTCTGAGTCTGAGTCTGCTTCATCTTTCCTGAATGGTCAAGTGAGCCAAAATCCTGCTTCAAAATTTTTAACAGTGGTTACCACTGATAGGTGAAGAAACTATTAATACAATGGTCCACGTTGAATTTTAGTGAAATGAATGTCTGCACGATAGCATCAGCACAGTCCTATCTGTTTATACATAAATCATATTAGCCCCCTGGTCATGCCGTGGCTCTACTACCCCTGCAGTGGCTCTACTCTGGTCATTCTGAGAACTACTGGCTTAGCATAGAGTCAGAGGCAGAAAGAACGCCTGCCTCTTCAGAGTTCAAAATATGCCTACCGGCATCTTTACAGCTCACTGACATGTTGTATCATCTTTGTTGAATCCATATACAGGAAATCAGTGCACATGGCCGCTGGTTACGACAGAAAGTGGAACCACAATTGACTTTTCATAATTTGTTTTTCGGACTGAACAGAGGGCAGACAAGATGTTAGTGAGCTTGTTGAGGGGCTGGAAGGCATAATTGATGATATTTTTGATTAATGTAAAGAACAGTGGGATTATTTGTTTGTTTACACATACTTGGCTGTATACCTGATTCTGATTCTAATATGGCAGACAAAATTTTAATTTACCAAAGCATCAGATGAATGCATCTTTCATTCTGTCTTTTCACAATTTGTCCTATTTCAGTCATTTCCGCATCTCTCCCCGTCCCATCTGCTCTTCTCTTAATCCCCTTACGGCTAACAACAGCTAACCTGCTGAGGAAATGATAGCTCTCCCTGCCCATTTTATTTTGTGACTGTGTCACAGAGTGTTCGTGTGTGTTAAGGACATAAGCGCGCGGTGCTGTTTGCAGCTGTAATCTGGTACGGAAACCTGAAACACCAGATTTGCTGAATGAACCATCAGCACGACTGAAACATAGCAGTTAGAGTGTGCTGGGTAAATATGTTGAGCTTGGTGATACCGTTGAGCTTTTTACTCTTTTAAATATCTTTGTGTGGTGATTTAATTTCCCGCTCAGTTCACCACAACTTTCTTCATTCCTTTCATTCCTTAGTGTCAATAATTTCCTCAGTCTTTTTTATTTTTTTTTTCCTGGGCGGATCAATAAATAAAAAGGTCTACCTGGGAAGAGGAAGTATCTAGTCATAATGATTCAGTTCCATCATTTGTCTCAAGCCGCAGTGAAGCTTCTCGTCATAGTGAGCTTTTTTGTGCTGTTTATTATCTCTCCTTTCAGTGTTCATTTAACATTTGAGTATCAGTACGCTGCAGTTCCTGGTGAACTTTTACATAGATGAACTTTTAAAGAGGCCTCTCTCCCTCATCCTTAAAGTTTTCTCTCCCTGATGATACAACACATTTGTGCATGTTTTTTTTTAGCCAGCAGCTGCTCTGCTCTCTGGGCAGCAGTCGGCTAATCAGTCACCAACTGAATTGGCATTAAATTATCTACATTCACTGTCCCCATATGCTCAGGGATTGTCTTGAAATTTGATACAGAAATACATGTTTCCATAAGAACAAATCATAAAGACTTTGGTGAATTCACGTTAACATTTACTGACAGTCCGACTCCCCAGAGGATGGATTCTTTGGATTTTGGTGACTTTTCCACTCGTGTCACCATCAAGTTGGTGCCGTTGTGGAGCATTCAAGGCGGACTCAACAGGGACTAGACGTCACCATCGCAATGTGAAAAAAATTAGCAAGCGTTTTTTTGCCTTTGTTTTGCTTTGCGTCGGATTGCTTCTGATCATGCAAACGTTTCTAAAAATGTCAGAGGATGTAAAAAATTCCCAAATCAACAACATGTTTTTACCTAATGAAATATTCAGCTTGTTGGCGTTTAGCATTTACGCGCACGCCTGACAGCATGGTCTCACGGTGATCTCACAGCAATAGAAATTCCATTTATATAACCGCAATAACAAACAAGAAAACTGATCTGACACTGTAACAGTTTGTCCAGGTACCACGGAAGATGAAGTCAGTCGCAGTTTGTCTCCCTGTTATCTCATTAAAGGTAAACGGGCTACTGACCGCTCAGAGCTGCTTTACAACACTTGTCAGATTCACCAGTTCACACACACACACACACACACACACACACACACACACACACTGATAGCAGAGGCCACCATGCAAGGTGCCAACTACTCATCAGGAGCAATTTGGGGTTCAGTATCTTGCTTAAGGACACTTCAACATGCAGCTAGGAGGAGCCGGGATTCAAACCAGCGACCTTCCAATTACTAGAAGACCCGCTCTACCTCCTGAGTCACAGCCGCCACATTAACTCCCCGCCATATGTCTTTCACTTACATGCAGTGCTGTTGAAAAACGAAAAGCTGAAGCATGATATCGATGACCTCATGATATGGTAGTCTAATAATCACTTAATAATATGCTGTGTGTGGGAATCACACTCTCTCACACGCATCAAATACTGCATCCCTATGATACAGTAAGACAAGTGATGCTTCAGCCTCCATCATCGCTGCTCCGCCTGGTGGATAGATAAACCAACGCAACTGGTTTCCACACATGGCGCTAAGAGGCGAAACGGTTCGGCCCCACGTTCACTACGTCGTTGCAGGGGGATCTCATTCCTGTCATGGGCTCTTCCAGGTCTGAGCTGGTTACTTTATAGTCCCGTCACAGAGGAAACAGGAAGTTTTAAGAGGCTTCATCTGTATCTAAATGCACCTGACTGCCAGCATTCATTTCACTCCCTGTTATGCCTCAGTGCTCCTCCTCCATTTCCTAAATGTCTCCCTACAACAAACTCATCTGGTCTTTATCTGTCTGTCATTAGTCCATCGATTGATCTCTGCAGCATTTTCATCAAGTCATTAGCCTGCTCCTACATTTGTGTAATTGTTTGGTTCGCTCTCTACTCCCTCTCTGTGTGGTCGTTGGTGTTCTATGAGTACTGCATCAGTACACTTAAGGTAATGAGGTATGAGGTTGCGTCCTGCACTTTGCTCTGCACAGTGCAACTGTTTATTGTCTTGGTCTTTTTATATCCTGTTCTTCTCCTGCAGCGAACAATTGCAAGTGATGTAACAGACGAAATGTCCTTGTTCACGTCCTACCATCTGCTTATTCTGTTTTGCAATGACGTCACTTCGCTTTCAAAGTTTGTTTAGCTGTTAAATTCTTAATCTGTATTCAGCAGCAGAGTAGACTGAGGACCAACAATAATGGATCCACAATACTGTAGCACCTCCATCCAATTCAAGTGCTGCAAAAAAAAAATCTAAATGGAAAAGAACTCTGGAGTGTTGGTAATTTTTTTTACCAACTAAATGTATTGGATTCTGGATAAAACCATTTTTATAAATGTTTATATTTTGCCTTTGTTTTGCAGTTTTCATTGATCCGAAGTGTCTGAATGCTTGATTGCTCAGCCCCGCTTGGTGTTATTGGGATTTCTGTTTTAGTTTGAAGTTTACTCTTCATAATATTAAAACAACAATCTAAAATATATCGACAAAGTCATCTTGTCATTGTAAAACTAAAAATATTGACAGCTGCAAGCTGCCAAAGATGAAACAAGAGAAAATAAATGAAGGTAAAAATTGCATTTCATTCCATTGATATTCTATTGAGAAAACTACAGATGAAGTGTGATATGTTACCTCGACTGCCACACTCTTAAAAATACAGGTTGTTCCAAAGGGTTTCACTGAAATGGCTGAGGCTCTACCAAAGCTATTTGCTTCTGAGGAAACATTTTTTTAAAAAGGGTCTTAAAGGGTTCTATGATTGTATATGCTTTCCAGGCTTTTGTATGTACATGTTAGGTTTGGGTTGGTCTGGGTACTAGCTGAAACCAGTTTGATTTAATTTGACCTGACTATGTATTTTTCATTACTACATTTTCTGACAATTAACAGAGAGGTGAGATGTAGCTCTTAGCGACATCCACGCCGCTATAACATATCCTGCAGACATCAGGTAAAAACAGCTTAGAAAAACACAGCTGTAGTCAAATAATGTAACAGCTCACAGTTAACAACATAACACCATGTTCTGAACAGACATATTCCAAACTGGAATAACCTCCCAGCTGACATCAGACAGTCTGGCTCTACTGATGCCTTCAAATCTAAACCCAAAACTCACTTCTTTGACTGGGCCATTAATTAGCCTTTGATGTTGATTGCTAGCTGTGTCACTCTCTACATTCTCTATAGTTTCCTCCTCCTCCTCCTCCTCCTCCTGTTCCTGCCCTCTTCCAGGTCACCATGGTGGACAGGAGGTCGTGTGGCTCGGGCATCACTTGGCGATGCCTCCTCCTGCTCAGTCTTCTCCTGGATCCTCACACTTTACATATAATTTGTGTTACTTGTAAACCATGATTTGTTGTTCTTTTCCTGTATACTTGACATCTGTTACATCTGTCCGTCCTGGAAGAGGGATCCCTCCCCTGTGGCTCTTCCTGAAGTTTCTTCCATCGTTTTTTTTTTTACCCAGATAAAAGGGCCTTTTTTTCCTCCATCAACATGGACAGCTTTTCCTCACTCAAATCGAGGATCTAAGGACGGACGACGTCGTTCACTGCACAGATTGTAAAGCCCGTTGAGGTAATGTGATTGTGAATTTGGGCTGTATGAATAAGTAACTACATCAGTTAAAACCACTGGGAGAGACTGCTTCTTTCGATCACTAGGCATTGCTGCCCTGTGACAAACCATATCTGGCTGAAACCACTGGAACTACACTAAACTCAGAGTTTTATGTCCATGTAATTTTCTAGTCTACTGGCAGGACCTGAGCTGATGCTTCAGCACTGGATTTTTATCTCTTACATGCTCACAGCTCTTCGTACCAACACCGTCTCCTGTGACCTGAGTTGATGTAGGCCAAACACACACAGGATAAACCCCTTCATCATCCTGTCAGCCGGTCCTTTGAGGTGCAGGATGCAATCGCCCAAACCTCAAATGTTTCCTCTCCACAGACTGAAGCAAGTTTGATAAGTGACTCTTGGTCATGCCACAGTAAAACCAGCCATACAGTAAGAATTGCCTGAACAGGATTTGGACTGCATAAAGCTCCACTTTTGTATCTTTGAGGCAGATTTAGGAGCCCTTATCCTCATATTAGTATTGCAGTATTGATTTGTGATTCTGACTATGAAGGTGTTTGCTATTGTTGGGGTAGTGTGTCCACTTTAAATGGATTTGCTTTTGAAGCGGATTCTCTGTGATAACTCACCTTGAACAAAACAAAAATTACAAAATAAGTCAGAAAACTGAGAAGACAAAAAAATCAATACAACAGATTAATGTGTTTGTTGTAAAAAGCACGATCTCACTATCATAGGGCTTCTAGAGTATGTAACAAGTGACAAACTTAGTTGCCAGATATAGAATATAGAAAAAAAGAAACAACATTTAATGTATTGTTGTTTTGAACAAAGTAAAGGGCAGTGTAGATTGATCCTCTCTTAATATGTGGTGTTCACCTGAAAGTATAATATGTATCAAATATGCATTAAAATGTCCTAAAACCACAAGACATTTGTTGTATATTTTGTTGAGTTTTGTTCTCATATTATCCCAGATGTTTCTATGTTCAGTCAACAGAGAAATCCACACACATTCACTCAAGGCGACGTGCTTTTGATAAGGTTGCCGCCGCTACTTCTCTGATAGAGGAGCTGGCCAGCGACACAAAATTAAACTCTAAAACATGAGCTCATCTGTAAACATTTGTGCCTGAGCCAGTTAGTTGTGCTGGGCCCTTGTGCTCATCAGTTACAAAGCACACACACACACACACACACACACACATGTACACAATTAGATATGCACACAAATGTGTATATTAAGTACCAACCATGTTTTGGATTTTACAGTTTCACCTAAACTATAGCACCTGAGTGCAAGGGATCTGTTCATTTCACTGTTGTGCAGAACATATTTTCTTCGGGCATGTTTAGGACAACCACATTCCTCTTCCAACATAGAGGCAAGAGATTGTAGTAAATAAGAGAGAAGAGAGCTGAGATACTTATCAACGAACAACGCCATGTCCGGAAAACTGGCCAGCTAAATCAGCTTGAAAAGGCGCTGTACTCACCTATTTGAATTGCATCAATACATGAAATACATGTGTGCCTGCTCTTAAAACTTTAATCTAACACAATGGCCTAGCATTATGGTTATGTAGACCGACATTAGCTAGCTTGCTCTTAAGGGGTTACCAGCTTTGTGTTTGCTGATACATCACTAATTGATAGCTGCTGAGGCATGCTAGGAGGAGGCCTGTCTGTGGGCTGGAGAGTTATCATAAAAAAAAAGGTTGTTTTTTTTTTTAATTTAAGAAGCTTTGCCACCTTCTCCTGCTGCTGCTTTCACTCCTGTCTTTTTATACAACCACTATTATGTTTAAATGGCATGACTGCACTTTTCCGCTTGTTGGTTCTGGTTTGGTTGATTTGGTTCTTGGTCTAATAAAGACTTTGGGCAACAACATACTGTGACCCGTGTTTACTTGCTATTGAATTTTTTCACTAACATTTCTGACACCATGATAATAGTGGATGTACACATGTTAGAGTGTATATATCAAATGATATTGTAAATAGTGCGTCATTTTTGGGCCCACCCTCTGTCAGCCAGGGTCCGCCCACACCACAGACCGCACTGTCTGCACCGTCCACCCTGATGACAACATGATGTCTGTGTGTATTTACGTTACTCATGCAGGTTTGATTTTCCGCAAACCGCCAGATTACTTTACCATACACCAGCCATATGATAACATTAGGGTGTCTGCCTACTCAGCTGAGACTCTGCTTCTCTCTCTTCTTTTCCCCTGTCCTCTCTGTAACTTTGCTCATGAAGTAAAGTACATTTCCCCTCCAGCTCCAGTCGGCAGTCACCATCACAGAACATAAACACCTGAACGTGGAGGTCAGCTATGGGGATTGCTGCTGCAGTCAGGCGTTAAGAAAAAAGTCTACTTTTAATCCCAAAACTTTCCAAATAATCCCTGAGCTTTCCTCCTGTCAGTAAACGGTTCTGGATCAGAGCAGAACCTGAAGTGACTCCAGATGTTTATTCTCCAGAGGGTCCGGCTCTAATCCAGAGTCTCTAGCTGGCTCTTAGCAGCAGAGCAGTGGCTCTTGCTGCCCACTCGCTCTCCACACATCGCTCCATAAACATGTTTTGTTTTGTCCTGACAGAGAGTTTACGTATTTGTATATTTAATCTTCCAAATGTTGGTTACCGCACAGAGGTGTGGGGCAACATGTATATGACTCATACTAAACCTTCGGATGTGTTAGAGAATAGAACTTGTGAACAAGGTGTGTGTAAGAATGCACCAACAACCTGTTAATCAAGTCACTGAAAATGTGCTGAAATTTAAAGGTTTAGTTGATTTGAAAATGCTATTAGGAACGTGTAAAGCCAGAAATAGACTATTTATATTCAGATCAAATAGCAAGAACCAAAGAAGCAACTTATCTGTATGCAAGCAATACATTTAGGCAGATGTGTATCTCAGCAAATAGAGTTAAACAGTTATATTTTCTGGATAATTACTTAAATTGTTGGGACATAAAGGAAATTCATTTCAGATGACTGTTATTGATTGTATCTGAGAATGTTTTGTGGAAATTTTATAGGATTCATGAAAAAAGCTGAACTTAAAGGTTTGGTCATCTGCATCCCAGCCTCTGCGAATAAGAACCCACCTCCGTGACCTCCACTGGCTTCCTGTTGCGGCCCGCATCCGATTCAAAACGATGGCGCTAGCCTTCAAGGCCGTCAGCGGAACTGCACCCGTCTACCTCCAAACACTGGTCAGACCACAGGTCCCAGTGAGAGCACTTCACTCTTCTACATCAGCTGGCCGGCTGGTACCGCCATCACTGAAAGCAAACAAACCCCATCAAGTCGGGACTCTTCTCGGTTTTGGCAACTAAGTGGTGGAACGAACTCTTGACCTTGCTTGACCCCCCCCCCCCCCCAAAAAAAAAGTATGCACTCGAATGTTCCTATCGTTAGCACCACACACTTATGCACTTTGATAAATAGCAGTTACAATCCTCAGATGAGGGCTTGACAATTTCGACAGTGATATGTTGTGGTTTCTCTCTTGAGACAAAAGTACTAAGTCGCTTGTGACTAAAGCGTCTGCTGAATGCCCTAAATGTAAATGTATCTAAAATATTGTATGTAATTATTAACAATGGGGTCAGCTATGTTAGTATTTCTTCATCTTGTTCCTATTTTGTACATACATTATTATTTGTCTTGTATGATTGTTATTGTGGCATTTATAAACTCAAAAGAGCTAAATAAACAGTAATGAATAAATGCATGCCTGAATGAATACATTAATTAATTTATTTATTGTGAAGGTGATAGTAAACAATACCAGGATTAAAAATAACTATGATTACAGAATGAGATAACATTTCTACAATCTATAATAGACACACGTTCGTATTCTTCAAACTGAGTTAATCATTCCAGATGTTTAGCTACCAACCACTCAGTCTTTTCCAATCAATCTGGCCTCATCAATAATCAACTACTGCATATTCTGTTAATTATTAATCTCCAATTACATTTTAAAATACACACTTTTACCCTCAAATCAAAAAGTTGTACCTGTAAATTAGTTAATGGGTTTCTTCAAATTATTAATGTAATGGTGCCCCCAAGCTACAGTTAATTCTTTCAAATTAATTTGATCAGATTTCACCTCGCCAAAGTGTTACAGTGCACGCTGTATGGACGTATCTGTCACCAGTTCGGTTCCATGTCATACCCCTCTCTCTCCCAGAGTCCTGTCCTGCCTGCATGTCAATATCACTGACCCCCGATCAGCAAAAATGTCTTGAAAAAATAAAAGGGTTATCTGCATGGTTTATTAAAAAGAATATGCATATTTTACATTTAAAGGGAAGGCATTTCTAAACTGTGCTCACAAGCGAAAAAAAATGAACAACTGCTGGGCTCGAAAAAATATGCAAATTTCTTGTTTGGGACATAAAATCTAGGGAAGAAGTTAAATTAAAACCCTGATGGTAAAAATTCTAACAAACTGAAAAGGTTCAAAGTACTATATAATAGCATGCCCTTGTACAAACTTGACAGGGCATGACAGGAAAAATAAACAGCTTACAGTATTTTACCCTTTTATACTGCTTAAAGTTCTCCTCTTTGAGAGTAATAGACAACAATTTTCTGACCTATTGAGTTTTTCAAGGTTCTATAAAGTGCTAAAACGAAAAAAAAAGGGCTAATTCCCTCACACATAGATCTTTCTAATTTTTGTTTTTGCACTTGTGTCTCAGAAACCAGTGGCAAACTCTGGAGCTGAAACGTGAAGCTAAAGCAGAAGTACCAAGAACTACAGTTTCCTATGGGGAGTGACAATGTCCACCTTTACAACAGAAATAAACATGTTTACAGTCTGGTACAGAAAAAAATATCTAATTTCATGCTCATGACAACTATATGGATGAATTTTTATAGAACTCACTTAAATCATACTAAGGCTTTTCAGTTGAATTCCGAACTCTTCAGGATGGCGGCTGAGCCAGACTACATTCTTAAAGCCTCAGTATTTACGGAGTTTGAACCCTTTCAATATCTCCTATTCTGAAGCAAATGAACACGATGCCGAGGACAGTTAAGAGGTTTGAAAAACTGAAAAGCCACATGACAACCACGTTGAGAATTATTCAGCTTGAGTAGTAAACAACAAGTAAAGAAAATGGTGAGTTCCACTTCAGCCCACTGTTTGCCTCACCAACAGAAAAGAAAAAAGGACTGGGCTGAGAGAGGGGAAAGTCACTGAAGTGCACTTAAACATAGCATGTGCATCCTGAGAATAGGAGAGAAGAGGCAAAAAAAGACCTGAGAGAGGAATGTACTTTCAGCATTAGCAAATAAGCTACATTATTTTCCAAGGCGGAGAGGAGAGAAAAGTACAGAAACAGGAAAATCTAGTAATGTACAATTTTACTAGAGAGGAGTGTTATTTTGTATAATAGAGATTCTGGCTTCTAAGCTCTGAACATGTTGGCAAAGAAAAGAAATGAGGGCAGGCGAAGGTAAGACAAGACATGACAAGTAAAAAAGGAAAGACAGTTCCAGTATTACAGTCCATTGACCACAACTGACAAGGCCCTCCATCAACTGGGCGATATGCTGATGCAGCCCACTGTGTTGGGAACTCAAATGGTTTTTTACCCCGATGAGGAAGTGAAAGAGAGAAATAACTACCGAGATTTGAAGACAGTCACAGTTTGAAAGAGATAAAAATGGAATAGTGATGGAAGGAAGATGATTTCTCAGGTTTAATCAAGCCCAGGTCCATTCCAGGACACATTTAACTCCCTGACCCCTTCTACACTTATAATGTGATCTATCGCTATACATTTTTTTTCTAGGTAAGCAAAAAAGTCCATGGATATATGGACAGTTCTGCAGTGGGAATCTGATGCAATGTGAGAAACTTTAGGAGGAGACTGGACTTCAGACAGAAGAGTCGGTCATTACAGTGAATAACTGTGCACATTACAACGCATAGTGAAATTCATCCTCTGCATATAATCCATCCTAAGTATTTGGAGTAGTGGGCTGCAGAGATGGAACCGCCACTGGCCTCCTGTTGGATTACATTTTCATCTGTCACCGACATGCATGCTCGCCATGTATGGCATCATCCGTTTTCCATATAACTGCACATGGCTACTTTTTTATGATATAATACAAGCAGTAAGATGAATCTAAATTTGTCCATCAACTCCAGACATTCATTTAACCATAAGGGCACTGAAAGGAATATTGACCTTATAAACATTGTAAGGTCAATCTTGACTTTGTGATTATGTAAATAATGTTGCTCCATGTTTGTTGGAAGCATTAATACGCAACTTTTTATTAATATGTCTACTATAACAACTTTATAAGGCTTTATAATATGTCATGGTTGTGTTAACATCATTTTATGCTACCCCAATGTGACCAAATATCTCACAATGAAGGTTTAACTGAGACCACCTACTAACTACATGACCATAATGTCTCCAGAACATAATCTCATACTTTCAGTTGCACAACCATAACCATAGGTTTGCTCAATTAAACCACAGACTTGTGTTTTAGTTGCTAGAAGCTATGAGGTGAAATTTCGAGAATGAACATTGAGCAGATACTTTTAAAATAAATAATTCCTTGTCAAATAAAGTTCTTGTAAACCTACTGTGGCTGTTATTCCATTTATCTCATACTTTTTTTTTATCATAAGGCATATTCAATTGAGGTGTCAATGTAAAGTAGTGACTGGATTGTTCATTGGCCACAGAGCATATCCACACTCTGATCATAATAATAGCAGGTGTATATTAAGTCAGTCTCTGTCTCGCTCTTCTGTATTCCACTCCCCTGCGACTGGATTAGTGCTGAAGTGGACTCCACATCTAAAGCGGTCAGTGCACCTCCGCATTAGCTGGGCATTTTCAGTCAGACGGGTGATATTAATAGGTCTTTGAAATATTTAAAGGGGATAGGGAACGGACGACAGGAGAAATGCATGAAGGCAAATCAAACACTAAACAGTAGATGAGATAAGAAGATGAGAAGGGCCAGTCGCACTCTCTCTGTGCCATGTGAATCCCACCTAGGTTTGAATCAAAGGTGTATTGATCTACAAAGGTAAACATCACAACAGATGCATATTCAATGAAGATAACCCGACAACACACTGTCAGTATAGCTGATTATTCTATCAAAGTATTTTAGGAAGTCTTTGGAAGCACTGACTGGCTCCGGCAGGATGCAAATGGCAGCGTTTGCTCAAAGTTCTTGAATGTAAAAGCGCTGGGTGTCACTTGGAGAAATATAGTAGATTGTTGCCTTGCATAAGACCCGAGCCGCTATCACAGCTGATATAAAGAGTTGACAGAGGCCTATGTTTAAAATCAGCGTCATAATGTGTCCCCTTGATCATATCACTATGACCACAACGTTTCCCAAAGAAAACCTCAGCTGTTTAAACGTAGCCATAACATTCTTCAGTTAACTGTAGAGATATGTTTTAGATGCCAGAAGCTATCAAGAGAAAAACGTGATGATGAAGATTTAACACATAGGTTTAATATACATGTTTTTATTGTAAAATCAATCCATCAAATCCATTTATTTCAAGCCTTTTTTTGTCAGAGAAAAATTGGATGCAATCGGTACTTCCCTAAAAAAACAAATTACAGTAGCTAAGAGGTTACGGGGAACAGGTAGTGCAGCCATAATCAGGTGTTGCATGGCAGACTATGTTGCTATGTCATAAATCAAGGAAATGGGATTCTGTTCAATGAGAGCTATAGATTTACAAACCAAACAGAACATTCTTGAGAATTTCTTGTTTTTTTTTTTTTGTTTTTTGTTTTTTTCTTAAATACAAATAAAATGTAATGAGAAAGATTTTCTCAGGAAGAGACATGAAGATTGTAGTAAGTGCTTTCCTTTTGCCCTGGGACCTCAAATAATTACCTCCGCCGAGGAGGTTATGTTACCACACTAGCCATAGCAAGTTTATATAGTTCATATATTAACGATGTGTCTCTCAGTCTATTTTGATGTTTCTGCCTCTTCATGACCGATGTTTGATGAAGGCAGCTTAAAAATTCAATTGAAACTAATGGAAGAATTACTTCAGGGGGAAAAAGAAAAGAGCCAGAATATCATAGAGGTGACAGGTACTATAGAAAGGGTCCAAAGAGAAACTGAGGACACGAGAATAAGACGAAAGTGATGGAAGATAATGTCATGTGTTTTGCCAAAGGACTACATTGACCTCTGTCTCTCTCAGTCCCATGTGACTTTTATCTGGATTAGTGCCAAAGGTGATTGACAGGCCCACTAATCCAACTGGGGGGGTCGACAATCCGGGACTTAACACTCGATAATTGGCCTATCAGCCCAAAGCTTGAGCTGTTCGACTTAACTTAAGGGGAAAGAAATCCACTGGTGACACAAATAGAGACTGAGGGGCCATGAGAAATTGTATGTGTGTGTGTGTGTGTGTGTGTGTTTGTGTGTGGGGGGGGGGGGGGGGGGGGCTATTCTGGGCATTGTATGTTGTGTGTAGTGAATGTGTGTGTGTGGTCTTGGTTGGTAAAAAGTCCACTCGTGACATCTACTGTACATTGGGTAATGGGAGGTCTGTGTGACGGTTGAGCTTGATGATGACATGCAGTGTGTCGAGTGTGACTTATGGCACGTGTTTATATATGTTTGTGAGGGTGACCAAGTTTGTGGGTAGTCATGTTTGGAGCTGCAGTGTTTGTGTGTTTGCGTGCATGTGTGCAAGTGGGATAAATATGGTGTTTGTGTGGTTGAGTGAGCATGCAGGTGGCATTTACTCTGTGTGTACTGGTGCATGCAAATGTTTGTGCAGATCTTTGTGTGAGTGTGTGTATGCATGTGTGGGAAAATGGAAAATTTGTTTCATTACACATGAGCATCAATCACTGTCACATCTCTGCCCAAATGACCACGAGTAGCATGTGGTGGACAGCAGGGGGCTTTTAATGTGCCAGCTCCATCACAATAACATAACGTGGATGGGCTTTTATTGTGACATCTAGATACTTAATTCCTGTCAATATATGAGCTCTCTGACAGACTAAAATCAACTGATGTATTTTGGCTTGACAACAGAGCAGTCAAAAGAAGGTAATGCGTTTGAGTAGTAAGACTGTTCACTCGTTTCACCTAAACTCCACTAATGTAGACAGGGGTGTGTGTCTTTGCCTCCCTTTATAAAAAAAAAAAATAAATTATCAGCTTATTGGTTTTGCTGACATTCAGCAGTAGATCATTCCTAATGCTAGACTCTCCAAGTGTGTTGATTTCCTCCTGATATGAATTTTGCTTGTTTTTTGTAATGATGGCGATGGTGGTTCCCACTATATACTGGCAATGCAGTCACGGATGTACGATGTGAACACATGGGGAACGAGCTCACAGCCGTGGGGGCGTACGGTGTTGAGCACTAACGTAGAGGGGGTCGGACTGCCAGTCTGAAATGTCTAAGGTCTGCTTGTGAGAAGGTTTAATACCCAGTTGCAGAGTGTGGTACTCAAGCCCTGACTATTAAGTCTTCTAATGAGCTTCATGGGTGAGACTATATTGGAAGCTGAGCTGAAGTCAACAAATGGCATTCTTATGTAGCTTTTTCCTAATCTCAAATTGTGTAATGACTGAATGAAGGGCGGTAGATATGGCATCCTTTGTTGACCTGTTGGCTCTGAAAGCATACTAGTGAGTGTCCAGGCTGGCAGGGATTTTGTCTTTGATGTGCTGGAGAACCAGTTTCTCGAAGCACTTCATCAGGGTACAAAGGCAATGTTGTTTGTCTTGAGGCAGATGCAACAGTCTCCTGTGAGATTGAAATGTTGGAGATATCAGTAATAACATCATATAGCTGATTGGCACATGTTTTCATATCCCTCTCCAACAGCCCAAGGTCAGCTTATAATGAATATAAAGATTCAAATATGGTGTAACAAAAATATTAAGTTGTGGAAGAAGTATTGAAATCCTTTACTTAAAATTAGCAGTAACACAATTAAAAAAATACATGCAAGGTCCTTCATTCAAATGTCATTTCAGTCAAAGTGTAATCAGCTAAATGAACTAGCAATTAAAAAGAAGGCAGGATCTATTTGCTGATATTGTTAGAAAGTAAACTATTAGATTAATGTATGTGTAAGTACCATTTTGTAATGTGTTAGTTCACCCACATACTGCTAGCTTGAACAAGCTTATATACAATGCTATGTGGCTGAATCTATAACAAGGTATTATAGCTTACGATCTGATATGTTTTTTAGACAAATGCAGTGGAGTAAAAAGAGCAACATTTCCTCTGAAAATGTATTGGAATACATGTAGAAAGTAGCATAAAAGTTAATACTCAAATGTTGTGTTAAAGCACATAATGATATGCAAGTACAGTTAAGTAAATGTACTTAGTTAGGTCCCATCCATGCATCCTAATAAGAGTGAAAGTTGAAGAGAAGACTGGGTTAGAAGACTGGTGCAAAAAAAACATGTGGTTCATTTAATATGGCAAGTAATTATCTTCTGGGCAAGGATGAAATTCAACCCACAGAAGTCAAGGAGCTTTCCCTTCAGAAAGCGGAGCAGGGCCATCTTCACCATCACATTGTGGACCAGCCCATCAAAATTCTGGAAAGGCAATACACATTCAGCCTCTCAGACAAAGAGATGGGGAGAGCCATTCTGCAGCAGCTTTCAGCAGTCTTCTGGAAGATCAAGTCAAGTCATCTACCTGGGAACTAGTAGGTGTGTTGTTACAACTTCCCTCTGTACCCAAGGATAGTGTGGCCACTGAAACTGTGTGAAGTCATCTCATCAGCAGGATGGATGCCAAAGCAAACTCTTCCAACCGCAAATGGCTAGGGCTCCCTTGATCCTTCTCAATGTGCCATTGTGATGTCGTAAATGACATGTTTTCAGGCCATTTTACACAACTCACCATCAAGAGACTTCACATTATAGTCATATAAATCTCTTGGGCGCTTGCATTCATGTGGATGCCACTCAACTCACACATCCCATCCAAACAGTGTTGTGGACCAAGTTCCCCCCCTCATTTTTGACTGCATGTTGCACAATTGTGATGCTTCCCTGTCTCCAAGACGACATGCTCAGTCTCAGAAGCTTTCATTGTTGGTGGCAGAGTCCGTCAATCCCAATTTACTTCCTGCCCTTGAGGAAGTAAGCACAACCTAATATGTCTACATTGGTGTTGTACCAGGAATGTCATAATTAGTGCTGCTCCAAGACCATCCATGCAACTGACCAGTCACATTCATATCTGGAATGTCACAGCTTTGCAAGTCAGAGAAAAAGACCGAAAAAATACCTGCATGGGATAAGCTATTCTTTCAAAAGTGTGGTTAATGTGAACGTTTTTATTTTTTCAGTCCAAAACATGACCATAAAAGCTAACCAATTATATCATATTCTATAAACCAAACAAAACAGTACTAGAAAACCAAAATAAATGGAAAATAAGAGTGAACAGTATAATTATAAGTTCCAGACAGGCGACAAATCCTTGCCTCCTGATTGATAATCCTGTTCTGTACTTAACCCAGTCAAACATGACAGCTTAATCTAGATGTCTAGATCACTGCTTGTCAGGTTAAAATGACCATTGTCAGGCAGTATTAATTGTGACATTCCAGGAACAACATCAATCTGAGTCGCTAACCTATGACATTATAACACATGACATGACATGATTGGTCACTTGCAATTATGGTCCTTGACCGACACCAACACAGTGATATCAGATACACGGAGGGAGTAACAGGGTATTGTGTAGCATGTAATCCTGAGCCAATTTCTGATTGATAACAGCCTCACTATTTTAGTCGGTTTGAACCGATCAGTGTTGTACTGAGTCACATCAAATGTAAATGTGCTGTATGTATTTTTGACTGACTTACTGACGAGTTTCTCTGACACTTGGTGGTCTGTTGGATTTCTGACAAAGAAAAACTAAACAACCCAAAACTTATATTCTGTGTATCAGTGCTATTAACGGTCTAGACTCTGCTTCAATAAAATCTTAATCTGCAATGTCATGAGAAAAAAATCCTTCAGCAGAAGTTAACTCATTCCTCCTATCTAATTCACATTCAATATATTATTAATATACAATGTGTCAGGCTTTATTTTTAGATAACATTGCCCAATAGGGAGGCAGAGCTAGAGAAACAGAAAGGGAGGAGGACAGAGTGAGGGGGGAAAAGTGTCAAAGTGGAGAGGAGGAAGCCAAGAATGGAGAGATGGGACAGTGACAGATAGAGAGACAGATTGACGAGGTCAAAATGCTAATGAAGTGTCAGTAGTTTGCCCCGCCTCTCAATAGAATTTGACTTCAGCTCTGTACAGCCTGTACCCAGAGGAGAGAAATTAACAATCTGTCTGTTCATTTAGTGACTCTTCATTTCCTTACGCCTCACAAGCACCTTCTAGGAATCTCAACAAGGGGCAGAGATGGCAGAGAGAGAGACGGAGATGAACGGCGTCAAAGGAAACCAGAAAAAGAGGAGATATATGGTCTTGGAAAGCCAGTAGATATGTTTCCTTCCTGATAAAAGCAGAATTACTCAGGAAACTGAGAGTTTAGGACACTTATTTCTTCGGCCTGCTGAAAACTTCCAAGTTCCAATAAGGACACACTTGAAACACATGATGAATAATTTGTATACAAACAGATTGAAAATAAAGGATAAATCACAGCATGGCCTCAAATTAATAACCCACACAAAATGTGTTTAAAACACTGCACTGCACAAGTTTTGCATCAGGCAGCTTCTTAGAACAGTAGTAGTCACTCGTGCATTTTAACTTTATAACCAAAAAAAAGGCTACAGGTAAATCATTCAGCACCCTATGGAAATCTATACAGTTTGTCCTGTCTCTTGACATAAGTTTCATACATTTCAGTTTTACTCAATCTAAAGTCTCTTCCTCAGCAGGGTATCAGGCAACACTTTAGATTGGAAAGACAGAATACATTATGCAGCTCTACTATATGTGCGGAAAGTGAATGAAGAGGATGTTGCAAGCCAAAGAAAACGTCTTGCATGTTGTCTCTTGAGCCTCAAATTAGCTCGAACGCATAATGCTTATGAACTGTGGCTTTAACTGGGAATTCAGTCCCAGTTATAATATATGATGTGAATACTGCAACAGAAAGTGCTGGGAAAAAATTGATGGCACCATGACTGGGTTCACTTTATGGTATCAGTCATTAACTAGCCAATGAACTTCACAAGCTGCTTGACCATTTCAAACATCTGCAACCCAAGCGGCCAGCTTACTCTAATGCACACTAGCTGTAAGTTGTATAAACTTTGTATCTTAGTGCTAAAAGAGAGAGAGAGAAAACAGCACTGACAAGTATTGCCAAAAACTGTATGTTAACCTCTTTACTTAAAATCTAATGACCAGGCTTACTTTCTGCCTAGAGATCTGCTTCTTCTGGGAAAAAAAAGCATTAAGTGCTATTAAATACCTTTGCTGAGCAGCAGTCACTGTTGCTTACATTCGCCAGTGCCAGTGATGCCAGTAACGTCACGTTACTTATTAACGCGTTACTCTAATCTGACCACTTTTTTCAGTAATGAGTTATCTAATAGTTCCAAACCAGTAATCAGATTAAAGTTACTTATTCAAGTCACTGTGCGTTACTGTTATTTTTGTCAAGTTCCTTTGTAAGAATACATATTTTTGCTTTCTTCTTGCGTCTCGGGAAGTGATGTCACGTATGCGACAAAGTCACGTTTTTCAGCATGAGGATAACTCACATGTAACACCATGCAGCAACACAAACAACAAGGGAGGAGGGAGATGCGCATTTTCTAGCTGTAAATACAGTCATTATTTTGAGTTTGTGTCAGCTAAAGATGAGAATATTAAGGTTCGTTATACACTCTGTACAAAAAAAAGTAGCTACTATCAAGCTTCAAAAACATGATGTCAAATTTGAAGAACCATTTGGAGTCGCAGCACAGTTGAGTTTACAGAACAAGTCCCACCACGTGGTGTTAAGCAGAGAGCTGCGAGCAAAGCCACGGCTTGTGCAGGAGGTTCATTCTCCCTCCAACCAGCACAAGACCCATGTGCTTAATATGCCAGGAGACTATAGCTGTGATGAACATTTCCAATTTGAAACGGCTTGAGACGAAGCATAGGAATTTTGAAGAGACATTTCCCTAAAATTCAAATAAATGCACTGAAAACATCATATTTAACTGCAAGCAGGATTCTTGTCACATCTATTACACAACAACAAAAAGCAACAGAGTGCTCACTTAAGAAATGTTTTATTCAACTGTTTATTTTAATTTGTCAACATGTAAATTACATTTTATTTTAGTTCGTATTTTTGTTGTTGTTTTGAATGAAAAGGACATTTTGTTTTGAATATTACAGTATTATAGCATGTGGCCTGAACGACCTCAATACATGGACCATGGTCCAGACGACAACGCTTTTTTTTCTTTGCAAAAACGCACATGTATTGCACCGTCCTGAAAATGCAGCGCCTGAAAACATACTTTTTTGAAAACGGGTCTCAGGGTGGAGAAATCCGAAAACGCAGCCCTCCCATTCTCATGTGGACGTCGAATCCGCATACTTTCCAAACGATGACGCCATCTAAAAACACCTAGATATACGCTGAAAGAAGCTAAAAAGCAGCATTTTTACAGCACCGATTTTCACAAAGATTGTTTCATTTTTCCACAAATGGAAACTTGCCATCAGAACATTTTAAAAGACGCTATCATCACATAAAATTCAGATATTCAGATATTGGGATGCTTAATATGCATTCACATTATATCCATACATAACATCAGTTCTTAAGTAGTAAATAAGATCTGCACCAAGGGCAGGTTTCCAACCTGAACATATGATATACAGAATGTCCATAAGGGATCATGCTGAATCGCAACATCATAGTTTAGGCACTTAAAATGATTAACTTTACATCTAGCTCTCTAAATCTGTGTGCATGTTAGTCAGTCAGTGAGAGATGAATTGTTTTATTCCCTATAAGAGTAATTTATGCAGCTTAAAAATTGGACATACTTTATCAGAGAAACCAAACAGAAAAACAAGACCACCTTAAGATTACATAATTTAAAATATATGCAACTACAACTGCTTTTTTCTGCTGAATATCTGATGGACCAAACAAGAAAAACAAAACACTTTTCAGCTTGGAGGAACAAAACAAAATATAATCACATGAAGAAACGATATGGGATAATGTTGATGACATAAAAGTAAGAAGAGAGAGAGGTAGGGAATGTGCAATTTGAGAGGTTTTGGAGAGAACATCCAAGAGCATCCATGTCTTATCACATATTCCCACTGGAACACCTGGCCAGTGGAGGCAGTAGTGCTGGATAGACGACGACACACGTGCACATAGTCATACTGACACTTAAGGATGATGTTTTTGCTCTGTTTTTTTCACTTAATGTCCATAAGGCAACAGCTGCAATCAAATTCTCAAATTCAAGGAAGAAAACACAACCTGGAGGAATACACTATAACAATGATTTCTTTGAACACTTTATTTGAGAGTGACTGTTTTTATCTCAATTTTGTGACTGCCTAAAGCCAGTCAATTTTTGGCATAGGCAATCTCCCCAGTCACTTGGGGTGCCAACAGCAGACGTGCAATGTGCACATTTCTCACACTACAGTACACACCTGATGATGAGATGAATCCACAAACAGATTTAAAAGGGGGCACAGTACTGGGGGCTGATGCTCACAGTCATATCACGTATTGAAAACTGTGGGCTGCCCCACATACTTTATAATGTTGTAGCAGCCTCAGGAAGGGAGAGCGACTTTGAAAGTTGACACTATCCGCGAAACCAAGGAAATCGGAAAAATCCCTCAGCTTTATGACAGAGGAGATAAGCAAACTCACCAACAAACAAAACAGATGGAACAAATGGATGAGGTGAAACCTCTTAAAACACTTATCAAGGAAAAGGATGGGAAAATTGAAAACTTAGAAAAAAGTTATTTTAACCGCACTGGAGAACAAACACCAACCTTGTGCAAGTGCTGCATCAGACACAGACAAAGGCGAGGATGAGCCTGTGTGGGAGTTTAACCCTCTGGAAAATTCAGTTTATTCAAAAGCAAAACATGTCCATTGAAAGCAACAACATCTCATCACGTCACGCACTTAACAAGAAGAACAGCAAAGCAAAGCAGGCTGTCACAGTTCACTATGTGAATTGTAAAAAGCAAGAATGAGTTATTAACACATGCACATAACTGAATGGAAATTTTATTGATACAATGTATGGTATAAATCTATTTTCTACTTTTTCAAAACCAACTAGAACAACAAGTACTAGTGCAAGATTAATAGATAAAGGGCTTATTAATGATATAAGTGACCATCTTTCAGTTTTTTGTAATTATATATTACATAAAATGACATTTGTCATAAATGACCAAGTGTCCAAATTGATATATTGTTTTGTTTGTTGCTTACACAAAATCCGTTGGTTCTGCAATACAGTGGAAACAGAATCAGATACTTTAAAATGATGCATTAACATTGACAAGTTGTCATCAAATGTAGATAAAACTAAATATATTATATTTGGACATCAAAAAAACAATAATCAAGTCAAAATGATGATAAATAATATTGAAATAGAAAGAGTATGAGAACACATTTCTGGGAGTTGTCATAGATCACAAACTAGTCCATCGCTATATATTGAACAAAACGCAAGACATTATTAACCTCGATTCATGAATTAATCTATTCATTCACACATATGCAAGAAGTGATAAATGATCAAATTTTGATTTCTGGGATTCACCCTTTGGTACGAGAACATTGCAAGACTTGTCGAGAGCACTCTTACCAAAAAGTCCACAATTTGTTTGTCCTATGCAGGGAAACATGTTTTAAATGATATAAACATGAAAAAAAACCACATACAAAACACAACATATGATACACTTATTATCAGCCCTTATGTTTTAGAGGAATTTATATGATTTGATTGCTTAATACATGGTTAAAAATACTATTGGTCAGTTGATCCTAATTAAGACTGTACAAACCCTGCGCTGATCGCATGCGTTCAGCACCAGAATCATGGCTTACCTACTGCTACTAGGCACTTTGTCAAACCAGGCCTTATGCAGAGAATACATTTATAGAAATCACACAGATCTGTTTGATGAGACAGATGAACGGCTGTTGAGATGTTTCAGATTGCCACAAGCATTGCTTACCGATTAGTGCAACAGCCTGTATCCTCAGGCGAAACACACACTGGTTTAATCCCATGCCTCCACACCTCCAAGTACTCAGTACACTCTGAGTTTTGGCCACAGGATGATTTCATAGAGAGACGGAAGACAGGTCAGGCATATTGCAGTCCTCTTTGAGTTATGAAAGTGATGATATCTTTCATGCCCCAGTACCTATCTACTCTCGTACAGTGCTAACCAGCAGATAGATTAAGAACACTTTTTCTTTTGCTCTAGCGCATGTATAAATGGATCAAAGCATCATCTTCAGATCCATTCCCATTCCTCAACTGAAAGATGTATCACTCTATTAACATCCAAGTAATATCAGATGCAAACTGCCACTTTCTGAATGTTGTTGCCCATCGGCCAGGGGGAGCATACGACTCCTTTGTGCTGCAGAACAGTTCTGTGGGGATGCCTCTGACTCAAGGAGCTAGTGGAGATGGGTGGCTGATTGGTAAATGATTTGTAATTCTAAGAAAAACACCATCCAGTTTAACTTTTATAAACTTCATTTTATAAAAATGTAACACAAGTGACCTAGGTCATGGCCGCGATCCGTGGCTGATGACCCACCTGGCAAATCCAGAGACCAGACAGGACCACCGGTACACGTACGCTTACCTGCTTACAATTGGATTGGATTTGGCCTGATACTGCAGGTGGAATGCTCGTATACACGCTGGAGAAAGCATGCTTAATTGCATGACCTGCTGTGCACTGCACAATATGGCAATGGCACATGTCAAACCACTTTCTTCTGATCTCAGTAACTGTGCGCCCCTCGGCTGACACAGCATTCACAGCATCACTGATGTTTTGCTATTGCTGTGTTTTTGACAAATTCTGTAACGCCAGTGCTGACGCTGTGGAAGATCAAATGTTTACGTTGTTTTATTTGATTTAACAATACCTCACTTTCACTGCTGCTGAAATTCTCCCTCATCTCACTTACCCTTTTTTGCTGGCATAGCTCCAATCACTTTGTTAACTATTTGCACATAGTGTTGTGACGTTCACGAACGAACCGATTCTATTGAAAGACTCGTTAACATGAACAATGGGATCCGAGTCGCAGCTGGGAACCATTCTTTTTTTATTTTGTTATATCACTGTGTGCTCCTCCTTTGCTCCTCTCCCTGAGTGGGACAGAGAAGTTACATGGGTAGGAGCGCAGCCCAGCTGCACGGTGCTTATTAGATATGCAAATGTAGCATGATGCTACCTGAGTTGTGCCAATGTCTTTGCGCAACCCCCCCCCCCAAAAAAAAACAAAAAAAAAAACAAACAAAACAGAAACACGTGACTGCCCTGCCTCGGTAAAATGAGTTACCACCAGGCTGGCTTCTTAAAACTTAATAAATTTTTTTTGAACGGCTCTTTGAAAGGAACGGCTCACCAAGATCCGGTTCCCCTCAAAGAGCCATAAATCCCATCTCTATTCAGGATTAGAGAGAATCTGGATGGTAAGCACATTTGGTGCATCTGGAGTTGACTTGTCTTATATTTTCTCTTTACAAAAAAGTCATAGAAACTAAACATTCTAAGTGCTGTATTGTAGGCAACTGGACTTGTTTCAGTTTCTTGAAGATGTTTCAACTCTCATCCAAGAGGCTTCTTCGGTTCTAACTAACTGGAGGGGAGTTGCTGGCTTTTAAACTCTGTGTGGGAGTGTCCTTACAAAGTTGTTAAGGACACCTGTGGGGTCTTAGTTTTAGAGTTGTTAGGGCCACTTGTGGGTCATTGACCCTTCATATGAGTTGCTAGGACTAGTGTAGACCAGGCATGAATGGTTGGTAAACTGTCTGTTCAAGGACGGCCGTAACAGTTTGAAATGGAAGGATTCTTTTACTCCTCTTTCAACAGAAAATACACTATATTGCCAAAAGTATCTGCTCAGCTGCCTTGACTCGCATATGAACTTAAGTGACATCCCATTCTTAATCCATAGGGTTTAATATGACGTCGGTCCATCCTTTGCAGCTATAACAGCTTCAACTGTTCTGGGAAGGCTTTCCACAGGGTTTAGGATTGTGTTTATGGGAATTTCTGACCATTCTTCTAGAAGCGCATTTGTGAGGTCACACACTGATGTTGGACGGGAAGGCCTGGCTCTCAGTCTGTGCTCTAATTTATCCCAAAGGTGTTTTATCGGGTTGAGGTCAGGACTCTGCGCTGGCCAGTCAAGTTTATCCACACCAAAATCTCTCATCCATGTCTTTAATGACCTTGCTTTGTGCACTGGTACACAGTCAAGTTGGAACAGGAAGGGGTCATCCCCAAACTGTTCCCACAAAGTTGGGAACATGGAATTGACATCTCTTGGCATGCTGAAGCATTCAGAGTTCCTTTCACTGGCACTAAGGGGCCAAGCCCAGCTCCTGAAAAACAACCCCACACCATAATCCCCCCTTCACTTGGCACAATGCAGTCAGACAGGTACCGTTCTCCTGGCAACCGCCAAACCCAGACTTGTCCATCCGATTGCCAGATGGAGAAGCGCAATTTGTCACTCCAGAGAATGTCTCCACTGCTCTAGAGTCCAGTGGCGTCATGCTATACACCACTGCATCCGACGCTTTGCATTGCACTTGCTGATGTATGGCTTGGATGCAGCTGCTCGGCCATGGAAACCCATTCCATGACGCTCTCTACGTACTGTTCTTGAGCTAATCTGAAGGCCACATGAAGTTTGGAGGTCTGTAGCGATTGACTCTGCAGAAAGTTGGCGATCTCTGCGCACTATGCACCTCAGCATCTGCTGACCCTGCTCTATCATTTTACGTGGCCTACCACTTCGTGGCTTAATTGTTGTCGTTCCCAATCTCTTCCACTTTGTTATAATACCACTGACAGCTGACTGTGGAATATTTAGGAGTGAGGAAATTTCACGACTGGACTTGTTGCACAGGTGGCATCCTATCACAGCAACACGCTGGAATTCACTGAGCTCCCCTTGCTTTTATACACAGAAGTGATTGGAACACCTGATTTCAATTATTTGGATGGGTGAGTGAATAATTTTGGCAATATAGTGTATAAGAGAAATTTAAGAGAATATTGCTGCATAAGGCACATTGTATTGTATTGTACATTTATACTTCTATTCATTAAATTCTGTGTGGAGGTTCTGGGAAAAACATATAAAACAATCACAAATCTGATTGTCTTGCTTCAAAAGAGAGCATTCAGAATCAAAAACAGATCTAATTATGGCCAACCAACAAGCACATTATTGATAAATTCACGCAAACTCATATACACTGAAGTTGTCGATTTCAAATTACATCACTGATGTACAAAGCATACATGTTGCCAGACTGTATCCAGAGGTTGTTCCAAATAAGAGAATGTCAATATGAACAGAGAACGAACTGTATATTCACAAAAAACAAGACCAGAACAAATGTAAAACAGATTATATGTCCCAGTATGTGGAGTACATTTGTTGAGTGATTTAGAAACAGAAGTCTGAACACCAGAGTGTACATACAATGAGTTTGAGGTTTTTAAAAATGTGTATATGCTTAGTTGCTGTTCTTTTATTGCTCTGTGTAATATAAAGGCAGCTGACAAAACATAATGTTAATAATAATGTTAAAAGAGGTAGGTGTAATAAGCTGAGGCTTCAGCCTACACCTTTCAGTCGTGTTTTGATTATTTGTTTTATTTCTCATGCTTTTGTTTGATGTGATTTCTGAAGCTAGAGAAACAGTAAGTTAATGTTAATTGATTGTCTATCTACCAGTTTATTTGCATTCTATAAGATGAAAAAATGACCGAAATTAACTAGAGCCATAAATAGTGAATGAAGCCACTGTGCCCTCATTCATTTGTTTGTGGACTATCATTTTGAAGCCTTGAGTTTGGCATTAAGTCATTATCTTGTTTAGTAGGAGCCAGATGTGACAATATATGGATGAAAGAGTGAAACTGGGTAAGATAATGACTGGATCATACTGAGAACCAGAGGAAATGTCATGGGTAGTGATTTGTCAGTCATAAGGTACATACCCTACTTTATCATCTCTAATACATAAATGGGACCAAAATGAACATCATGCTGTATTGACAAAGACTTGAAACTAGAGACTAAGACCATTAACTCATGAGGAAACTGTTTATTGAGGTAATAAATCAAGTTAGAGGTAAGGTCATAATCTCATAAGCTGATATAATGTAAGATCACGAGTTACCCTGTCCAGGAGGTACTGGACCAGCTCTCTGTTGAAAGGGTCATTTACCTGAAGCTACAAGGTGTTGCTGTAATAGGAATTATCTAGGGACTATGTAAGCTGCTGGAGAGGAGACACACCTAGCCTCTAACTGCTACCGGACGTCCAAATGACTGAAAAGCCCATAAGTCAGATACAGTCACCAGCCATGCCTGTTAAAGGCAGCTCTCCTCTAAATGATCCGGGGACATGGTATGGTGCCAGGACTATTCCCTAGGGCCAACCATACAGCTCAATCTTATTTTAATTACTATCAATCATTATCAAAAATACCCGTTGCTAAAATTCTCAAAAAGATAAATAATAAAATTCATTCTGAAGAGCTCAGGCTGGTTGAAATAAGAGATGTAGTAGAGAGTGAGAGGGATGTTGAGTGATTTAGAAACAGAAGTCTGAACACCAGAGTGTACATACAATGAGTTTGAGGTTTTTGTATTGTATCAAATGTGTTGATATGGTTGAAGTAAGAGTAGAGAGTGAGAGGGATGGGCCTCTGGCCAGTATGCCTTTCAGTTACTGCCGAAAGTCCAAGTTTCTGTGGCAACTCATGACCAAGGTCCAAGGTTCTCCTTTTTGCTCTCATTATGACATTTCAACTTCTCAGCCTCATTTGTTAGTTTCATTTTTTAATCAAATGTTAACTTCATCTTAACTTTATTCTGATTGTGATAACAATCATTAACATTTGACTGCCAATACAACACACAATAGCAGAGCTGTTATATATTACGTAATTAATGGGAAATAATGCAGGTTTCAGGCGCTTCTGGACAGGTTCACTTTTAAGACCTGGTGGCTGGGACCACTATTTCTTATACTGTCTATGAAGCGACAACATTTTGTGGTTTCTTATGTTCGACATGTTGATACAGACAATTATGATTATGAGTATATATATATATATATATATATATATATATATATATATATATATATATATATATATATATAAAGCTGCTCCTGGACTAAATCCTCATTGTTTCTACTGAATGTGAAGTTCAACAATCGTCTGGTTTTTGTCCACAAACTTAATATGAGCAACATAACAGCCAGAACAGATTCAAACCAAGAGGTGACTCCCAGCCCAACTCTTGAGAAAAAATATATCTTTACACCTGTGAGTTTTTCACCACACGACAAAATAATGCCACAAATTGAAATCCACGAAGGCACAAATGATAATTTGTGCTCACAACTCCAGTTTGTAGCAAATGCAATTGTGCACAGAAAGTAAATATTGCAAATATTCAACTTCTTCAAAAAATGGCACATTTTCAAGTCTCTTAAAAACTGAAAAAGTATAATATATTTATCAATAATTTCACACAAAAGGTTATGACAATAGATGACTATTGACAAAGTCCATTGGGATAAGGATATGTCTTAATAAGCTTATACAACTGCCTAAGTCACTCTGTCTTGTGACTTGGACAAAATAAAACAGCCTTTGACATAGACCATTATACTACAGGGGTGGGATCACATGAACTGCTCAACTGAGGATGTATGTGATTTTACCAGAGGTGGCCAACATCATGAAGAGCGGATTTCGGCAATATGTAATATTGTATCTGGATAATCTCATACAACTGGCCTGCTCTTAGCATTGATCGCATATTTAATGTATTATACAACTGTGTTCCTTCCGTGTCCTTTGGGTGTGGTACAGACTTTTTAATCTGCTTTAGGCTGCCTACCTGACTTTTTAGATGAATGATTTGATATCAACCAGGATGCACTGGGAAACAAACAAATTATTAGTGCTGACCCACAAGGATAGTGGTCATATGTGTGAGAATATTTCACAACTTAATTCAATAGAAAATGTCAATAAAGTACAGAGGGAGCTCCAGATTGTATTAAACTCACTTGAAAATCTGGATTAAAGAAAAAAAAAGAGGATATCTAACACATCCTTATTCGAGTAAAATTATTTCACAGTTTGACAATATACACCCTCAGTCAGTTTAATTAGCACTGAGCCATGTGAACTGTGCAGCATTGATGCAAGGCTGAAGATAGTTCCTGCCTCTGCATGTGTAAATCTCTTATTGTATTGATGACATGTCTGCAGTGCTAGCAGACTCCCCATAATGACATTGATTCATCCTGAACCACACTAATCAATTAATCAAAGAGCTGTAGATCGACTGACCAGTTTCATGGGGTGTGACAACATACAGCTCAGTTTGGAGGCTGTGGAAATATACCGATACAACAAGTGGAGTAAGTAATTTAACTCCAAAAACAAACTGTATATCACTTAGGGGTGTAATAGTACACAGAAATCATGGTTCAGTTCACCTCCCAGTTTGTGTTTTCCTTTCAATATTTTTTCAACAGAGAGCAGCACAAGTGTCAACGACAGAGACAATTCTCCTGCTAGGAGCAGAGATAGCACATTGTCGACTGTACGTGTGAAAACAAAAGAATGATGAAAAAAAAAAATCATACATCTTCTTTTCTTCTTATGAACTTGGTAATTCAGAGTAAAGCAAAAAAAAAGGAAAAAGGAGGAGTATTTTAATTAGTTCACCCTCGGCTGTGTTGAAATATCCAAAGCAATGAAACCAAATGTTTCCAAATGTTGGAGCAATGCCGGTGCACCATCCTTGTCTTATCCACAACTCTCTCTGTTGCTGTTGTTGTTGACCTAGAACCCAAATTCAAACTGATTTAAAGGATGCAGGTTCCAGAGTTGAATTTGTGCTCACCGTAGTGTGAATGACTCACACAGATCTCTTGTGGTGCTAACTTCTGCACATGTTGCTAATGGTGTGCAGCTAAAAGATTCCACATGGAAATTGTGGCTGTGAACATTTGTTTTGCATTGTTTCTGTCAATCTACAGACGGGATACTCTACATGTGGCAGCGCGCACCAGATCATGACACCTGTACCATGATGATTCACAAAAAATATGTTTGTTTGTATATGACAGCTTTGCAACAGCCAATATGTTTTTGGAGAAATTTAATTTTTGTAATCAACATGATGAGGAAATGTTTTAATATAGTCGGTCCTACAATACAATATCTCTTATAGGGGTGATTCTCAAACCTCTCAAACCTCAAAAGTTAATTAATTGAATGAATGAAAACATGCAAGATAGCTGGACCAGAATCAGATCACTCTCTGTTTGCTTGGAGTTTTAACACCATCCTCTTGTGAAGAATGTCTCCATTTAATTGCCACCATATCATCCTGACCTTGTATCGGACATCCTGATTCTTATCAAAGATCCTTGATATTTTCTAGGGTAGGCCTCTGATATAACCTGGTAAACAAGTCGATGTTCACACGGAAATTGGACCGGTAATGTGATATGTTGTTAGATAACACCATGCCCAGCAGGTGTCTGGCCTGAGCCACTTCATGCGACTTATGTTAGATAAAAAGAGCAGTGGCATTTTAACAATCTCAAATTGTATCACATTGATGATGATGTGGATTGTCATTTTGACATCTCAACTGCAAACCAACAGCACTTCAGGAATTCCTGTCAGTTAATGCTAAAAGATCATCAACAGCACAAAGCAGAGATACCATCATGTTGTCATTAAAGGGCTGTCTCTGGACCTGCAGAGCAGCTGAAGATCACAAAGGCCAAGTAAGAGCGTGCACCTTTGTTGTGATTCAAGGCCCACATTGAATGTGCTAGACCTCATGGTGAGAATGAATGTAGCAGCCAGGAATTAATGGCTTGCATTAGAAACCAATGGTCTCACTCCACTACTCACATAGCCTCAGGGAGCATTGTCAGATTCTTTTATACATCTATGAAACACATGTAGGCCCAATTAATACTTTCTTTGACACCACGGCCATCTGTGAGAGGTTAAAACGCTGCTTCTTGAAAGACATCCTCACTGTTTCTCTCCGTTTTTTCACTGTACAAAACTGGATTTACATTAATGTGAAGTTATTATAACTCTGGTGCGGGAACAAGACCGAGCCCCCCTCAACACCTCTTGGCCCTGCTAATTCAACCACCTGTGAGTACCTCGGTGAGTCTAACTGTGGAAAGAACCTTTTTTGTTCTTAGGCTTAATACTTACATTTTTGTTTTTATAAATAGTGAAAAAAACAAATGCTCCAAATAATAATAATAATAATAATAATAATAATTATAATAATTATAATAATTATAATAATAAACAATATTACCAAAAATACAAATGTGCACATATACATTATTTTTAGTCTGACAGAGTGACAGACATGCTGTTAATCCATCCCAACAATCCAAGGATTGCAACCTATCAGGTCTGTGTATGAGTATACTGTGTTAGTATATTCTGACTTTATTAGAGACACTAGAGACAGGGTTAGGCATATTGTCATTGAGCAGAGGAATACTGAGGTTTCTTTTTGTTGTATGCTGCATGTACTAATGGTAGATATGATACATTGTGGCACTATTTCTAGTAATTCCTAAAAGGCCCCCCAAAAAATAATAATTGCAGGTAGACTACCGAGACAGATTCCAGAGGGAGAACACTTATTTTAAGGACTTGAGGGACTGAAGTTGCAAACGTGGGATTCAGTACGTATTTCACATGTCATTTATATAAAAATGACATAACCACCAGTCTTGTTGCACTACTATAACTGCCATCATAACAAAATCAAAATGGACAGCAGCTTTGTTGAATAAGCATGCACATCCTTAACTTCAGGCTTTAACATTTTTCCATTTCTAAAACTTTCACACATCTGAGCTGAGACCTTTTTTTGTTCAACTTCCAACGCAGAATCTGAACCACCTAAAGGCATGATTTGTGCAAAAGAAGATTTTTTTCCCTTTCATATCAAACAGGTTGAGGCTGATAACCCAGACATTAAATTAGT